>NC_042615.1:675075504-675408768 GCF_901001135.1 Rhinatrema bivittatum
CCAGCAGCAAGGAGCCTTGGAAAAGTCCCTGGTATGTTTGGGGAGAAAGGTAAAACCCAGGAGGCAGCATCAGTGCCACCCTGAGGAAACTATTTAAAATTAAGTAAAATGGCCAGTTTAGTGATGAGGTGCTCTATTAGCTCCCCATCACCTATACCCAAGTGGTTGGACAAATTAGTTTAGCCAAGGAAAGCCCCTGTAGCAGGACTCTGGTTCATGCAGGAATCCAGGCCAGGTTTTACTCTGCAGATCATTGATGCACTTTCTACATCTCCCTTAACGGAGAGGAGAGTTGTTATGGCAACCATAGCAGTATGACAGCTGGCCTTGTGGCTTTTGCTAGTGAGATGTCCAGCGTAAGATCACCAGGGATGTAAACTAACCAGTCCTCCTAGGATTTTTGGAACAGTGCAGCTAATTTAAACAAAGATAAAAATTAAATGGAGGTAGCTGGTACCTATGCCATGATACTAAGAAGGTTGAGATATGCAAATTTAAGTATGTGAACTTTTAAATGGTACTACTTTTTGTGTGTGTGTGTGTGTGTGATGTCATCAGAGCAGGGATCTGCTCTGTGGAAAAAAAAGGATGTTTCTTGTGGGAACTTGGACAGAAGACAAGAGGTACTGGATGATAGTAGAAGCGCTGTTCATCAGCTGTGCCAGACTCCAGAAAATGGCTGGCACAGCCAGGTACTGGTAACACCTGTGTTACTTTGTGCCTGAGAGATTTGAAGAAGAAAAAATGGATTTAATGTAAAATGATTCCTGTGCCCTTTACCAAGGTAAGGAGGCAGGATAGTTAATTGTAAAAGAAGTGGACAAGAACACAGAATATTATATCTGTCCTTAATAGAGGGAATGTTGTGAGAAAGTGAATGCTGTTCCTCTAACAAATTTAAGACAGAATTTTTTTATTATCTGTTTATTTTCTATAGCTAGAAAATCAGTTTCAACAAGCAATTGGACATCTCACAAGGGAACATCAAGCTGGTGGAACATTCTCAGTGCAGGGAGTTAAACTTTGTTAGTGATGTAGTACAATTAGGCAGAAGGTACCCTTGGAAGTGAGGACACTGACAAAGGAAGGACTGACAATATAAATTTATTCACTCCATTTACTGCCGATTGGTCCCTCCACTGTCGCATGTCAGTGAACGGACTGATCCTCTTTCAGAAGGCTGTCCTTTCATTCACATTTATCAGTGAAAAGGACCAATCGGGAAGAGCCCTGTCGGAAGCAGCTCCAGCAGAGGTTCCCAGTGGGGAGGGAGGGGTTTCATGGCTCAGGATGTTGACTGTGTCAGCAGAATGGGCATGGGGGTGGTAGGAAAGTGAGGACGTCCTGGACAACAAGCATCTAAAGATTAGTAGAAAAAGGATCTCCAGGCCGAACCTGGACCACCTTGCCTGCATTGCCAGACCTCAGGGAGGGAGTTTGGGAAGGAGGAGAACTTGTCAGGCCTGTGGGAAGTTTAACCCCTACGTTTTGAGCATTAAATTTCCCACAGTAGTAGGAGACATGTTGGGCAGCTTTCCTGGTAGCGTGCCTCCTTGTATTGCAGGGTAATAGTTAATTAGGCTGTTTCCCTGCAATTTGCATGCACTCCACACTAAACTTGCCACAGGTTTTTTAATTTGGTTTTATAGGCGCTAAAACTCCTTTTTACATTCCAAGGCAACTTTTTCGCCAAAAAGCCTGCAATAAAATGCAAGTAAAAAACCACAGTAAGCTTAGTCTTGCTTATTGCCTCAGCCAATGGGAGTGGCCAAATCACTGGGGGATGAACCCTAGATAAGGAGGCAGCTTTGTACCTAAGGAGTGGAGAAGTAGGCTAATGGCTAGAGCAGCAGGCCAAAAATCAGCAAAGCTACAGTTTAAATCCCCTCAACAGTCCTTGTGATCTCAAGCAAGTCACTTATTTAATGTTTATTTAAAACATGTATAAGCCATCTAGTCTATGTTCAAAACAGTTAACATAAGAGCAGATAAAAAAAAATTAAACTAAATTTAAAACATTTTAAGATCATCAAGAGGAATCTGAAGGACAAATCTAAACAAACTCAAAAAGCCACAAAAACCTATATCAGACTAAAAAGTTAGCCAGCTAAGATGTAGATTTTCAAAGACACGTGTGCGTGTCCATGTACACGCGGTTCCCAGCGCACGCACATAGACGTGCCAATTTTATAACATACACGTGTCACCTCGCACATGTTATAAAATACGATACCCACACATGTTATAAAATACGATACCCACACGCGCATGCGCACCGGATTTTATATCTGTGCATGCATGTGAGGGCGGGTCGCAACTCGTGCACACAAGGGGGGATTTTCTAAAAAAAAACGTGCAGCGACGCAATGGAGCCATTCCCAGTTCCCTATCCCACCTACTGTTCCTCCCTTTTTCCCTCTCCTCCTGGACCCCTAACCCCCCCTCCCCAATTATTACCAATTGTTTTGTTTTAAAACTTACTTCCTCTTCGGAGTTGAAGTAAGTTTCGTACACTAGCCAGCTGCCAGCGCATGCTTCTCCAGGACAGGGCCTAATGGCCGCTGTGCCGGCCGGCCCCCTCACCCCGCCCAGATCCTGCCCTGGCCCGCCCCTTTCACAGACCCCATCACTTCCACATGTATCTCCCGGTAATCGCGCGAACCACGCTTTAAAAATTTACCCTTTTGTGAGGAGTAGGCTGGGGCATTCCAGGATGAGGACAGCTGTTGGGCTTAGTCGGCAAATACACCTATATTCAGCATTATCCAGCTCTGTTAGCCAGATAATTCAAGGCTGCTATTAGGTTGTCCTAAAGTTAGGCAAATAAACTTATCTGGATATCTATAAGATACCTGAGCATATTCAGTGGTACGCATGATCACTGAATATCTTAAACTAGGTTAGTTGGATAACCTTATCCGTCTAATGGACCAGTACAATACGGACATGCTAAAAATTGCATCCGTTTTGGGTGCCTGCTCTTTCAATGCGTGCACAGCCCCCTCTCTTGGGTACGCGATAGAATAATTAAATGAGGGGGTCACGCTTGGCAGAGTGCACCCAGGAAAGGTGACTGTCAGGGGTTAGGGAAACGGACGCTAAATTTTACGAGCATCCATTTTCCTAACCTGTGCACAGCCACAGATTAGGAATATAGATGCTTGTTTATTTTCCTACCCTGACTGCTGGTACACTTTTTTTTTTTTTTTTTTTTTAAACCTTTTACTTCCTCTGACTTAATATCGCCAGGCTATTAAGTCAGAGGATGTACAGATAAGCAGTATTTTCTGCTTTTCTGTACACTTTATTGGGCTGCTGAGAAATTAACGCCTGTTCTGGGGCAGGCGTTAATTTCTGAGCGTAAAAATGTGCAGATTGGGCACACTTTTTTTTTTTTATGTATCTGGGGAGAATAGCTAATAGCCTCATCAGCATGCATTTGCATGTGATGAGCGCTATTAGTTTTAGGGGGGTTGGACGTGTGTTTTGAATGCGCTAATCCCCTTATAGTATAAGGGGTTGTGAACGTGTGTGCAAAACGCGCGTCCAACTGCGGGTTAAACAGTGCACTTAGCTGAGCGAGCTGTATTGTATTGGCCTGTTATTCAGCAACTATCCAGCTGCACATCGGCCCCTTTGTTCACAGTCAGAAAGCATGCTTTTGTTGCGACCATTGCTGCCCGACGTCCTCACTCCGCCGTCTTTATCTCTGTAGCGACTCCCTCCGGGTCTGATGGACGGCTGGCTGCCGCAGCATCTCCTTGCCGCCTCCTTCCAGCATCCCCGGACCAGCTAAACGTTGCAGATCCGCCATGTTGCCTGAAGACCTAGGGCGCGTGCGCACGCGCGCTCTGATTGAAATACCAGCAAGAGCGCGAACCTCAGGGGCGTCCCCCTGAGATGACGTCATCCGCTTCCAATATTTAAAGGTCTGTATTTCACTATCTGAGTTAGCAAGGGAAGGTGATTGCTTCGGCTACGTTTCCCAAGCTACTCTGCCTCCTCGGACTTACCAGAGGTACCCACTCCTGGGGGACCTCGCTCTTTTCTTTACTTTCAGATTACAGATAGGAACTGGTACTAGCTCCTTGAGGACCTAAACCTTTCCAGTTCCTGAGCTTCCTTGAGACCTTATGAGAGTTTTGTCATCTAGTTCTATTCATGAACTCTGCCTATTCTGCCTACTCATTTCTCTACAGTTTCTCAACAGCTTAGCCTTCCTGGATCGCTGTTCCAGTACCTGAGGGACTACAGCCCTGCCGGGCATATCAGCTCACTACTGCCACCTCTGGTGGTTTCAAAAACCTGTTTAATAAAAGAACTAATGTGTGTCTGTCTCCATACTCAAGCCTAGCCAGTGGTCCCTCTCGGGCTATCCTCCCGGGGGTGTGGTCATCTGCCATCGGCCCAGGGATCCACCCACAACTACATCAGATTGCTAACTCCTCATGGAGATTCATTACAGATTGCTACTCCCAGCTCTAACACAGAGCTTTCCTAACAGATTGCTACTCCTATCTGATTGCTCCTCCCATCAGATAGCAGAATACTTCAGATTGCTAACTCCTGAGCAAGACAATATCTGAGACACTACAAGATTGCTGACTCCTCCTCCTTTAGGAGCCATCAATATCAGCTTTGGAACATTGTTGCCGTTGTGCTTGCTGTCATATCGCTCACTTCATGGCCTGAGGTCATGTGTTTGCTGCCCTAGCTCTCACTCTGTGTTTTAGGGCATTCATGCCACTATTTGTGCCACTTTGCCTCTCTCATGGTGACATGGGCTGTTCATTAGGCTTATTTTGGTACCATGGGATGATCAGACCACCTATGTTAATGATGTCTGCCAGCAAGTTTCATAAAACTGTAATGAAACCGCAAAGTTAGAGTCGAAAATAGGAGGCATTGCTTCCCCCATTGACTTTAATGGAAATAAATGAAATGAACTGCTGCTTTGAACCAAATAATTGAAACAGGAAATTGAACCAAAAATTCTACCTGAACTAAAACAATTTCCGTGCACACCGCTAGAAAAAAAAAACACTTTTGAGACAGATTCACCACACATCAGCTTAATCATTTTCAGAGAACCTAGTGACCAGTTAAAGTTTTGGTAAGGCAAGATTTCTTTGCTTAATTTATGTTGGCTCCTCCCCAATAGGTCTTTTCTGTCATGTGACCAGTAATTTTGTTTTTAAGAATGGCTTCTAACAGTTTTGCCCAGCATCAACATGAGACTTGTTGGTCTACAGCAGTGATGGCTAACCTATGACACGCCGAGACGTTTTTGCTGACATGCGCAGCGTTTCGTGGACTATCGGGAAATTATTTTTTTTTTTATCGGCTGCGCCGAGCCTTTTTTTTATCAGCTGCGCCAACCCTTTAAAATTCGTTTTTTAGTATCCCCCCACCCTCCGGACCCCTCCACCCCCAATGCCCCCGGGCACAGGAAGGCTCATGCGGCGCAGCGACAGGCAGATGGGTAGGGCCGTAGTGAGGCTCACGCCACCACGGCCCGAAGAAAAAGATTGCGTTTAAACGCGCTGATCTCCTCCTTCCTGCCTGTGCGACCCCGGAAGTAAACGTTGCCGGAGCCGCGTGGGCAGGAAGGAGGAGAAGCATCAGCGCGTGCAGAAGAGGAGCAGCGCTTGCGCTTACGGGCCACTGCGAATCCCAAGTCGCAGTGGCCCGAGAAGAGGAAGAGGCCCGGTAGCAGGGCCGCTGCGGCCCGAGAAGATCAGGGCCACTGCAGAGCCCATCCTGCGGTGACCCGCGAAGAGGAGGCCCAGAGGTGAGAGAGAGGCTGAGGGTCTGTAGAGTGTGTGTGTGTGTGTGCGTGCATGAGATGAGTTGAGAGATTGTGTGTGAGTGAGGACCTGAATGTTTGCAGAGACAGCATGTGAGAGCCTCTGTGTGTGTGAAAGAGACAGCATGTGCCAGTGAGAGACTGTGTGTATGAATGATTGTATGAGAGAGAGCATGTGACTGTGAGAGCCTGTGTGTATGAATGATTGTATGAGAGAAAGCATGTGACAGTGAGAGCCTGTGCTTGAGCAAGACAGCATGTGGGAGTGAGAGAGAGCCTGGGTGTGTGAGAGTCAGACAGCATGTGCAAGAGAGAGACTGTGTGTATGAATGGTTGTTTGAGAGAGAGCATGTAACAGTGAGAGCCTGTGTGTGTGTGAGAGAGAGAAATGCATTTGAGAATGAGAACCTGACTGTGTGTTTGAGGGAAGAAGATGGAGAGAAAAGAAACAAAAAAAGACAATATAAAAGGAATTGGCAAAAAAAAATAAGAAAGGGAAGGTGGAAAAAAAAAAGCCTGTTACCAACCAATTAGAAAACTAAGATCAGACAGCAAAGGTAAAAAAAAAAAATAAAAAAATTACTTTTTACTGATTGGCACATGTAATCTTTGGGAATGTGCAAGAATAGCAATTTCTCTATGTGTATCTCGCAATGTACGAGATCAGCATGGAGAAAGTGGAAGCCCACGGGGCCTGCACAGAGGAGGCAGCAGAATGGGCTTCAGTGTCAGTAGCAGCAATCAGCACCTCCCCAATAGCCATGCGGCAGCAGTGACAGTGGCAGCAGAGGAATGAGAGAGGTTCCGAGGTTGCTGGAAAAAGAGAGAGGGGTCTGCCTTTAGTGTGTGCATGTGTATGAATGGGACTCTGCCTGGGGGTCTGTGTGTGTGAGAATGAATTGGTGCCTGCCTGGAGGATGGAGCGGGAGTGGTGTGAAAATGAATGGGAGCCTGTCTGGGTGTGTGTGTTTGTGTGTACGTGAGGGAGCCAGTGAGTGTGAGAGCATGAGTGTGTATGAGAAAATCCAGGGGAGTAAGAGTTTGTGTGTGGGGAGGGGGGTGGAGGGGGAGAGAGTGTTTTAATTGAAGATTTAGCCAATGAAATTCAGCAACAAAAAAGTCACTAAGCAGGTAAGGTAAAGAATTATTTGTTTTTGCTTTATTAATAAATACAGTACATATATTAAAATAGCTTGTTGTTATTAATTAGAGCTACAAATATCACAAAATTATGGATTTTTCTAGAAGTGACACACCACCCGAGTTATGCTTGTTTTTTTAATGAATTTTGACACACTGAGCTCAAAAGGTTGGCCATCACTGGTCTACAGTTTCCCAGATCATCCTTGGAGCCCTATTAAAAAATTGGCACTACTTTGGCCACCTTCCTATCTTTATAGGTACTGTGACTGTTTTTAATGATTGTGCATTTATTTATTTATTTTTAACTTTTATATACCGATGTTCCTGTATAGGATACATATCGCACCGGTTTACATAGGAACTAAACTGTCGCCTTGGGGCGAGTACAAGGAACATGTAATACAAATAAATTATAATATAACATAATCAAAAACATAGGGCTATACATGATATCACTTCAAATAAAGGAGCATGTAATACAAATAAAATTATAATCTAGTATGATCAAAAACATAGGGCTATACATGATAACACTTCAAATACACTTTTGGTGAACGCAATAATTATGGGAAAACTGGAGTAAGCTAATGGGTAACGAGTTGAACTAACATAAACTAGCAGGCAAGTTACACAGGAAAGAGAGAGATAATATATTGAGAACAACTAGCTTACAGGCTCAGTTATAGAGGACTAGGCGACTTCTAGCTGAGTGGTGGGCGGCAGCTAGCTTACGGATTTAACATAGTCGCAGGCTCATGGGTAGTTAAAGAGCTAGAGGATGAATGGGTTGCAGGGTTAGTTCTATTAAGTTAAGAGGGCTCAGAGTCAGTAGGCTAGTCTGGATGGACATCATGTGGTTGGACTGGAGAGGTGTGAAAAGAATTTAAGAGTAGTCCTTGGGACCAGGGGGACCTCTGTGAGCGATTATCTCTCCGAAAAGGCCTGGCTGAAAAGCCATGTTTTGAGTTTCTTTTTGAAAACCAGAGGGCAGGGTTCTTGTCGTAGGTCCGGAGGGAGCAAGTTCCACAAGGGAGGACCAGCTGTGGACAGGGCACGCTTCCTTAATGAGGTTTTAGCGGGTGGGGTATACAAAGTGTCTTTGTAAGCATTTCTTATAGGTCTGTTCGAAATGTGCGGCCGTAGTTGGAAGCTTAGCTTGAGGGGGGAGATATTATGCAAGGCCTTGTGGATCAACATGAGAGCTTTAAAGAGAATCCTGTATTTGATTGGTAACCAGTGGAGGTTCTGAAGGATGGGGGTGATGTGTTCTCTTTTATTAGCGTTGGTGAGAATCCTGGCCGCCGCGTTCTGGACCATCTGTAGAGGCTTGATGGTGTTAGCGGAGAGGCCCAACAGGAGGGAGTTGCAGTAATCAGTTTTGGACAAGATGATAGATTGGAGCACCAAGCGGAAGTCTCGGAGGTGTAGGAGTGGTTTAAGTTTTCTTAGTACCTGCAGTTTGAAAAAGCATTCTTTGGTGGTGTTATTTACAAATTTTTTTAAGTTCAGCTGGTTGTCCAGCAGAACGCCTAGGTCTCTCCCATATGGTGAGTGATTAACTGATGTTTTGGCTAGTTGGGAAGAGCTTGGGGAGTTGAGAAGGACTTTGTTGTTGTTATGAGATATGAAAAGGATCTCCATCTTGTTGGTGTTGAGGACAAGATTGAGGCTGGTAAGAAGTAGATTGATTAGTTGGAGGCAGCTATTCCAATGGGACCAAGTTTTGTGAAGAAACTCTGTGATCGGGATGAGAATCTGGATGTCATCCGCATAGAGGTAGTGAGTTAATTTAAGGTTGGAGAGCAAATTGCAGAGTGGGAGAAGGTAAATGTTGAATAGCGTAGGTGAGAGGGATGATTCCTGTGGGACTCCCAGGTTGGATCTGACTGGGTGCGATTCTTTATTGTTGATCCTCACCTTGAAGAATCTGTTTTCCAGGAAGGATTGGAAATGAGTAAAACTAAACACGAGTCCATTTTTGTTTCATTCCATGGACTCATTCCAAAAAATCCAAAAATTAATCAGATTTTTCCGTTTGGTAGATAATGCATGCTACCAAATTCTGTGCAATATTTACCAGCACATCCAGCCTCCCTGCAGCAGCCATACATCATCAAGAGTGTCTCAGGTCACTGTCTAAGCCCTGCATGACTTGCTGACCATTTTTGGAACACACTGCTCAGAGCCAACTATTTGCAGTAAAAATCAATTTTATTCTATGCATCTGTGTTCACACTTAAAGCTTTCAAAGTTCCTGTCCTGAGACACCTGGACCATCTCAGTAATAAGCTGTAGGCCAAGTCCATTTCCCAAGACCATATAGAACCTACTTTCCAGCTTTACCTTTTGTGGATTCAAAATCCTTAACTGTGGGCATTCTTTGCTTCTGGTTCTAGATGAGCCCTCTTTCCTGGCTCCGGCTCTCTCCCCTCTCTGCCTGAAGTACACCCTAACTCTATACATCAGCTTTCTTTAATTAGCCATAGCTGTCTCTCCCAATGATTAGTACAGCTTTCTGTGACTACCACCTTTCCCTTAATTGTTTCTCTACCAAAGAACTTCGAACTACATTTCCTAGAAGCCTTCCTGTTCCTTTTGGTTTTACAATTCTGTGAGCCAACTCTTGCTCAATATTTCTTGCTTCTTCTGTCTTCTGGATAATCTAACTGTCCTGTTTCTTCAGACTTCTTCTGCCTGTGTAAAACCCATGTTTCATCAGAAGAAGATTCCAGGAGAGAAAGAGGCAGGAATGAGCCCAGATCACTCTGGCCCAACTGGCTTTGATTAAAAAAAAAAGCATCAACATGGTTTTAGCAAAGAGATGTCATACCTTACCAATCTATTAAATTCTTTGAAGGTATAAATAAGGGTGAGTTGGTTGACATCGTGTACATAGATTTTTTTTTAGAAAGCTTTTTATATAGTCCCACATGAGTAAGGGACCTTTATTTTCAGGTTTTTAAAAGATTTATCAGGGTTTATTATGACAATACAGGATAAAATCAGTGTAAAAAAAATACCCATCATTTTTCCAGGGAAATATCGGAATTTATTTTGGTGGATTGAAGTCTCTCAGTGTCCCAAACCCTTCCAACCCACCTATATAACCTCCCCTCAAATGACTCTTCAGGTGATCCTTTACCCCCTCTCCCCAGCATTTCGCCCCACTTTCCTTCTGCTCTTTTATTGTCTCCTTTATTTCCAAAAATCCCCTTCCCCCTCCTCATGAGAATTCCTCCAAAACCATCTCCCCCCAACAATCCCCCAAAGATTCCCCTTCCCCCTTCTCATGAGAATTCCTCCAAAACCATCTCCCCCAACAATCCCCAAAGATTCCCCTTCCCCCTCCTCATGAGAATTCCTCCAAAACCATCTCCCCCCAACAATCCCCCAAAGATTCCCCTTCCCCCTCCTCATGAGAATTCCTCCAAAACCATCTCCCCCCAACAATCCCCCAAAGATTCCCCTTCCCCCTCTTCATGAGAATTCCTCCAAAACCATCTCCCCCCAACAATCCCCCTTCCCCCTCTTCATGAGAATTCCTCCAAAACCATCTCCCCCCAAACAATCCCCCAAAGATTCCCCCTCCCCTCCCCACACACACATTATTCAACTTCCCAGGCTATGGTGATTCCAGGCTCCCATTCTCTCCATTACTGGCAGCATACTCATGTTACCACCCTCTGCAGTGCAGCCCTGCCGTGTACTTCTAAGTCTGTATGGAGCCAGAGAAGCAGGGAGCCTGCTGGTAAGTTCTTCTGCTAGGTCTGTGTATGGGTGGATGACTATGGGGCCGCGCTCTGGCAGGTGCTCAGCTTCAGCCTTTTCCAATGGTAAACAGTGCAGTTGCTGTTGGGAGAAAGTCTGATGCATAGTTTGGCTGCTTGGGAAGAGAAGAGGGCAGGGCTTGAATACAGTAAGCTGTTCTGCCTATACTGGCTCCCAGAAGTCATTGAAATGCATCTGCAGCTCTTCAAATCACACAAAATTAGGGTAAAAATCAATTTAAACTGATTTCCGCCTTTGGAAAAATTAGGAAATTTATGGGTGAAAATCAGTTTAAAAAGGAAATGAAGGATTGTACACATGAGAGACTCCTCTGAAAATTATAACTCATGAGATAGGAGGCAATATCCAATTCTGGACTGGAAATGAGGGATGTGTATTTGTTTGAAACAAATGGATAAAACACAAAGGGGTAGATTTTCAGACATGCGCGCGGGTGTAGATTTGTTCGCCCAACCCGGCGCAAACAAATCTATGCCCGATTTTATAACATGCGTGTGCAGCCGCACGCATGTTATAAAATCCAGGGTCGGCGCGAGCAAGGGGATGCACAATTGTGCAACTTGCGTGTGCCAAGCCGCGTAGCCTTCCTCTGTTCTCTCCGAGGCAGCTCCGAAATCGAAACGGCCTCAGAGGGAACTTTCCTTCCACCTCCCTCCACCTTCCCCTCTCTTCCCCTCCCTTCCCCTACCTGCCCCCCAGCCCTATCTAACCCCCCCCCCCCCCGACCTTTATCGTCGAAGTTATGCCTGCTTCTGGGTAGGCGTAACTTTCGCCATTCCTCGGCAGGGCCGCAACGGAGAAGGCCTTGCCCCGTCCCTGGACTGGCACCCTGCCCACGGCCCTGCCCCTGGACCTCCCCCGGACTGGTGCCCGCCCACAGCCCCGCCCCTGGAACGCCCCTTTTTCGAAGCCCCAGGACATACGCGCGTCCCGGGGCTTCCGCACGCCGCCGAGCCTATGCAAGATAGGCTCGGTGCGCACAGGGGCAGGCAGGAGCAGGTTTTCGCGCGGAACCCTTTGAAAATCTACCCCAATGAATCTCCCAAAACAAATGCAGGAATCCCATGAATGAAACAAAAAATCTTTGTCTCATTCATTTATGTTTTCCATTCAAGTCTATGACCCATTGAAGTCTATGGCTGTGTAATGCGGAGTAAAATAAAATTGGTAACTATAGCAACCAACTCTTGCCTGTGTGACTTCACAGCCTTGTCAAAGCCGAGACAGGACAAGTTGCAAGGAAACCACACAGAGGATAAATCACAATGCAATAACTTTTCAAATGGCCTGTAGCTGCTATCTGGATCAAGTAATACTGACTCACTCCCACTGTAAAGTCTGAGCATGTTCAAGAAACAATCTGTATTTCTTCTCTAGCTGTTGGCACAGGATGATGTTTATGTAGAAGTTCTCACAGAGCTTTTTTAAAAAAGTTTAGAAATTTGGAATTTGGCACTAGTTAAGCGCTACTTCTGATCTTTTCTATGCTGCAGTGGTCTCACTCACTATGTCACAAATACAGACATTGGCACTGCTATTGATTTTCATTTTGATTGTAGCGATGCTTAGTGCTAATGATTTTGTCGTCTGTCTGTCTGGATACCAGTGAGATGAGCAGTGCACACTGACAGACTGAAGAGAAGAAGTTTTACCATGCTATCAGTCTTTTTAATTTTTTATTTTTTTTTGTGTGGATTAGAAAAGGAGTCACTATCAGCCAGCACTGAGCGCATATAGCAAACACATACAAACACAGGCCCAGACATAGATACAGTGTATGTGTGAGACAGACAGGGGTCCCCACACACAGTAGATTGGTACTATGAATGGGGGAACAGTTACAATGTATATAAATAAAACATTCCTTTATAATATCCAAACCCCCAGTAGGCAGTGCACCTCAACAAACTCCATCATGTCAGGAAAAGAAGAGGGAATGGATTGGTGCAGTTAGAGAAATTGGTACAGAGGCAGCCCAGCATAGAAGCAGTGATAATGAAAAAGGCAATCCTGCCCTAAATTACAGAGATACCTTTTTTTAGCAGCAGATTGGCAGGAGTGGATGATAGCTCAAGGCAGAAAAAAATGAAAATTGGAGAGCATATGCCACCACCACCTGTTCCTATCTTGTTTTGGAGCAAAGGGAAAAGGTGGGAGAACCATCCAAGAATGGCAGTATCAGGGCAGGGCAGGAGTACAAATAGAGGCAGGAAAAGTACAACAGCCAAAACCAGCAGCACACTCCTCTACTTCCTAATTCTGAGGCAGTGAAGGCACTGTTTTTACAAACTGATTCAGAGGAAGAATCTTGTCTGGGATTCTCTGACTCAGAAGATATTGAAGAGCTAGTAGCTGATCCCACAGCTCCTTCCAACAGTCAAGTAGCAGACCAGCAGCCCTTCCACCAATCAGATAGCAGTTCAAAGTAGCAACCCACTATAGAGGAAATGGGGTAGTGTAGTAATGAGGAGCATCAGGGAAATGATTATCCTTAATGACCAGCCCCTGCAAGTAGTGGAGAATGTGGACTTTAAGTGTCTGCTACATGTGTTAGACCCCAATTACAAAATCCCCTCCAGGACTACATTAAGTATTTATTTATACAGATGGGAGTATTCTAAATGTTAAGCATGCAGAAATATCTGTACTAGTGTGAATGTTAAGCATGCTTACCTCTCCCTGACAGCACACTAATAAAACCTGGCTGAGGGACAGGTAGAAGCTCTAGTGGGGACTGAGCATCAGGGTGCAAGTGGGTTGTGCTGCACACCCAGTTGATGGATAGCCCCTATACCTCATACAATATCTTGTCAGTCATAAGAAAGATACTGGCAGGTTGGCAGCTAGACCAGAGTTGTAGGAGTATTCAGGAAGGTTTCTTTGTGACAGACCTTGGTGAGGAATACCCCAGGTCTGGGGCTTAAGGACCACAGGAATCTATTCCTGAAGGTCCCGATAGAGAGGTGCAGGAAAATGGCAGGGCATTTCCATTGAAATGTAAAAGGTTGGCAGCTTCTCCGTGAGAAGCAGAAAGAATATAGATACTTCATAAGCATCTGATTCAAGATGTTGGCACCCACTGGAATGCCACCTATATGATGTTGCAGAGATTAGGGGAGCAGCAGACACTCCTTTATTATCTGTCTCTGGAAACATAGATAGGTATGGATTGCCCTATGGGCTTCATGATTGGGTAGTGATGAAGCAGCTGATAGAAATCCTGAAGCCCTTCAAGGATGTTAGAGAAGCTCCAAGTTCAAGAAGCGCCACCATGGGCATAGTCATCCCTATAGTAAATATTTTTAAGGAAAAATTAGAAGATTTCTGTGAGCAAGAGATAATGTAAGCAGAGTTGTTGCAGTTTCTGGACTACTTACAGCAGCAGAAGCAATTAAGATTGAAACCTCTGACAGAAAACAAATATATGCTTCCCACACTTTGTGATCTATGGGTGAAAGAGAGTCTTGCCCTTCAATCCCTGCATGTTACATTCATGAAGGAGATACTGGTAGCTAGGGTGTGTGAACAGGAACACCAAAGACAGAGGCACAGAGGGAATGTAGCACAGGAAAGGATGGCCAATTCAGAGAGTAATGCAAGCACGAGCAGCACCTTTGTAGCTATAACTTGCTCATCTACCTTAATTTACCAAAGAGACTTTGCCCATAAAGAACCATCTCTCCTGTCACAGGCAATAGCTAAAGCAGTTTTCTAGACAGACCTTCTGCCCATCCCAGCAAAGGAGACCCCAGGAGAAAATTCTCTAACATGTTATCTAGCAGAGCCCATTGAGAACATGGGCACAGATGCACTGGCAAGTTTGCAGTCTGGCCATACCTAACCAAGGTAGCTCAGCAATATCTCTGCTGCACACCAACCAGCATGTCTAGTGAATATGTCTTTTTTCCAAATCCTCTTCCCCTATGATACATGCTAACTCTTGGTCTTGCCTTGACCATCTTTTGCTTTGAACCCTTGCTGCACCGCTACTTGAGCATTTGATACATTCTTCTTCCTGCCTAAGCCCTTGAGGTACACCATGGGATGTTTTTAGCTATTCTTCTTGCTACATTGCTCTACTCCTAGCATTTCAGCTTTTAATCATTGCCAGCACCACTGCTGCCACCCTCACTCCAAACCAGTCTTGAGATATTAGGGTGCTTCCTCCTTTGCTGCAGCTGTCTTCTTGTTGCTTTCCAAATATCCTTCCCTTACAGTACTTGCCTTGGCCATGCAATACTGTACACAGGCCTTATTTTAATGGATTCATGCCCTCTTGGATATTTTCTTCAAACTCTGTTACCTTATGGTTCTTGCAATTCTTGGTCTCATCCAGTATTTAGTCTTCGATGAATTATACCAAAGCAAAAGGCAAGGAATACAGAAGTGCAACACCTAGAACCAGGACTGCACTCCTCCATGATTACTGCTTTTGAATTGATGGAGGCAGTCTTTACAAAAACTGATTCAGAAAGAATAATGCCCTGGATTCCCTGAGTCACAGTATATTAAACAGCTAGTGGCTAAAGAGCATTTAGTGCCTTTAGTCATTAGCATCATAGCCTCCAGTAAACCTCTTGTACATCTAGTGATGCCACATGGAAATGACATCAGGACTCCTTCAGGGATTTCCTCTGGTATCTCCTTGCCTAGGGCTTTCTATCAATTTGGTTGGTGCCCTTTGCACCTCATTTGGAGCCTTGGGGTGTTCCTGCCACTCTGGGTGACTGCTTTGCACCTCTCATGATGCTTTAGGGTCTTCATGCTACTCTTTCACTTGCTTTCACCCTCTGTCACTGCCTTGGGTGCCTTGGGTGGTTTTCTGCCTCTTGTGGTGCTTTCTCCCCCCTTTATGGTATCTTGAGCTATTCATGCCACACTTGATGGTGCTTTTCACCTCTTGTACAGCCTTGGGAAGTTCATGCCATTGTTCTGGTGCCCTTTGCCCTATTTTGCAGCCTTGGGATGATCTGGCCACTCTTGCTGATGTTTTGCTCCTCTGATGGTGCCTTAGAGAACATTTGCCACTGCTGGTACTCGTTTGCCCCCACTGCAGGTCTGTGGGCTGTTTATGCCATTTTTTGTGCCATGTTAACATCCTCTTGATGCATTGGCATGCCTTCACCCTTTTGATGAAGCCTACCCACCAGTTTCATTAGAAATGATTAGAAAATTCCAATTTGGAAACCCAAAATAGCCTGCATTGCTTCTTCCATTGATTATAATGGCAAATGAATGAATAAATAAATCAAATGAAGAAATGAGGTTTTTTTTCATTTGAAACAAATCTAATTAATTATTGTGACCTATGAAATGAATGAATGAATGAATGAATGAAACAAAATGAATTTTTTGACTCTGCCCATGCCTAATGGACAGCACATGGTTAGAGGCCAAATTTGAATAGCCAAGGGAAGGAGACACTTTGGGCAACTGCCTCCCAAATCTTAATCGCAGTGGTGATTTATTGGCTAGCCTTTGTGTCCTTCTAGGAGTGTACAAAGTATGCTGGAAAGGATATACAGTTTTAAATTCAAGGACACCGCAATAATAAATAATATTTTACACAATACCTGTAGTTACACTAAATGCATAGCTATGACACAAGAAATAAACCCAATTTCATGCATTTATGTCAAATACCCTTAATGCCTGGCTGCTGAAAAGCCTGAGCAAGACTTAGAGAAAATGCCTTTCTGCAGAGGTGGACAGCATAGATGGGCAGTAGTGGCTACAGCATAAAAGCTGCACCTAGGGAAAGAAATGTGAAACCTGAACATGCCATGCGGGGTCAGACCAAGGGTCCATCAGGCCCAGCATTCTGTTTCAAACAGTGGCCAATCCCAGCCATAAGAACCTGGCAAGTACCCAAAAACTAAGTCTATTCCATGTTACCATTGCTAATGGCAGTGGCTATTTTCTAAGTCAACTTAATTATTTTATTTATTTATTTATTTAAGGTTTTTATATACCGGCAATCATGAGCACATATCTTGCTGGTTTACATGGAACGGGAGTGCATTAAATACAACAACTAGAACTGTGGTGATCGAAGGAGCAGTTACAAATAACAAGGGTAGCAGAACTTGGATAAGAAGGAAGAGATAGGAAAGAATAAACGGTTAAACGGTATACAAATAAATTAAATGCTATGTAAAAATGGCATGATTAATGGCTGAATATTTGAAGTCCTTGGTTTGGTAATTAATAGCAGGTAATGGACTTCTTCTCCAAGAACTTATCCAATCCTTTTTTAAACACAGCTATACTAACTGCATTAACCACATCCTCTGGCAACAAATTCCAGAGTTTAATTGTGCGTTGAGTAAAAAAGAAGTTTCTCCGATTAGTTTTAAATGTGCCACACACTAACTTCATGGAGTGCCCCCTAGTCTTTCTACTATCCGAAAGAGTAAATAACCGATTCACATCTACCCGTTCTAGACCCCTCATGATTTTAAACATCTCTATCATATCCCCCCTCAGCCTTCTCTTCTCCAGGCTGAAAAGTCCTAACCTCTTTAGTCTTTCCTCATAGGGGAGCTGTTCCATTCCCTTTATCATTTTGGTTGCCTTTCTCTGTACCTTCTCCATCGCAATTATATCTTTTTTGAGATGCGGCGACCAGAATTGTACACAGTATTCAAGGTGCAGTCTCACCATGGAGCGATACAGAGACATTATGACATTTTCCGTTTTATTCACCATTCCCTTTCTAATAATTCCCAACATTCTGTTTGCTTTTTTGACTGCCGCAGCACACTGAACTGACGATTTCAATGTGTTATCCACTATGACGCCTAGATCTCTTTCCTGGGTGGTAGCATCTAATATGGAACCTAACATTGTGTAACTATAGCATGGGTTATTTTTCCCTATATGCATCACCTTGCACTTATCCACATTAAATTTCATCTGCCATTTGGATGCCCAATTTTCCAGTCTCACAAGGTCTTCCTGCAATTTATCACAAACTGCTTGTGATTTAACTACTCTGAACAATTTTGTTCCATCTGCAAATTTGAATACCTCACTCATCGTATTTCTTTCCAGATCATTTATAAATATATTGAAAAGTAAGGGTCCCAATACAGATCCCTGAGGCACTCCACTGCCCACTCCCTTCCACTGAGAAAATTGTCCATTTAATCCTACTCTCTGTTTCCTGTCTTTTAGCCAGTTTGTAATCCACGAAAGGACATTGCCACCTATCCCATGACTTTTTACTTTTTCTAGAAGCCTCACATGAGGAACTTTGTCAAACGCCTTCTGAAAATCCAATACATTACATCTACCGGTTCCCCTTTATCCACTTGTTTATTAATCCCTTCAATAAGTGAAGCAGATTTGTGAGGCAAGACTTGCCTTGGGTAAAGCCATGCTGACTTTGTTCCATTAAACCATGTCTTTCTATATGTTCTGTGATTTTGATGTTTAGAACACTTTCCACTAATTTTCCTGGCACTGAATTCAGGCTAACTGGTCTGTAGTTTCCCAGATCCCCCTTGGAGTCCTTTTTAAATATTCGGGTTACATTAGCTATCCTCCAGTCTTCACGTACAATGGATGATTTAAATGATAGGTTACACATTTTGCTAATAGGTGTGAAATTTCATTTTTTAGTTCCTTCAGAACTCTGGGGTGTATACCATCCAGTCCAGGTGATTTATTACTCTTCAGTTTGTCAATCAGACCTACCACATCTTCTAGGTTCACCGTGATTAGGTTCAGTCCATCTGAATCATTACCCATGAAAACCTTCTCCAGTACGGGTATGTCCCCAACATCCTCTTCAGTAAACACTGAAGCAAAGAAATCATTTAATGTTTCCGCGATGGCCTTATCTTCTTTAAGTGCCCCTTTAACCTCTCGATCATCTAACAGTCTAACTGACTCCCTCGCAGGCTTTCTGCTTCGGATATATTTTAAAATGTTTTTACTGTGAGATTTTGCCTCTACGGCCAACTTATTTTCAAATTCTCTCTTAGCCTGTCTTATCAATGTCCTGCATTTAACTTGCCAACGCTTATGCATTATCCCATTTTCTTCTGTTGGATCCTTCTTCCAATTTTTGAATGAAGATCTTTTGGCTAAAATAGCTTCTTTCACCTCCCCTTTCAACCAAGCCGGTATTCATTTTGCCTTCTTTCCACCTTTCTTAATGTGTGGAATACATCTGGACTGTGCTTCTAGGATGGTATTTTTTAACAATGACTATGCCTCGTGCATACTTTTTACCTCTGTAGCTGCTCCTTTTAGTTTTTTTCTAACAATTTTTCTCATTTTATCAAAATTTCACTTTTGAAAGTTTAGCACGAGAGCCATGGATTTGCTTACTGTCCCCCTTCCAGTCATTAATTCAAATTTGATCATATTATGATCACTATTGCCAAACGGCCCCACCACAGTTACCTCTCTCACAAAATCCTGTGCTCCACTGAGAATTGGATCTAAAATTACTCCCTCTCTTGTTGGTTCCTGAACCAATTGCTCCATAGAAATGTCATTTATTCCATCCAGGAACTTTATATCTCTAGCATGTACCGAAGGTACATTTACCCAGTCAATAGTGGGGTAATTGAAGTCTCCCATTATTACCGCACTACCAATTTGGTTAGCTTCCCAAATTTCTCTTAGCATTTCACTGTCAGTCTCACCATCTTCACCAGGTGGATGGTAGTATACTCCTATCACTATAGTCTTCCCCGACACACAAGGGATTTCTACCCATAAAGATTCAATTGTGTTACGTCCGGAAGTGGATCCTTAGGCCGACCGTCGAAGAGAGATGGCCGGGAGGCAGACACGCACAGCGAGAGATGGATCTTCACCTGGAAACCCGTGACCCCACCAGAGGAGCTGTTGAGTCCCGGGTCACTAGGCCTTAGGTGGCTTCGCCCTTGAAGTCCGAGGTCCCCCCAGGAGGAGCCCATAGGGACCCGGACCGCTGGGACTTAGGAGAGACGCTGGCGTGGAGGAAAACCAGGAACGGACCGTGGTCGGGACAGGCAGCAGAAGTCAGAACCGTGAAGACGAACCAGAGTCGGGGCAGGCAGCAGAAGACAGAACCGTGAAGACAAACCAAGATCAAGGCAGGCAGAAATCAGGAAAGATGAAGCAGGAACGCTGGAACCGGTACACAGGATCAGGAACACAGGAACAGCAACTAACACTCCTAGGAGCGACCACGTTGCAAGGCAAAGCAGGTTTAAATCCCCCTCCGAGGCTGACGTCAGGAGGAGAGTGATTCAGCACTTCCTGGTGCTGGACCTCTAAAAGGCCTGCCCTCACGCGCGTTCCCCTGCAGGGAGAGGAGCTTCCGTTGGGCCTCACCGGCATCTCCCTCATGGAGACGCCGCTGCCATGCGGCCAGGCCGGCCCCGGATCGTGCGGCTCGTGGCACTGGAGAGGGACCCGCGGGGCAGGTAAGGACCCGGTCGTCCTGCTAGCGACCGGGGCTGTAACAGTACCCCCTCTCTTACGCCCCCTCCGCAGGGGTCCTGGCTTTCCGGGGTTGTCCTGATGAAATTGAAGCAACAGCGACTTGTCCAAAATATTCCGTGCTGGCTCCCAAGAATTCTCTTCGGGACCGCATCCCTCCCAAGCCAGAAGATACTCCCAGCGGCAGGCGTGGAAACGCACGTCCAGTACTTCCCGTACCTGATAGGTGGGTTCCTCTGTAGAGGAGGATGATACTGCATCAGTTGTAGGTTGATGGAAGCGTGAGAACACCACCGGCTTCAGCAGTGATACATGGAACACGTTGTGTATGCGGAGAGACGTAGGGAGTCGCAGTCTATAGGATACCAAGCCTGTTCGCTCCGCTATTTGGAACGGACCACAGTATTTGGATGCCAATTTTCGAGAGCGACCCGGCAGGTGGAGATTTTTGGTACTCAACCAGACCTTGGTACCAGGTAGGAAAACTGGCGCTGGACGTCGATGACGGTTGGCACATTTTCGTGCCTTCTCTGCGGATAAAATAAGTCATTGTTGAATAGTTTTCCAGAGACGGTGAATCTGCTGGGCTACTGCCGTGCTGCCGGAGAGGGAACAGTGACCGGAATAGGAACTGGTGGCTTCGGGTGGCGTCCAAATACAGTTTGAAAAGGTGTTTGCCCAGTAACTTAGTGAGTATGATTATTATAGGCAAACTTGGCCCAAGGAAGAAGAGAAACCCAGTTGTTCCCTTTCTCGGAGATGAAGCTTCGGAGGAAGGTTTTCAGAGATCTGTTCATCCGCTCCGTCTGACCGTTACTCTGTGGATGAAATGCCGTGGACAGATTCAACTGTACTCCAAATTTTTTACAGATGGCTCGCCAGAATCGAGCGGTGAATTGAGGGCCCTTGTCGGATACGATGCTTTGTGGAAGGCCGTGGGCCCGAAAGATGTGTTGTGTGAATAGAAGCACCAGTTCAGGTGCCGAAGGGAGCTTAGGAAGAGGCACTAGATGAACCATTTTAGAGAAACGATCCACGGTGACCCAAATCACCGTTTTACCCTCGGATGGTGGTAAATCCACTACAAAATCTGTGGCAATATGAGTCCACGGTTCGGTGGGTATGGGTAGCGGTTGTAACAAACCCCATGGTCGGCCACAGAGGGGCTTTTGTCTAGCACATACTGGACAGGAGTCCATGTACAAGCGAACGTCTTGACGTACCTTGGGCCACCAGTAATAGCGGTTCAGAAGATCAAGCGTTCTCTCTCTGCCGGCGTGGCCCCCGGAGAGAGAGTCATGGGCCCACCCGAGGACCCTCCTGCGGTCTCTGCGAGGAACAACTACTCTCCCTTGAGAGGACACGGGGGTGCTGGCTAACTGGATCTTGGCGGGATCGATGATGTGTTGCGGCGCATCTTCTTTGCCCTCTTGTATACCGTTGCGGGACAAGGCATCTTCCCAGACATTTTTTGAAGCTGGACGGTACTTGAGGATGAAGTCGAACCGGCTGAAGAAAAGCGACTATCGTGCTTGTCTAGGATTGAGTCGTTGGGCTTTATTCAGGAATTCCAAATTCTTATGGTCTGTGTAGACCATAACAGGGTGAAGTGAGCCCTCCAACCATTGTCTCCACTCTTCCAGAGCTAATTTGATCACCAGCAACTCCTTCTCTCCTATTCCATAGTTGCTCTTGGCTGGTGTGAACTTTTTGGAGAAATAGGAGCAAGGTAGGAGATGACCAGAAGTAGAATTTTGAGAAAGGACTGCCCCAACGGCTATGTTGGAGGCGTCCACCTCCACGAAAAAAGGCCGTGTCGGATCTGGATGTCTCAAGCAGGTGTCCTGGAGGAAGGCCTCCTTTAAGTCCTCAAAAGCTGTACAAGCCTCGATGGGCCATGCTTGGGCGTCAGCGCCCTTCTTGGTCAAGGTGGTTAGTGGTGCCACCATCCGGGAATACTGTGGAATGAAGTGCCGGTAGAAATTTGCGAATCCTAGAAAGCGTTGTAAAGCCTTCAGACCCACCGGCCGGGGCCAATTCCTGATGGCGGATTCTTTGCTGGGATCCATGCGAAATCCTGTTGCTGAAACTATGTACCCTAAAAAGGGCAGAGACTCTTGTTCAAAGAGACATTTCTCAAACTTTGCATACAAGTGGTGATCCCGAAGAATCTGAAGTACCTGCCGAATGTGTTGCCGGTGAGAGATCAAGTCTGGAGAGTAAATGAGGACGTCGTCCAAGTACACAATCACGCATGAGTGCAATAATTCCCGAAGAACTTCGTTCATTAAGTGTTGAAACACGGCGGGGGCGTTACATAGTCCGAATGGCATTACTAAGTACTCGTAGTGTCCGTCCCGGGTGTTAAAAGCGATCTTCCATTCATCCCCGGGACGGATACGGACCAGATTGTAAGTCCAACTTAGTAAATATCTGTGCTCCCTGGAGTTTGTCTAGTAGCTCAGGAATTAAAGGCAGGGGGTAACGATTCTTCCTGGTTATGGCATTGAGACCACGATAATCTATACATGGCCTTAAGGACCCGTCCTTCTTAGCGACAAAGAAGAAGCCTGCCCCTGCGGGGGACTTCGAGGGACGGATAAAACCTTTAGCGAGGTTCTCGGTAATGTACTCCGACATGGCCCGAGTCTCAGGTTGAGACAACGGATACACTCTTCCCCGCGGAGGGGTGGAACCAGGAAGCAGCTCAATTGCACTATCAAAGGGGTGATGTTGAGGTAAAAGTTCCGCCTTTTCTTTAGAAAACACATCGGCGAAATCTTCGTATGGGAGCGGAAGTCGAGGTCCAGTCTCTGTATGTGCCAACGGAACGTGTTGCCCCCTCCGGGACTGGATGCAGGAGCGGAAACACTGAGGACTCCATCGGGTGATTTGTAAATCGGCCCACCGGATCTCGGGGGAGTGTTGCTGGAGCCAGGGCAACCCGAGTACCACTGGGTGTACAGACTTCTCCAAAATTAGAAACGAAATTTTCTCCGTATGAAGCAAGCCAGTTTGGAGGGTGAGTGGCGTAGTAACAGTAGAAATACTGCCGGACAGGGGTGTACCCTGGATCGAGGTAACCCGTAAGGGTGGTTCGCGAAGTTGCGTGGAGAGCTGAAGCTGTTGCACCAAATCCTTAATGATAAAATTCTCTCCAGCCCCAGAATCGATGAGGGCTCTCGTCTTGAAGGAACCACCCGGGTATTTCAAAGTTATAGGTACAGTACATTGAGGAGCTGCGTTAAGACAGCCTAGGGAACACTCCTCGTATACTCCTAGGCGCGGGAGTTTTCCGCCCGCTCTTTGCACTGAGCCAGGAAATGACCTTTACCTCCGCAGTAAAGACATAGCTGCAGATCGCGGCGGCGTTGCCTTTCCTCTGGCGACAAAGCGGACCTCCCGAGTTGCATGGGTTCCTCCGTGGAGTTCTCTGCAGAAGTACTGGTGCTACGGGAACCTGAATTCGATGGTCTGGAGAAGGTTGATGGCAGTGGAGCCATACGACGGGAAGGACGCCCTTCTTTAGCTCTTTGTTGCAGACGTCGATCAATGCGCCCTGCCACCTCGATGAGAGAATTAAGGTCCTCTGGGAGGTCGCGAGCGGCCAGCTCATCCTTAATCCTAGCTGCCAGACCTTCCAAGAAAACACCTCGGAGGGCATCGTCTCGCCAACCAACCTCTAGAGCAAGCGTTCGGAATTCCAAAGCGTAATCGGCTAGGGTTTGCGTTCCCTGCCGGAGCTGGAGCAGTTCCGAGGTCGCCGAGGTCTGGCATGCGGGCTCGTCGAAAGCCGACTTGAATTCCTCTACAAATCTGTTCAAGTCACTCAGAGCAGGGTCATTCTTTTCCCACATAGGAGACGCCCAGTTCAATGCTCGCCCATCTAGCAGCGAAAAGATATAGGCCACCTTAACGCCATCCGATGGGAACTGATTGGGCAGCAAGGCGAATCGCACGAAGCATTGATTCAGGAAGCCGCGACAGGCCTTGGAATCCCCGGCAAAGCGTGATGGAGCCGGAAGCTGCGTGGGAGAGTGAAGCGTCACCACAGGTGCCGGTACAGGTGCTGGAACCGGTGCAGGGGGTTCGGCGTCCATGCGAGTAGCCAAGCGTTCCACGGTGGCAACAAATGAATCCAGTACCTGCTGTTGTTGCACCAGATGCTGGGCAAGTCCGGGGATAGCCTACAAGCCGGCGAGGTCTGCCGGATCCATGGCCTTGCAAACTGTTACGTCCGGAAGTGGATCCTTAGGCCGACCGTCGAAGAGAGATGGCCGGGAGGCAGACACGCACAGCGAGAGATGGATCTTCACCTGGAAACCCGTGACCCCACCAGAGGAGCTGTTGAGGCCCGGGTTGCTAGGCCTTAGGTGGCTTCGCCCTGGAAGTCCGAGGTCCCCCCAGGAGGAGCCCGTAGGGACCCGGACCGCTGGGACTTAGGAGAGACGCTGGCGTGGAGGAAAACCAGGAGCGGACCGTGGTCGGGACAGGCAGCAGAAGTCAGAACCGTGAAGACGAACCAGAGTCGGGGCAGGCAGCAGAAGACAGAACTGTGAAGACAAACCAGGATCAAGGCAGGCAGAAATCAGGAAAGATGAAGCAGGAACGCTGGAACAGGTACACAGGATCAGGAACACAGGAACAGCAACTAACACTCCTAGGAGCGACCGCGTTGCAAGGCAAAGCAGGAAGGAGTGCTGCAGGTTTAAATCCCCCGCCGGGGCTGATGTCAGGAGGAGAGTGATTCAGCACTTCCTGGTGCTGGACCTCTAAAAGGCCTGCCCTCGCGGCGCGCGCGTTCCCCTGCAGGGGGAGGAGCTTCCGTTGGGCCTCACCGGCGTCTCCCTCGTGGAGACGCCGCTGCCATGCGGCCAGGCCGGCCCCGGATCGTGCGGCTCGCGGCGCTGGAGAGGGACCCGCGGGGCAGGTAAGGACCCGGTCGCCCTGCTAGCGACCGGGGCTGTAACAAATTGTGCATTTAGTCTCATGCAGGATGTTTATCCTGTTGGACTCTATGCCATCCCAGACATAAAGTGCCACACCGCCTCCCGGGTACTCCTCTCTGTCATTTCGATACAATTTTTACCCCAGTATAGCACTGTCCCATTGGTTGTCCTCCTTCCACCATGTCTCTGAGATGCCAATTAAGTCTATGTCATCATTCACTGCAATGCATTCTAATTCTCCCATCATACTTCTTAGACTCCTGGCATTAGCATACAAACATTCAAAGTTTGTTTTTGTTTGTATTTTCATTCTGCTTTTTAATTTATAATTTATAGGGATAAGTTTGAAATTTTTAGCTCAGCTGAGTTTTTAGTTACAGGCACTTGGACTACTTTTCTTATAATTGGAACCTCACTGTCGGGATGCCCTAATTCTAATGCATCATTAGTATCCTTTGAAGATAACTCTCTCCGAACCATGCACTGCTGAGCGACTGTCGGCTTTCCCCTTTGTTCTAGTTTAAAAGCTGCTGTATCTCCTTTTTAAAGGTTAGCGCCAGCAGTCTGGTTCCACCCTCTAGCATGTTCCATCTATGTCCCAAACTTCTCCAGTTGGGAAGAGGCAACCCTTCTCGAACAGAATCAGCTTTGTTAGGAGGTCCCTGGGGCTAAAATTAAGCTTATGGGTTTTAGGTATTATTTTCCCAATGGTTCCATGCATTCCAAAAACTGAAGGCTAAGTACACGCACATGTTTAATGAGTATAAGCGATATGTACATACTTGTGAAAATATGTACATAGATTAGGGAACAGAGAGATGGGTATTTCTAAACAGTTTGGCTCCTGGTCTATTTTAAGAAAGGCTGTATCCATATATATATATATATATATATATATATATATATATATATATATATATATGTGTGTGTGTGTGTACATTTAGGAAGAGTTTTGAAAATTATCTTCTAAATCCAGTTGTTAGAGGTCAATATTAAACATTTCCTGGGGCTCCCTTCCCTTAGGGGCTGTAAACACTGCCTTCACAGTATCCCCAGCCCCAGCAGGTCTGGTGAGCAGAAGCTGGGCCCGGGGAATTGAACCTGGGGGTCATCTGGAAAGCAGCACCCAGCATTGCCTCTAAGCCAGTGTTTCCCCCAACTCTCTCCTGGAGGCACACCTAACCAGTCAGGTTTTCAGGATGTCCTTAATGAATATGCATGAGATAAGTAGCATACATTGGACATGCAATGTATGGAAATCTATCTCATGCATATTCATTGTGGCAATCCTGAAAACCTGACTGGATAGGTGTGCCTCTAGGAGAGGGTTGGGGGAAACACTGCACTAAGCCACCAGGCTGCCTCCCCCTGCAAAAAAAAAAAAATACATTTTTTTCCATTCTCATCACATGTAATATTTTTGTTGCTATTTCCTTTGACAATGCACATGATTACAATGATTTAATTTGAAGTCCTGTCTTCAGGAAATAAAAAAAATGGGGCACCATATTCTACTGCACAAGCAGATGAAGGCTTGGCATTGTGGAGTGTATATTTAATAAATTAGACGGATGGAATACCATGTATTATTCTCTCCCTGCTGATCTCAATTAAAACAGAACAAGCCACAAAGGGAACAAGAGTTATCGCTTCCCCTGGCCTCTGTCACAGCCAAGTGTTACACAAATCCCTCACTCTCTCGCACTTCCTTTTGATAAACTTTGCCAGGGAAACTATTTTTATTTTGATAATTTGGTTTCTGCAGCTCTTGATTTTATGCAGAAATAATACTAAATAATCAATTGAGCTTTTGTTCATTTACATTTACCCAGTGAAACAACTCTTTCATGCCCCTTTTCATGCGATATGAATGTGATATAGTCGTGAACTGAATACATTTTGTGTCTGGCACTTCACACTGATAGACTGGGTCCTAGTGCTGACTAAAGATTTTACTTCCAGACTATTCAAATGAAATCTCCCCAAGGGCTGTCTGTCCTTGTAGTCTACTGGGTGATACCAAAAATGTACTCTGCAGATTCACCTGCAGAAATGCATACATGTCATTTCTCATCTTAAGGAAAAGGTTGATTTACTTTGAGAACATCCCTGCTACTCAGGGATTGCCTTCTTAGAGTGCAACATTTATGACCTGTTTTATAAGATCTTAAATTTTTAACTGCATCTCCAGTTGTAGACAAAATCTCATAAACAAATATGTCCACAACATTGCCCGCACTGGCCTAATCTAGTGATAGTGTTGGGATCAAGATGAGGACTAGAACATTCAGGGTCAGGGTTAACTATTGTCGGGACACGACAAAAACTAAAGATTAGTGGCCCGTCTCATCTCCCCCAATCCACAGGTCTGTCTTCCCCCACCCTCACCGCTACCACTGCTCCTGTTTCCCAGTTCTTAATACCTGTGACCCCCCCCGTGGGTTTGAGTCGATTAACAAGCCTCTGCTTCCGAATACTCTTGTCCTCCGTTTCAAATCTGGATCTTCTCCTTTTCTCCCAGTCCTTTCAGTTGCATGGCTTCTGGCACCAGTGCAGCTCGCTGCAGTCCAGACAGTCTTTTTGCACTATGAGCCCGCAGCAGATCTCGCAAGACTGCAGGGCAGTTCATGTACCCCCAAAATTGGTCTGTGCTGCATAGAGAGAAGGCTGATACAACGAGCAGATGACGCATCATCAGCGGCAGCAGTGCGCTTTTCCTGCTGGGTGCTGCATACCAGATGCGGAGTACATACAGCTTAAGAAAGAATAGGTTATCAGACATTTGGACTCCCAAGTGGAGGAAGAGAGAGGACCATGCCTTTTTTTTTCAACCTTCTGACTCAAACCGGTTAGCTCATGGGGTCCCTTATGGCATTGTGAACCTGTGTTCTTGCTATTCCCCTCCGATACCGTAACGCGCGCTCAGATTATCTCCTTAGTAACCCACTGTTTTGCCGCGGCCTTAACGTGTTAGTTTACCGCCTCCCCCTAGTAGGTGTTAGGACTGTGAGTCTAGTAACAAATCCATCGACACCGCTTAAGATACTCAAAAACAATAAAACACAATAAAAAAAAAGCGATACAGAGATGATCGAGAAAATGTAATGCTGTGGGACACATAAAACCTGTCAGAAAAAAAAATAAAAATTTTTAAATACCTGTCGGAGGGCCGCGTGGGTCCAGGCGGCGGCGGTGGGGGGGGGGGGCGGGGGGACGCGCGTTAGTTTCAGACGACCGGCGGCGGGATCCGGGGGGCCGGTGGTCGCGTGTTAAATCTAGGACGGGTCGCACAGACGCGCATTCATCCGCCTGGATGAGTGAATGAATGCGCGCCTGTGCGGCCCCTGCGATTCGGTGCTCAAGGCAGTCACATGCCGTGACGTCACGCCTTGAGCGCCGAATCGCAGGGGTCGCACAGGCGCGCATTCATTCACTGCCGGTGGGGGCTGCCGGAGAGGCAGCCCCCACCGGCAGTGAATGAATTCATTCATCCAGGCGGAGGAGCCGGCTGCTTTCGCCGCCTGGATGAATGAATTCATTCACTGCCGGTGGGGGCTGCCTCTCAGCAGCCCCCACCGGCAGTGAATGAATGCGCGCCTGTGCGACCCCTGCGATTCGGCGCTCAAGGCGTGACGTCACGGCATGTGACTGCCTTGAGCACCGAATCGCAGGGGTCGCACAGGCGCGCATTCATCCAGGCGGATGAATGCGCGTCTGTGCGACCCGGCCTAGATTTAACAAGCGACCACCCGCCCCCCGGCTCCCGCCGCCGGTCGTCTGAAACTAACGCGCGTCCACCCGCCGCCGCCGCCTGGAACAGGCGCCCACCCACCCGCAGCCTAGATTTAACACGCGACCACCGGCCCCCCGGATCCAGCCGCCCGCCGGCCGCCTGGACCCACGCGGCCCTCCGACAGGTACTTAAAATTTTTGTTTTTTACACTTCCTGGTGCCTGTCATTTGAATTGACAGGTACCAGCGCACCCAGGTTACTGTGTAGGCACTGTATTAAGCGCCTATACAGAAAAATGGGTTGCGCGGGCATAACCCTTCCCTAACGCTTCACAGCCGCGGCATGCATTTGCATGCAATTAGAAGAGAGTATCAGGCGCTAGGTCAAGAGAACTGTGCGTGCGGGGAGGAAGGGTGCGCCTGACACTGCCGCACTGTTTCTACCGCGGCCTTACTGTATCGACCCGTTAAGCAGAATATCACAGGCGTAAAGCAGGTCTAAAGTTATCCAGCTTTTTGTGGCCGGATAACTTGCCACTTACCCGCATATCTTCAAAAGATAAACCTGGGGTAGTTTAAACCTCCCGTGCAGCTTTGACAGAAGCTGTGCTGGACCTTGCCGGGAGCAGGTCAATGCTGGCCCTGCTCCCAGCGGGGATTTTTTTGGATTCGGGAAGTTGGGGGGGAGGTCTAGGGAGGGTTGGGATGTGGCAAGGTGTTAATTTAGTTTGCTGAGGGAGGGAAGGGCCTGGCTTCGGTTACAGGTTGATTTCTGAAGAAAAAGTTTGTCCAAAGGGGTGGGGGGATTGCGTCGGCTCCATCTCATTTTAAGATGTGGGGTTTGGGGGAGAAAACAAATCGGACCATAGGCCTCTTTAGTTCTTGTTTTTATGGTGTGGGGGCGGGGGGGCAAAAGTGCCACTTACCCGGCTATCTTTGGAAGATAGCCTGGTAAGAAACAAGTTTTCTGGCCACACAAGGCCGGATAACTTAAAAGCCTAAACGGCTACATTCAGACACAGCCGTTTAGGTTTTTAAGTTATCCAGCTACATGTAGCCAGAAAACTTTAGGAAAGTATATTCAGTGGCATATTTATCCCGCTGAATATATGGGGCAAGTTATCCGGCTAACCTTAGCTGGACAAGTTGTACACTGAACATCCTACTGAATATTGGCCTCTAAATTAAAAACAGCAACCACACACTATGTGAAATCACAAAATGTAAACATGTTTTTATAAAAACTTTTGGTTTGGTTTAATTCTCTGAGGAAAAGTAGGATGGCAGTCCTCGGGTGGCCTCATGTTTATGTCACAGTTTCTGGAACTTTGATTGAGCCCCTCTGAGCATGCTCAGGCATGCATTATTTCACACAGCCAGGCAGGGCCCCCTCAGTCCTTCTTTTTCTGCAGAGCCCCATGTGTCACAATAGAGTGGGTTTCAACATTTTCCTTGTGACTTAAGGACTTTTCCTGCTGTTTTTTTCGCTTCGTAATACCTTCAGGATTGTGCGGGTCAATGCAAGGGTCCCTCAGTTCTCCCCTCTGTTTTCCTTTGGTAGGTTTTTCGTCATTTTTGCTAAGTTTCGTTGTCTATCCCTGGGGTGGCGGTATGTTTGGTGCCCACCAGCCATCGACAGCTGCCACCATCAATTTTGCGATGCCATGTCATCTTCAGGGTTCCAGCATTGTCTCCACTGTGGGAGGACTATGTCTACCACGGATCTGCATGATAGATGTATGCTCTACCTGGGGGTGTTGCGTGACGTCGGCGTTGCCACAAATGCACCAGATGACCCTTAAAGGACAGTGGGTCTGTTTGGTGACGATGGACCAATTCCATCAGCATCAGAGGTATCGACATCAAAGGAGTTTGGAGCTGCATTGATGGCCATCGAGCCATCGATTCCAGCGTCAGTGACTGACAGGGCCTCCAGAGATAGCCCAATGCCCAGCTCTTCCAGGTCGAAGAGGGGTTCATTGTAAGGCATCTATCATTCAACAGAACAGTGGCGTGCAGTGAGAAAAGTCACAGAGGGAAAAGAAGTGTATGATGGTGTTTTCCATGACCAGCATAAGAGATTCAGCCTTTGCCTCTGTCCCAGGTCCACGTCACCACCTACTCAACCATTTTTATTTTTTGAACCCACAGAGACTGCTGCATACCTCTTGAACAGGCATACAATCTTTTATCATGTTATTGCCCCAAAAGGGGATTATATGTGTAGGTCACATCTCTTAGCAATATTTAGCTGCCTTCTAATTTGTTGATTTAATAGTCATAAACAGAACAGGAATGGTAGGTAACTAGCCAAAGACCAGTAAATCAGGGATAGTAATCTGGCTTCTTAACCATTTTGTTTTTAATAGTAGTTAACCACATAAGAACATGAGAAATTGCCATACTGGGTCAGACCAAGGGGCCATCAAGCCCAGAATCCTGTTTCAAACAGTAGCCAAACCAGGCTACAAGAACCTGGCAAATGCCCAAACATTAAGAAGATCCCATGCTACTGCTGCCAGTAGTAGCAGAGGCCATTCCCTAAGTCAATTTGATTAAAAGCAGTTAATGGACTTCTCCAAGAACTTATCCAAACCTTTTTTAAGACTAGCTGCACTAACCACATCCTCTGGTAACAAATTCCAGAGCTTAATTGTGCGTTGAGTGAAAAATAATTTTGTCCGATTAGTTTTACATGTGCTACATACTAACTTCATGGAGTGCCCCCTAGTCCTTCTATTATCCGAAAGTCTAAATAACCGATTTATATCTACCTGTTCTAGACCTCTCATGATTTTAAAGACCTCTATCATATCCTCCCTCAGCCGTCTCTTCTCCAAGCTGAACAGCCCTAACCTCTTTAGCCTTTCCTCATAGGGGAGCTGTTTCATCCCCTTTATCATTTTGGTCACCGTACCTTCTCCAGTGCAACTATATCTTTTTTTGAGATGCGGTGACCAGAAATGTACACAGTACTCAAGGTGCAGTCTCACCATGGAGCGATACAGAGACATGATGACATTTTCCGTTTTATTCACCATTCCCTTCCTAATAATTCCTAATAGGGATGTGAATCGGGCTTTGGACGATTGAAAATATCGTACGATATTTTCAAAATTGTCAGAAATCGGGGGTTCCCCCAAAACGATAGAAAAACCCCATGAAATTGTTCGTGGGGGTTCTCTTATCGTTTTGGGGGAGGGCGGGAAAAACGGCACACAAAATAACCTCTAAACCCACCCCGACCCTTTAAAACTAATCCCTTAGCTTCCCCCACCCTCCCGACATCCCCAAAAACATTTTACAGGTACCTGGTGGCCCAGTGGGGGTCCCGGGAGGGAGCTCCCGGGCTGTCGGCTGCCACTAATCAAAATGGCGCCAATAGCCCTTTGCCCTTACCATGTGACAGGGTATCCGTGCCATTGGCCGGCCCCTGTCACATGGCGGGAGCACTGGATGGCCGACACCATCTTTAAAAATGGCGCGGGCCATTCAGTGCTCCTACCATGTGACAGGGGCCGGCCAATGGCATGGATACCCTGTCACATGGTAAGGGCAATTTTTATTAGTGGCAGCCGACGGCCCGAGAGTGGGAGATCACTCCCGGGACCCCCACTGGACCACCAGGTACCTGTAAAAAGTTTTTGGGGGGGGGGTCGGGAGGGTGGGGAAAGCTAAGGGATTAGTTTTAAAGGGTCGCGGTGGGTTTTTTGTTTATCGGCTCGGGCGCAGCCGATAAACAAAACCGCAATCGGGCCAGACAAAAAAAAACAAACACGATGTGAATTGGAACCAGAATCAGAACCGATTCTGGTTCTGATTCACATCTCTAATTCCTAACATTCTGTTTGCTTTTTTGAATGCTGCAGCACACTGAGCTGACGATTTCAATGTATTATCCACTATGATGCCTACGTCTAGATCTTTTTCCTAGGTGGTAGCATCTAATATGGAACCTAGCATTGTGTAACGTTTGCATGGGATATTTTTCCCTAAATGCAACACCTTGCACTTGTCCACATTAACTTTCATCTGCCATTTGGATGCCCAATCTTCCAGTCTTGCAAGGTCCTCCTGCAATTTATCACAATCTTCTTGTGATGTAACTACTCTGAATAATTTTGTATCATATATATAAAAAACCTAAATAATAATAATCTGCAAATTTGATAACCTCACTCATCGTATTCCTTTCCAGATCAATTATAAATATATTGAAAAGCACCGGTCCAAGTACAGATCTCTGAGGCACTTTACTGTTTACTCTTTTCCAATGAGAAAATTCTCTTAATCAGTTTGTAATCCATGAAAGAACATCGCCTCCTATCCCATGACTTTTTAGTTTTCTTAGAAGCCTCTCATGAGGGACTTTGTCAAACGTCTTCTGAAAATCCAAATACACTACATCTACTGGTTCACTTTTATCTACATGTTTATTAACCCCTTCAAAAAAATGAAGCAGATTTGTGAGGCAAGACTTCTCTTGGATAAATCCATGTTGACTGTGTTCCATTAAACCATGTCTTTCTATTTGTTCTGTGATTTTGATCTTTAGAATAGTTTCTACTATTTTTCCCAGCACTGAAGTCAGGCTCACTGGTCTGTAGTTTTCCGGATCACCCCGGAGCCCTTTTTAAATATTGGGGTTACATTGACCACCCTCCAGTCTTCAGGTACAATGGATGATTTTAATGATAGGTTACAAATTTTAACTAATGGATCTGAAATTTCATTTTTGAGTTCCTTCAGAACCCTGGGATGCATACCATTCGGTCGAGGTGATTTGCTACTCTTTAGTTTGTCAATCTGGCCTTCTACATCTTCCAGGTTCACAGTGATTTGGTTTAGTTCATCTAACTTATCACCACTGAAAACCATCTCCGGAACTGGTATCTTCCCAACATCCCCATTAGTAAACACAGAAGCAAAGAATTAATTTAGTCTTTCTGCAATGGCCCTATCTTCCTTAAGAGCCCCTTTAACCCCTAGGTCATCTAAAGGTCCAACCGACTCCTTCATAAGTTTCTTGCTTTGGATACTTTTTTAAAAGTTTTAATTATGATTTTTTGCCTCTATGGCCAACTTCATTTCAAATTCTCTCTTCGCCAGTCTTATCAATGTTTTATACTTTAACTTGACAATGCTTATGCTTTTTCCTATTTTCTTCAGATGGATCCTTATTCCAAATTTGGAAGGATGTTTTTTTTTTCTAAAATAGCCTCTTTTACCTCATCTTTTAACCATGCTGGTAATCATTCATTTTGCCTTCCTTCCACCTTTCTTAATGCATGGAATACAACTGGACTGCACGTCTAAGATTGTATTTTTAAATAATGTCCATGCCTGTTGAGCACTTTTAACCTTTGCAGCTGCACCTTTCAGTTTTTTTCTAACTATTTTTCTCATTTTATCTAAGTTTCCCTTTTGAAAAGTTAGTGATAGAGCTGTAGATTTACTTATTATCCCCCTTTCAGTTATTAGTTCAAATTTCATCATGTTATGATCACTATTGCCAAGTGGCTCCACCACCTTTACGTCTCTCACCAAATCCTGCGTTCCACTAAGCATTACATCTAAATTGGCTCCCTCTCTTGTTGGTTCCTGAACCAATTGCTCCATGAATCAGTCATTTATTCCATCCAGGAACTTTATGTCTCTAGCATGACCTGATTTTACAGTTACTCAGTCAATACTGGGGTAATTGAAATCTCCCATTATTATTGCACTGCCAAATTGGTTAGCTTCCCTGATTTCTCTTAGCATTTCATCATCTGTCTGACCATTTTGTCCAGGTGGATGGTAGTATACTCCTATCACTTTACTCTTACCCAACACACATGGGATTTCTACCCATATAGATTCTACTGAGCATTTGGTCTCTATAACCTCCTGGACATAAAGTGCCACACCCCCACCAAGTTCATCCTCCCTATCATTGCAATATAATTTGAACCGTAATATAACACTGTCCCATTGGTTATCTTCCTTCCACCAGGTCTAGACTTGGCAGTTTCCTTCTGCTCGTTTGGCTTTCAGTTTCATCAAAATCAGCTTCTACTGGGGAGCAGCATAATGAGCCTTCACTACCCAGTGTATTTTTCCTATTTTTATAATCCCACACCCAGCCTAGCTGTTGCACTCAGTTCTTGGCCTGGAAACAGAGACCATGGCTCTCTCCAAGACCAGGTAAGTTTGCACCTTGAATCTAGCCAGTAGGTATTACCTCTCCTCCCACCAGCTCTGAACACTGCTTCCAGAGCATTCCCATCCCCAGCCAATCCAGAGAGTAAAAGCCTAGAGCCTGGAAATGAACTCAGATCTTTGTAATGACAAAACGCAGGATTGCCACTGATCAACTGAAGTATTTCAGTCAATTTTTGTTGATTATCTTTTGCTCTATTAGGGTCCTATATACTAAATAGATGATAAAATTAACACTTACTAATCCCTTTTAGTGCACGTGTTAATGAATGCACTATGTACAAAGCAGAGACATTATTAGCTATGGGAACATGGGGCTTGTGACCTGAATCTGCTTTGCAGTGCTCTGAATCCCAGCTCTCCTCTGCTGGCGCTTTTAATGTGCTGCTACTCCTGACCCTAGTGTGCCTTTCACCCTTCTCAGTCCCCTCTCCATGTCCAGGGCCAGCACTTGTAAAATCTTTCTTGTTCCTGCAGCACGCTGGCTCCTTATTTCTTCTTATGGGCTATGCAGTTCATACAGCTAAACTGCACAGGCCACACGAGGAAGTGATGAGGAGCCAGCACATCAAAGAAAAAGATGGGTTTTTAGAAGTGTTGGGCCCGGACTTGGAAAGAGAGATGAGAAAGGACAGTAAATGGTAAGTAGCATAGAAAGGGAGCCATGAAGGTCCATATGGAGGGCAGGTAGAGGGAACTTTGTGATCCGTGGGTCTAGGAAGGGAGATGTGAAGTCCGTGGAATCTATGGGGAGGGGGGAGGGGGGAAACACTCTGAGATTCCCAGGGGGAAGAAGCTGTTAGATCCACAGGATAAGTGGGAACTATGATAGAATCTGGATAGACCCCCAACTCAACCTTAAAAAACACATCACCATGAAAATTAAAGGATTCCACAAACTCTCAATCCTCAAACACCTAAAACCCCTACTAAACCAACCAGACTTCAGAACCATCCTCCAATCCTTGATCTTCTCAAGCATCGACTATTGCAACGCCCTCATGATAGGTCTTCCGAAATCTACCTTACACCCCCTACAAATTCTTCAAAACGCCACTGCGCGAATTCTCACTGGACTCAAAAGAACAGACCATATCTCACCCGTGCTAAAAGAGCTACACTGGCTCCCCATAGCAAAAAGAATCGAATACAAAACACTATCAATGATTCACAACTCTATTCACCACAATGACCACGATTGCCTCAACTCCCTTCTACAAATGCACCACTCTCAACGCAACACGAGATCAGCCAATAAAGCACGTCTAGAAATCCCATCACTCACCTTAGCCAAATTAATTACCACCAGGAAAAGATCCTTTTCAATAGCTGGACCTCTCCTCTGGAACACTCTTCCTTCCAGTCTCAGACTACAAAACAACACCAAACTGTTCAAAAAACTACTCAAAACATGGCTCTTCAAGCAAGCATACAAGGACGGAATAGGTTAACCAATGACTCTAATAATTACCTACATCCCTACTCCTTCTCTTGCCCTAAATACCACATTTCCCCTCCCTCTTCCTTAATCTCCCCCTCCAGACCCAACCTCTCTTTTTCCCCTCAGCTCATCCCCCTACCCAATACCTATCCAATCAACTCACTTCCTAATCATCTTAATCTTCATATCACTTGATAATGTATCGCTAACCCACTGTCTATATTGCCCCCAAGAGTTTTTACTTACTCTTGTTTATATCTGATATATTTGTAAATATGTTAAAATATGTCTATGTTTCTAACAGTTCTGACATACTTAGACCTTTAACAAGTGTGTGTATATATTCTTTATAACTTTAACTCTGTTAAAGCTGTTCATCTGACTTCAATGTATAGCGTTGTTATAAATGTAAACCGGAGTGAAGGCCCCCGCCAATACTTCGGTATATAAAAACGTATAAATAAAATGAGACCAACTGGAGCAGAGGAGAGGAAGCCATGAGATTCATGTGGGAGGGGATAAGATACATGGGGCTACTGGATGGATAGGGAGAGCCATAAGGTCCATTGTGTGTGTGGGGGGGGGGGGGGGGGGGAAGAGCCATAAGGTCTAGGGGGGGGGTGTGAATGGGAAGAGGGAGTTTTGAGCTCCACAGAGGGGTCTGGGTCTGGAGAAGGAGTCACAAGACGCACTCCTTTTCCTGTTGTCCAGGGGGTGGAAAGAGAGAAGAGGGAAAGAGGAATGGGGAGGGAGAAATGGGCTGAGGAAGGGAAAAAGAGGATTTGGGATTAAGAGAGGGAGAGGGAGAAGCTGAATTGACCTGGGTGAGTAAGAGAGAGGACCATGGTTTGTTTGTTTGTTTTTTTAAACTCTTTATTTTCAGATTTTTCAATTATAAGTCACACCAACATTTACAAAGTGTTGCGTCGGCTGGCCGCGGAGCTCACGATCGTCCTTCCTCACCCAGCCCGCCACCTTGGGGGGCAGGTTCTGGCCTCCCCACAATGCAGAGGGAGCGCATCCAATGCTGCCCTCCTCTTCTGGCCCTGCTTACCGCCGACAGGCCTGAGACGTGGCTAAGACACCGCCGCCGTCCGCTCCTCACCTTCAGCCCTCCCAGGCATGTGCACGCGCCTCTAGTTTATTTAATGTGCCCGCGGCACCCTAAGGCTGCCGGCCCTTTCCTGTTATGTCATCTGCCTGGGCCTATATTAGGCGAGCCCCGACAGTCAGGGCTCACCTTGGCAACAGGTCTCAACGTTCCTCGTGTGCTCATTGCTCGTTCTTGATCCTGTTCCTGGTTCCTGCTCTTCTACCCGGTCCTCAATTCCATGTCTCGGATTGACTTCTGGCTTGACTCCTGCTTGTTCCTGACCTCCAAAATTCGCTGCCTGCCAAGAACTCTGCTTGTTCCTGACCTCCGAGAATACGCTACCTGCCAAGCCCTCTGCATGCTCCTGACCTCCAAGATATGCTGCCTGCCAAGACCTCTGCTTGTTCCTGACCTCCGAGAATACGCTGCCTGCCAAGACCTCTGCTTGTTCCTGACCTCCGAGATTCGCTACCTGCCAAGACCCCTGCTTGTATCTGACCTCTGTGACACACTGTCTGCCAAGACCTCAGCTTGTGCCCGACCTCCAGCCATGTCATCTGCTTTGCCTTGCCAGCTCCTGCCTTCTACCCATCTCTGCCTGCTAGGAACTACACCCGCACCCGGACTCTGTCTTCTGAGGCCCCACATAAGTCCAGCTGGCCCCTGTACCCAAGGGCTCAACCTGATGGGAACATGGGCTGGTAGTGGTGTAGCGCCAACGGGGTCTCAGGCTTCCCATTAGCCTTACCTGCCAACAGTGGAGACCTGTGGGGCTCCTTCCCACAGGTTGTACCTGTTGAGAAGTGGACCCTTGAGCCAGCTCGGAGATGAATGGAAACCGCTCAAGGAAGGCCTGCAGCGGAACCCGTAGCCGGGAGGCGGATCAGGGCAGGAGACCAACAGGGCCTTCGGGTGAAGAATAGTCAGAACACAGTCCAATTCGAGGCAGGTGGAGGTGAAGCGAAGTCAAGGAAATCCGGAGGTCGTGGCAGGCGGCAGTGATGCAAGTCGAGGTAGCGGACCAGGAATTAGGACAGGCAGCAGACTAGTGGAGACCGAAGAAAAACCAAGGATCCGGGCAGGCAGCAGACAGGAATACCAGGAGTGAAGCCGAAGTCAGGAATCAGGAGCTGGAGCTGGAGCTGGAGCACAGGAGCGGAGCAGAAACATGGAGGCTGGGCTAGCAGGAACAGGATCACGAAGGTTGGTACAGGCAGGAACTGGATAAGGAAAAGGAACGCAGGATCAGCAACTAGCAACTCAAAGAGTGAACCTCGTTGCAAGGCAAAGCATAGGAGCAGCTGCTGGGTTTAAATACCCAGTGGCATCCGACGTCATCCTAGGGGTCAGGCCAAGGTTTCCCGCCGTGGCCCCTTTAAATCCCGAGCCTTTGCACGCGCGACTAAGGGATGGAGTTTGTCGGAGGAGCTCAGCGGTGTCTCCCTTGTGGAGAAGCCGCCGCGGAGAGGCCCAGCCATGGCCTGAGGAAGGCCGGAACCGGCAGCAAGGAAGGTGAGAGCCCGGCCATGGGGTCCCGTGGCCGGGATTTATAACAGTAGCAACTTCCCCTTGGCATAAGGATTCACGCTCAGTATCAGGTTGCCAAGGCCATGGATTCAGGGGAGGCGTCCAGTCTCCAGGCCATTCCGGGGCTGGCCCAAAAGATCCAGGAACAGCAATGGCTACTTCCATAGAGTGCCTAAATGCCTGTCTGGATTCTCATCCGGCAGATCTGGCCGCATTGAAGGCTGTACCCGGGCTTGTTCTGAAGCTCCAAAAATTCCAGTCAGCCTTAGAGCTAATGGTGGTGAATGTGAATCGCCTTGCCGCTCGCCAAGACTCCCTGACTGAGCTCAATGCTCCACCAGCATCCCTGCAGGCTATTGCGCCGGAGGTGGACACTTGGGCCGAGGTGGGGTTGACCTATGGGTCCCCATCGTCAGCAGGCGAAGTGGGCTGATGGAAGGAGGCCAGCTGGCACTTAACCAATACCAGCCCTCGTTCCCTGTGGATTGAGCCTTTGGGTACCGGGGCAGGCTGGACTTAGGTGGACCTCCCTATGTCATCGTCGATAGAGTGATCGAGGTCAGCCCAGAGAGAGCAGGAGGGAGATGATACAGTCTAGTGCTGGACAAGGTAGTGTCCCGGAGACCCGGGCACCAAAGGAACAAAGTCAGACAGAGCCCGAGCAAGAGCGGGCCAAAGCCTGAATAGACCAAGTCCAGGACATAGGCTGAAGAGGCATCATAGAGCAAGTTTGAGTCAGGGCTGGCAGCAATCTGGAAGTAGTGGCAAGCAAGGCTGAAGTCTGATCACGGAGATAGTTACCGTAGTCAAGCAAAGCAGAGGTCTGGGACTGGAGAGAGGCAACGGAGTAGTCAGGTAATGCAGAGGTCTGGATCTGGAGAGAGGCAATGGAGAAGTCAGGCGATGCAGAGGTCTGTCTAGCGAGAGGCAACGGAGTAGTCAGGCGATGCAGAGGTCTGGGTCTGGAGAGAGGCAACGGAGTAGTCAGGCGATGCAGAGGTCTGGGTCTGGAGAGAGGCAACGGAGTAGTCAGGCGATGCAGAGGTCTGGGTCGAGGCAACGGAGTAGTCAGGCGATACAGAGGTCTGGGTCTGGAGAGAGGCAACGGAGTAGTCAGGCGGCAGAGGTCTGGGTCTGGAGAGAGGCAAGATTCGCTGCCTGCCAAGACCTCTGCTTGTACCTGACCTCCGAGAATACACTGCCTGCCAAGACCTCTGCTTGTACCTGACCTCCGAGATTCGCTGCCTGCCAAGACCTCTGCTTGTTCCTGATCTCCGAGAATACGTTGCCTGCCAAGACCCTGCCTGTACATGACCTCTGTGACACGCTGCCTGCCAAGACCTCAGCTTGTACCCAACTTCCAGCCATGTCATCTGCCTTGCCTTGCCAGCTCCTGCCTTTTACCCATCTCTGCATGCTAGGAACTACACCCGCACCAGACTCTGTCTCCTGAGGACCCACGTAAGTCCAGCCAGCCCTGGTACCCAAGGGCTCAACCTGAGGGGAACGTGGGCTGATAGTGGTGAAGCATCAACGGGGTCTCAGGCTTCCCATTAGCCTTGTCTGCCAATGGTGGAGACCTGTGGGGGCTCCTCCCCACAGGTGGTACCTACTTCCCCTTGGCCTAAGGATCCACGCTCCGTAACACAAAGTATTTGACAACCAATAGATAAGACATTTACTCAAAAATAATAATCATACATAAAGAAAAATTGTTATCCATATAAGACCTCAAATAGGGGACTGAATACAGAAAGAAAAATAGTTAAGAAAAAATGAGCTCTCAAATAATTTATACAATCCTCTGTTATCATGAGCACAGAGAAAATGCTAATCTAAGAGGGAACAGGCAAGGGTCTTTCTCTATTCAACAAAAATCCTTCCAGCTGATCAGGATAAATAAAAAGTTGTTTAAGTAAACCTAATTTAACAATACATTTACAAGGAAATTGAAGAAGAAAAGATGCACCTTTCAATTACACTTTGCTATTTACTCAGGAAATCTTTCCTTTTCAATTGAGTCAACTTAGCAATATCAGGAAATAATGCCAGCTGGTGGCCCAGGAAACTTTTATCAGAAGCACTGAAAAACATTTCGTAGTCCATGTACAATCAGATTCCAAAGTATATACAACAAGAAGAGTAGCAGAACCTTGTATTTCAACCTGAGAATCTTGGAGAATAGCTGTTAAATTATCTGCCAAATTAATATTAAACTGTGGAGGAGGACTACTAGACAATGAAATTGTTTTGATGGTAAATAAAAAGTCTTAGTAATCAGTGGAACTGAGGCCTGAGGTACTTTAAGAACCTCAATATAGAATTATCTAAGCAATTCAATAGGAGAAAGATGGATAGACTTAGGAAAGTTAATTATTATCAAATTTAATTTCTTAGAACTAGCTTCTAGAACTTCTAATCTACATTGGAAAGAATCCTGACCCTTTACCAAAGCCACATCACATTTCCCCAGAGCCTCACACTGCTTTTCTAAAGTAGAAATATGTTCTGTATTCTCCTTAATAACTTGATCAAAACCCATTGCCTGATTCTGAATATGACCAACAACTGAACTCATATTTTCAAATTTTGACCCTAAAGATTGTTCAAACTTTTAATAGCCATCCAAAGTGCCTCTAATGTGATCTGTGCAGCTCTGTCAGGAAAATTGGGAGACATAACATTACCCAGAGATGGATTCACCAAAAGATGATTAGTGACCCAAGCAGAGTCCTGAAGTTCCATCAAAGCAGGTTTCCCCACCACAGGAGAGACATTTAATACACCGTCAGGTTGATATGTAATCTCCGGAGAACCTGCTGAAAGCATAGAGTCCAATCCATGTGATAAGCAAGAATCAGGGCTTAGGGAAATGGAATTCCCTGAAGAAGCTGCATGAGAACCCATCCCATTGCAAAAAGAATCCATAATTTCATTTTTTACTCAAAAGCTCTCTTCTCATATGTTTCACTCATCAAACCATCTCCCCCTTCCATTCCAGACCACCAAGCACTCAACAAATCCAACGAACTTGCCAATTATTTCAAGACAAAAATCTCTAACCTAACCCGCTCCCTTACAACCCACAACAACACCTCTACAACAGCCCCCCCCCCAACACCGGGACACCTCTGCCAACACCCCCCAGCCTTTTACCAACACTTCACCCAACAACCCAGCCCCAACTGAATTTTAGCCTAGAGTCCTTTGAACCCACCTCCGCCCTAGAGATTGAAAATACCCTGAAGAAACTCAAACCATCCTCCCACCCATCAGACCCATTACCGACAAACCTGCTCACTGCCATCCCGAACACCATTGCACAACCACTAGCGGAAATCATCAACACCTCTTTATCTCAAGGCATAGTTCCCAATCAGTTAAAATTAGCAATTCTGAAACCTCTGCTGAAAAAACCAAACGCCTCTCCTATGGACCCGGCTAACTTCAGACCCATTGCAAACTTACATCTGATTGCTAAACTGATGGAAAAAACTGTCAACAAACAATTGTCAGAATACCTTGAAGATCACAACATACTCTCCCCGGCTCAGTACAGCTTCCGCAAGTCCCTAAACAATGAGTCCCTTCTCCTTTCGCTCACGGACACCATCCTCCTAAGCCTGGAGAACACCTTCTGGTGCTTTTAGATTTATCCTCAGCTTTTAGATTTATCCTCAGCTTTTGACACGGTAAATCACACAACACTCATAAACCAACTAGCAAACATAGGCATCAAAGGTTCAGCTCTTAGCTGGTTTAAGTCATTCTTGTGCAATAGGTTCTACAACATGAGGATAAATAACAAGGAATCTCAACCTGTCCTGTCAGACCAGGGTGTCCCTCAAGGCTCATCACTATCACCCACTCTCTTCAATATCTACCTCTTTCCTTTCTGCCAACTACTCTCAGACCTCAAGCTCATTCATTATCTATATGCGGATGACATACAGATTCTCATCCCAATTACAGAGTCACTTCAAAAAACCATCACTCACTGGAATGACTGCCTTCAGCCAATCAAACATCTACTTACCAGCCTCAATTTAGTGCTGAATGCCAACAAAACTGAGATGTTACTTATTTCCCACGATGCTCTTATTATTTATTTATTTAAAATCTTTTCTATACCGTCGTTAAGCGGGTGCCATCACAACGGTTCACAATAAGGCACAAAAACTATGTTGCATAAAGTGTCTGGAATTCTAACTCTTACACAGGTGCCATCAAAAATACTGTAACATTATATCATAATAAGTACTATTTGGTGAGTGTTATAAGTTATGTCTAGATTTTCTAACTCTGCTAAAAATTTGGTGTTACTTAACTTTAGTTCTTTGAAGTTTAAGATAAAGGTGGAGATTAGAATATAGGAGAGGAGACACACTTTAAGAAGGAAGGAGTGTGTTTGTGTGGGTGTTTGCTTGACTGCAACTAACAGTTCCCTGGGTTCTACTCTTGATTCTCTTTGTGGTATGCTTGCTTAAATAGCCATGTTTTTAAATTTTTTCTGAATGTTTTGATGTCTCTTTCCAATCTGATTTCTACCGACATGGTGTTCCATATTATCGGTCCTGCTAGTGATAGGGCCCTGTCCCTTACTTGTGTTAATCTGGCTGTTTTGACTGATGGTATAGTTAGCAGTGCTTTGTTTGCTGACCTTAGGTTTCTGTGTGGGGTATGTAAGTGGAGGGCTGTGTTCAGCCACTCTGCTTTTTCGTCGTGTATCAGTTTATGAATGGTGCATAAAGTTTTGTATTGTATTCTTTGTTCAATGGGTAACCAGTGTAATTCTATTAGGGTTTCAGTGATATGTTCTCTTTTACTTTTCCCAGTTAGAATTCTAGCCACTGAGTTTTGTAAAATCTGTAATGGTCTTATTGTGGTATATGGCAGTCCCAGTAGGAGGGCATTGCAATAGTCGGTACTGGAAAAGATTAGGGCTTGCAAGACTGATCGGAAGTTGGTGGGCGTTAGTAGTGGTTTTAATCTTCTGAGAGTCATAAGTTTGGCGTATCCTTCTTTTACTTTTTGAGATATATGTTGTTTCATACTTAGTTCTGGGTCAATTATCACTCCCAGGTTTCTTACTTTCTCAACTAGATGTATTTTTTGGTTGTTGTTGAGTGTAATTGGGTTCTGGATGATAGTTATGTTTTTTCGTTCTAGGTGTAAGAAATCTGTTTTATCTATATTGATTACTAGTTCCATTTGGTTTAGAAGTTGTTTTATTATATCTAGGTACATGTTTGCTATGTTTAGTGTTTTTTCAATTGTGTCGTCAATTGGGAGTATTAACTGAATATCATCGGCGTAGATGTAGTGCGAAATTCCTAAACCTGCTAGTAGGTGACATAATGGCAGCATGTATATGTTGAACAGTGTGGCGGATAGGGCAGATCCCTGTGGATCTCCTGTTTGAAGGTTTATTTTTTCTGACATTACTTCTTTGATTTCTACCTGGAAGTATCTGTTATGTAGGTATGATTTAAAACATCTGATTATCGAGTTGCTTAGTCCTATCAAGCTCTGCACAACCTACTAGCTTAAACATCGATTTCACCCTGGATGTCAGGAATCTAGGAGCTTGGCTGGACAACCAACTAAACTTGAAAAAATTCATAAACACTACCACCAAAGACTGCTTTTACAAATTACAAGTCCTCAAAAAGCTAAAACCTCTCCTTCACCCTGACTTCCGTCTAGTTTTACAATCCATCATCCTAACAAAACTCGACTATTGCAACTCTATCCTACTCGGTCTCCCCACCAATACCATCAAACCCCTACAGATGGTCCAGAATGCCGCTGCCAGAATCCTTACAAACGCCAATAAAAGAGAACATATCACCCCCATTCTCCGCTGTCTACACTGACTACCCATCAAATATAGAATCCTTTTCAAAGTTCTCACTATCATTCATAAAGCGATACACAACATCTCGCCCATCACGTTAAGGATACAACTTCGACTGTATACATCTGCTAGACCAATCAGAAGCGCATACAAAGGTACACTGTATGCCCCTCCTGCAAAAACATCTCTAAGGAAGAGAGCACTATCTACTGCAGGAACTCACCAATGGAATACTCTCCCCCCCAGACCTACGACTTGAACCCAGCCTACCAGAGTTTAAAAAAAAGCTAAAAACCTGGCTCTTCAGACAAGCTTTCCCAGAAACGTAAAGCTACTAGGATGACATAATTCCGATACCTTAATTTAAATCCCTTCTCGTCAAGATCACTATGCAGATTTTCTTTATAAGCAATACCAATTCTCCCTTTTGCAGTACTATTACTCTCCCCCTCTTTCTCCCCCCCCCCCAAAGATCCTTCCTTCAGCTGACAACATTGTTCTCCTACCTCCCAAGTCTGTTCTCCTCTAGAATCCAACCGGATCTCCCCCCCTTCGTTCGGCTCCTCTCATATATCCGTCCTTCTTAAAGTTGAACTTCCTTTTTGGTAATCGTTCCCTTAATGCATTCATTTTACTCTCCTTTTTGCTCCCTCTCCACAACCTTGATCAATTGTTTTCAATGTAAATCAGTGGCGAGTTATTATTTAATTTAGGTAAAGCCTCAGACCTGCACTTATTGCCCCGAGCAATTTCCTGTTCAATTGTTAAATTGTTATACTAATACTAACTGTTTTAATCGTTATATGTAAAGTTTGTTTTTTTTGTAGACTCACTATCTAACTGTTTCATTACCTGTTTCTTGTAAAGCCTGGGGCGGTTTGTAAACCCCGGGCGATTTGCTGTTCTATGTAAACCGGATTGATTTGTATCTCATACAGGAATTTCGGTATATAAAAATTAAAAATAAATAAATAAATAAATGCCTAGCTGAATCAACCCTGAAGGAGTTCTAGAGTTCAAAGACTGCATAAAACCCTTACTGGTCAATTGAGACAAAAAAGAGGTAACTGAAGGGTTTGGAGGCAGAAAATGAACAGTTCCCTTCCTCTTCTTCCCCATTAGACTCAAAGAAGGAAACCAGCAAGTGGAAATATAAAGGAGAGAACTTATTTGTGCTAATCTTCTCATATAAATAATGGAGAGACCCCAGGGAGTTCTTCAAGCCGCCTGCCCCTTTGGCACACACAGCTTCGGCAGCGTGCTGGTGTCGACTGTGCGCCGCAGCAGGTCAGTGTTTTATCGGCCCCTTCTGACATCCCAGGTTGATGATATCAGACGCTTGGGACACAGGGATCAGGAAAACCTCTGTGGGACAGAAGAAAGGGAATCCCCGCTGGTTCAGGGCTCACATGGCGAGCAAGAAGCAGGATCTCTCCTCCTCAGTCCCAATTCATTGTTGCAGCAGGTCAGTTTTTATCGGCCACTCCTAGCATCCCAGGCTGATGACATCAGATGCCCAGGACCGCCAGGGATCAGGGAAACCTCTATGGGGCAGAAGATAAGGAATCCTCGCTGGTTCAGTGCTCACCCAGCAAGCAAGAAGCAGGCTCTCTTCTCTTCAGTCCCCAAGGACCATGGTTTTATCTGGGAAGGAGGAGAGAGAAAGGATTAAACTAGAGGGTAGGAGGAATGAAAGCACTGGAGTTCAAACTGACAGTGGGGATAGTTGGACTGGAGACAGCATTCACAATAGAAATTTAGAAAGAGAAGGGGAAGAGAGCATTTGCATAAGGAATGGGGAAAAGGAAGAGAAAACACCTTCAGCAAGGAATGGAGAGAATGCAGGAGCAGAGTGCAGGAGGAAGAAAAGCTAGAGAAGGAGGGAGAGGAAATAATGGAGGAGGATGTGTGTGGAGGGAACACAAGGGGAGAGCATAGTGCAAACAGAAGAGAGGGTGCCAGAGGAATGGAAGAGGTGACAATGCTCAAGAGGAAAAAGAGAAAAAAAAAAGATCTCAGGAGGAAAGAGGACGAGTTTAGAGGGTGTGAGAATACAGGAAGTAGACATAAGAGAGAATAGGGGGGTGGGGAGAAGGTGGGGAACAGAGTAGGGGTATGCTTTTGTTTGGGAAAAAATGGGTAATCCAAACCGAAAAAAGCCCATATTTATTTAATTTTGTTCCAGACAAAATATTGAGGATTACAAAAATAACAAAGTTTTATTTCCATTCATTTTCAGATATATTTCAGTCTATAGGGCAAGCAAAACTGCAGGGTTTTTTTCTACTAAAACTAGACAGAGATGAGCCAAGTAAAGTACTTTTTCAACCAGTCAATCCCATCTAGTAGCTGCCATGGGTTGATGACATCCTCATTTTCTTAAGCTGAAACTGAAAGCAACTTTGAGCCAACACCATACTGAAGCATTTCTTTCTTGGATTACAGAGAAAGAGAAATTCCTTTCTGTAGATCTGTATGTTTCAGAGTGAAAGAAACCATTTTAAAAAACATTGGAGGAGGCTTTAAATCAAGATGACTGACTTGCAACTCCCAGCCAAGTGGAGCTCCATGTTAATTGTTATTTTTCAACATGGACAGAAAAAGAAAAGGCTAGTTTTCCTCTCATTCTCCCTTACCTTCCCATCCAGCTGGCATGTGCAGAGTCTGGGCCGAGTTGGAGCCTCTAGAGAAGTGCTAGCAGTAGTAGAACTGTTAGTATTGATCTTGGTTTATAATTTCAAGGTTTAATTGAACGCAGAAGGGGGGGGGGGGGGAGATCTCCTCCCTTTCTTCTACAACACTGCAAGATTCAGTGGCCTGTGATATTACACTTTCCTGTCATCCAGCTGGGGCTGCCATTGTAGCAGGAGCATTGTTGGAGACTGGGATTGCTGCCGGCGGTTTTACAGAAAGGAATATCAATGAGTGGTATTGGATTGGAGATTTTTTCCAATCCCTACAGACTGTGTTGCCAAGCCTTGAAGAACAGAGGCCATGAAGGAAGGTCTGAAAGGCTCAGAGGGATTTCCAGAAGAACTTTGTTATGACCCTGTCCGCGGACCCCATCCCATGGACAGGCCCTCACCTCTTTTCTCCAGCCAGCTGATGCTGCCGCTCTCCTTCTTGGCCAGACTGCTGCTCAGCCGCACTTCCCTTGGCCTTTGTGGCCTGCTGCCGCTCTTCTCCTGTGCGGCTGGTGCCGTGCCGCTGACTCCAACTTTGGGGAATCTCCTCATGGGGCTTACTCCCTCCTTCATGGCCCGAACACCGCTGCTGGAGTCCCTCTTCGCGGCAGGGAGCCACCGCCACCGCCTTGTCCTCTTCTTCGGGGCTGAAGGAAGCCCCAGTGCAGCTCCTCTTCAGCGGCAGGAGCCGCCTCCAGCCTGCTTCCTCTTCCTCCATGCAGCAGGATACCGCTGCAGGCCTCGGCTCCGCCCATGTTCATTCTCCCTGGGTTTCACATGACCTGCAGGAGGCGCCTGCACCCAGACTTCCACATCCAGTACCAACTTTGACTCCTTCAAATAACTCCTAGACCTAGAGGATATCTCACCAGAATATACTCCACAGCACTCCAGATTTCTGGGTTCTACATGACCTGCAGGAGGCACCTGCTCCCAGGTTTCCACCTCCAGTATCAACTTTGGCGTCTCGTCGATTATCTCCAAGCTTCAAAGAGTATACGCTACAGCAACTCCAGGTTCTTGGGGTTAAACGACCTGCAGGAGGCGCCTGCACCCTAAACCTGGTTCCTCTTGCTCAACTCGCTCCTTGCCGGAGTAATTTCTAGCTGAACCTTTCTCCAAGTTTGAAGTCCACCACGAGGCTTCTCATCCCCTCGATGTCTACATGGCTTGCTCACCTTGGATCCAGCTTTTTTTTTTTTTAATTGCATTTTTAATTTATATACACAAATTTAAACATTGTAAATGAAAAAACAGATTTACATTCAGAATATCTTCTACATAGAATAATAAAGTCAATAACAATACAGCTTAAATACCAACTTTATAATAAGAAATAAATAAGGGGGCAGATACTAACAAATCTTTAGAGTGAACAAATCTTAGGAAAAAAAGGAAAAAGAAAAGACGGCGACCGAATGATGCCTACATAAGCCTTCTGTATTGTCTATGTCGCATTTGAGTGTGAGTCAATAAAGAAACGAAGTTGAGATGGTTCAAAGAAAACATATACTGCATTAAGATATTTTACTACACATTTACATGGGTAGCGAAGAACAAATTTTGAGCATATAGCTAATGCTTCCAATCTCATCTCTATAAATTTTTTCCTCCTCTCCTGCACTAACTGGGTAATATCAGGAAATAACCATACTTTATGGCCATAATATTTTTCATATTTCTTACGAAAAAACATTCTTATTACGTTATTTTTCTCTGTAGCAAAAGCAAAAGTCACAAATAGGACTCCTCTTGTTTAAATTATATCCTCTGTGGTTATATTCAATTGGACTCGGGGTTCCTCATTCTCCTGGCCTTCTTCCCATTTCTTTTGGAGTAAATAAATTAAAACCAAAGAGGGCATCAGCAACAAGTTATTCAACATGAGACAGTGTTAAATAAGAAAATAGAGAATATCGAGAACTCTCTTCACAGTTTGAATACAAGGGGCTCAATTTTCCCGTCATAACCCAAATGCCAGCAACTGATTTATTCAAGAAGTACTTAAATGAAATATTGAAAATTCCAATCGAGGCCTTGCCGTTAATTTTAAAGGCTTATTATAAAGGATCCAGCTTTTGATCCTGTGTTGCTCCATATAAGTGAGAAGTTCTACCTTTTCTCCATTGCAAGTTACTATACCAGTATTCTGTGGTTCATTGTTGTGCCAAGGCAAGTTGCTACAATCCAGCATTCACTGACATTTTCCTTCAGCATCCTTTCCTGCAGCTCCCCGAGCTGATAAATCTGAACCAGACTTTTTGAATTCGCTACATCTGCTTTTCTGGTATCCATCTGCTGCTTAGTAAAGGACTTCAAATGCCATCCTGGCTTACCCATGGTCTGCTGGAATCTCATTACCCTTGAGCCTCTCCTACCAACATTGGCTCAACTGTCTCTATCCTGAGAGATATTCACCCAAATGCCTATCTGGAAATTCAATAAGCTGAATCAATATTCTGCCTGAAATCCCGTAGTGATGTCTGTTGGCTTTCTCGCTTCTTTTGAACTGCTTCTTTCCCATACAGGAGCCTGCATTACTATATGTAGCCTTCCTGAGAGACATTTTCTCCCTTCACAGACTTAAGAGGAGTCGCTATTACCGCTCGTCCTCTTAACAGAGTTGGAACTGATAACTTTGAGCTTCCTTCCACTTGACCTTTCACTTGTACCAGCTTTCAGCAAAGGATCCTCACACTGCTATGACAAGCTTTCCACCTTTGGTACCACGTTCTTTGGACTCTCTTGTTTCACCAAGCGCCCTGGCTTCTAGCTCAGGTATCCGCTTCTCGGGGGCCTGCGTGCGCTCTCTTCAGAGACTGTCTTCTGCCCTTCCCCGCTCCTCGGGGTAGTGCCAACTTTTTATACCAGAGACTGCCTTGCTTCCCCACTACTCGGGACAGTGCCAACCTTTTACACAAGAGACTATCTATGCTCCCCGCTCCTTGGGGCAGTGTTTATGTTTTACGTGGATCATCCTACTCTTATCACTCCTTGTGTCTACGTCAAGTCGTTAACATGTTGCTTCATCCTTTTCTTCCACTCCTCACAACAATAAAGACCTGTGTCGGACCTCCAGTATTCCACCTTCCATTGGAGTTGCCTCCACCTTCAGCTGTTGAACAGGCTTTGGGGGGGCTTCAGAGGGGGTACTGTTACAACCCTGTCCACAGACCCCATCCCGCAGACAGGCCCTCACCTCTTTTCTCCAGCCGGCCCGACACTGCTGCTCCCCTTCGCGGCCAGACCGCCGCTCAGCTGCGCTTCCCTTGGCCTTTGCAGCCTGCTGCTGCTCATCTTCTGTGCGGCTGGTACTGTGCCGCCGACTCCTCCTTTGGGGGAATCCCCTCGTGGGGATTCCTCCCTCCTTCGTGGCTTGAACGCTGCCGCCGGAGTCCCTCTTCGCAGAAGGGAGCCGCCCATCCACTTCTTCGGGGCTGAAGGAAGCCCCAGTGCAGCGCCTCTTCAACAGCAGGAGCTGCCTTCGGCCTGCTTCCTCTTCCTCCATGCAGCAGGACACCGCTGCAGGCCTCGGCTTCGCCTACCTGCCTTCGGGGCTTCCTCTAGGCATGGGTGTGCGTCTCTCTCCTCTTCTTAAAGGGCCAGAGACAGGAAGTACCCCTCTGCCCTCCACATGATGTCTTCAGGGCTCTTCCTGGTCCTGCCCTATTTAAAGGCCCTGCTTCAGTTCCTCAGTGCCTTCGGATGGAGTTACACACTCCATGGAGCTTCTCCTTCATCGATGGAGTTCACTGCTTCCATCATGGTCCATCTTGATGCTCCTGTCCAGAAGACTTCATGTTCCATGCCTTCTTGTTCCTGATGTCTCCGTCTGATGCTCCAGGTTTCATTCCTTGTTGGATCATTCTTGTGGTATGTTCCAGCCCTTGGCTTCCCTTCTGATAAGCCTTGAGGTTCCTCATCCATTACCTAGATGTCTCAGACGTTCCTGATGCCCAGATGTCCTCTGGTTCAAGTGATATAGATGTCCAGGTGTCCAGACATCCTTTGTCCTGATGTCAATCATCCTCCTCTCTATGACCCTCTGATCTCTACTCAAAAGTAGTTCTCTCTTCCCGGATCCATCTGTCCAGATGTCTAGAGACCCCAATGTCCAGATGTTCTCTGGTTCTAAGTTCCAGATGTCCAGATGACTTATGCTTGAGGTATCCCCACTTGCGTACCCTCTTCTCCGTTCAGTGCATGTCCCGCTCTCCACGTGATCCACGACCAGCCTCCCAGGTTGTGTAGGGCGTGTAGTGGGACAGGGTGATCCATGACCAGTCCACATTGGGCTGTGTAGGGCACCCTGAGGGACAGCACTCTCCCTCGTTTTCAAGAGTCCCGCCTTGTCCGAGAGTCTCGTCCAAGTCTCCAAGAGCCTCGTCTCTTCATTGTCTTCAAGTGTTCCATCTTGTCCAAGTCTCCAAGAGTTTCATATTGTCCAACTCTCTGAGTGTCCCGTCTTGTCTCATTCAGTCCAGGAGTCCTCTTCCCGTCCAAGTTCCAGGAGTCCTCATTCTCCTATGACTCTTTTACTCTCTCGGGTCCAGAATCGCCTACTCCAGTACCCTGCCTCGTTTCCAGCCCTCTGCCTCTGAGTATCCTCACTAGTATGTTTTGGTTCAACAGAGGGTTGACCCACTTTGTTCTCCTCCTGTATTTTTGCTCTGCCCATACCTGTACTTGCTCACCTCCCTCGCGGTGTGTCTTGGGACTCCTTCCTGAGCCACCTTGGGGCCCAAGGGCTCATTCTCTCTCAGGAGCAAGCGATCGCACCTCTACACCCTTCCCAGGGCTCACTGGGTATGTTCATAACAAACTTTCTGCTATTGATAGAGTAAACCTTCGACTCCAAACCCTACCAGTTTTTCCTCTTTCTCCATTACCTAGAGAAAGGCCACTTGCTGTCTTATTGCAGATGATATGCAATTTTTCATTCCAAGTACTAACTCAAGGGCATTGCCTTTACAGCAGTCTCAGCAAAGTATGAAAGCAATTCAGGATTGGCTAATGGAGAATGAATTATTTTTAAATTGCAGTAAAAAAAATATTATGTTTGGAAAGCTCTTCACCTTTGACCCCCAATGACGGTAAAATTTGAAAATTGTACGTTGACAATAAAAACTGAATTCTGTAACCTAGGAGTTATGTTGGATTCAACACTGATGTTAAAGGCCCAGTTAAAAGAATAGCCTAGAGAGTGTTTTTCATACTAAAGATTCTGAGACCTTTAAGAAATGTGTTACTTTTGGAGGACCTTTGATTACAGGCACCAATTCTTAGCTATTTAGATTACTGTAATGCAATTTACTTGGGAATGCGAGTACATTTGGTAAAAGTGCTCCAATTGATACAAAATGCAGCTGTTAGAGTGATTTTTAACTTTCTCTGGAGAGTATCTGTAAAGCCTTTTTTATTAAAATTAAATTGGTTCCCAGTTATACATTGAATTCAGTTTAATATGTACACTATAATATATAAATCAATCATGCAGGAATTGTATGGATTTTTTTAGAAAATTAGATAAATTGTACCTTGTCGTATCTTAAGATCATCCTCTGAAGAATTATTGAGAATACCATCAGTGCAGGAATATCGGCTAGTTAGAACAAGATCTAGGCCTTTTTCTATCATAGCTCCCATTATGTGGACTAAGCTGCCATTATGGTTACGTCAAGAGCAAGATTATTTGCGGTTTAGAAAGTTGTTAAAAGCAGAACTATTTAAAAAAGCATTTAGTAATGTAGAAGAGGGAGTGCTGATGTGAAATGTGGGAAGCCTAAGATGTATGTTGTCCATTTTTTTAAATCATGTTTTTATTTGTTATTTTATCTGTACCTTTATATATGTTATTTTGTAATCCGCTTTATACATAATGGATCTAGTGGAATAAAAGATGTAATAAGGGTTCATTAAGAGGACTTGGGGGCAAGATGGCGGCATAGGCGGAACGCTGTTCGCACGCTCCTAATATTTCTACACTAATTTGATTTCCTTTAATAACATGCCTTCGAAAAGGAAGGGAAAAATAAGGATTTTTCCGCCCGAATCCTTACCTCCCTTGGGGCAGTTGGATATTCTGCGTTACATGCGCCAACTGGATCTTCAGGGAACCGGGGAATCCGGTGTGAGCACCAGCGAGGGAGAGCTGGGCGCTCCTGCGGACGAGGCATCCCTCAGCCCTGTCGTAAGACCGCCTCCAGCGCAGCGGGACCTTGATCGAGTCATCCCCCTGTCGCAGGTCGATGACGCAGCCGGAGCGACAGGGGGGGGGGGGGGTGTGGAGGTGGACTCAAAGCAGACGCCGACAACGAGGGAATCCGCCCAGGAGAGCAGCGCTTTGATCGGTTTGGACTCCAGAAGTGGCCCAGAAATGGTGGTTTGCCTCGGAGCGGAGGGTGGTGAGGCACCACCGAATGGTCTACTTGGAGGAACATCATCCGACGCTGACGGTGAGTCCCTGGCTGCAATATCTAGACCGGAGGCAGTGACTCTAGAGTCACTGTGGGACTTAATGGCGGGACAAGGGCAGGCTATTAAGAGACTGGAGAAAAAGATGGATTCCCTGAATTATAACATCCAACAAAGAATACAGGAGGTGCAAACAGAAGCAACTGAAACCACAGTAAAAGTTTCTGAGGCTGAAAAGAAGATTCAGTCACTCCAGATGGTTAATGCTGTAGTAATAAGAGAGCAGATGGCTTGTTCTAGATGCCTGGAAGTTCTAGAAAATAACATACGACACCTTAACCTTCGAATGCTGAACTTTCCTAAAATAGCAGGAGAAATCCCCTTCATTACCTTAAAGAAACTTTTTAAAGAAGGTTTGGGTTACACGGATGAGAATATGCCATCTATTAATTTTTGTAAATTTGTGAGTAATAGAACTACTACTACAAGGCCTACTCCAATTCCAGCTATACCGTTGAATCTGACCAGTTTTCTAGAGAACTCTGAAACGGATGTCTTAGAAAGTAGTACATTGCTTGTGGCATTTATAACGGTTCAAGACCTAAACGGAGTTATGAGGAATTATTTTCGTAAATTTCCTTTATTGTTCTACGGTCAGCCTATTCGAATTTATCCAGATCTAGCACAGGTTACGCAGATTAGAAGGAGAGAATTCCTAATGTTAAGACAAGATGTTATTTCTCTAGATTATACTTTCACACTCCGTTATCCTAGTAAATGCATTCTGAGGAAAGGAGATGAATGTTTTATTTTCTTCCAAGTTGATCAACTCCGTCAATTTATAGATGCACGTAGACCCACCACTTCTTCCCCGGTCGATTAGTACAGAGCTATTAAAGTAAATGATTCAGTTTAGTCCTATGTTATAGCTATGATACTTAATTTTGTTTCCTAAACTTCTCCCTTTTCAAAATCTCTATTGTCCCCCCACTGGTCGAATTGAATGCCACTTGAAATAGAAGGAAATTATATATATATATATATAGATATGATTACGATTAGATAACATTTAATGTTTATGTTTTTCCTATGATCAATAACTGGATTTAATTTATATTACTGTAAGTAAGGATTATACCTCACATTTTTTATTTTCTCTTTATTCAGAATGAATGTAATCATATCAAATTTTATTTTACTTTATATGTAATTGAAAATGGATAAATAAAGAATTAAAAAAAAAAAAAAAAGATGTAATAAATAAAATGTGCTACTATGTGACCAATCCCAAAGAAAGTCACTCAGGAAAGGGGAAACTCGTGTAGTTGGGGGGGCTGCTACATGAGGCGGATAATGATCAGGGGGGGCTCATGCTGTGCATTTACCCTCACTGGGACGGGGCAGGGTAAGAGATACAGGGATGTGTCAGTTCAGCGTAGCACTGGGGCTCGGTGGTATGGGCTTGGGTTGGAGGCGGGGCAGTGATGGACTTGATTCTTTGTTAAAGTTGTTCGGGCTCGGTTTCACTTATGTCACAATAAACTGTGGCCTTTTGTAAAGCCATAACTTTGTCTTGTGTTTTGTAATGAGGTGAGGGAAGGAAAGTGCGAAGCACGAGTCTTGCCTCCCATACAGGCCGATTCAGTAAAGTCCGCGGGAGAGCGGGCGAACACCCGCTCTCCCGGCGCGCGCACAGGCCACTCGCCTGTGCGTGCGATGCAGTATTCAAATGAGGCCTGGCGGTAGAAACGGGCAAAAGGAGGCGCTAGGGACACTAGCACGTCCCTAGCGCCTCCTTTTTGTCAGGAGCGGCGGCTGTCAGCGGGTTTGACAGCCGACGCCTGTTCTCAAGCCCGCTGACAGCCACAGGCTCGGAAACCGAACGCCGGTAAAATTGAGCGTCCGGTTTTCATCCCGACAGCCGCCGGCCGACTTAAAATTTTTTTTTTCTTTTTTTAACTTTTTTTTACTCTTCGGGACCTCCAACTTAATATCGCCATGATATTAAGTCGGAGGATGCACAGAAAAGCAGTTTTTACTGCTTTTCTGTGCACTTTCCCGGTGCCGGAAGAAATTAGCACATGCAAATACCTAATAGGGCCATCAACATGCATTTGCATGTTGAGGGCACTATTAGGTTCGGCGGGTTGGACGCGCACTTTCCGCCCCTTACTGAATAAGGGGTAAAGGAAAATGCGCGTCCAGTGACAGGTTAACAGTGCTCTCCGACGGCCTGTATGTTAGTTAAGGCTGGGAGGTCTTGTCCCCCCCCAGCTGCCATTAACATGGAGCAAGTCACGCATTGCGGGGAGAAAACTATTAGCAGTGGGGTGGGGGATGATGAGAGGGCACATTGGGAGCCATTAGTAGTGGCAACAATTTTGAAATGCTGCCTTGCTATTGGTTCCGAGGCCCCAGAGCAGGAATCTCTTCAACAAGTTACCTCCCTTGTTGGACAAGTGGCAGTTGAGGCAGCAGTTAATTATCTTTCCCTCCCTCCCTCTCTTGCCTTGTTTCTGTTTCAATGTAATTGTTGGGAGTGCTTGTGGGCCTGATTTATGCATTATAGCGTCGCAGTAGGAGGCGGAAACCCAAGCCCAAAATTAAGTGTCATAATTGTGTTGTTAAAAAGGGGGCACTTGGGGGGAGAAATTCTTGTAGTTAGGGGCCTGCTACATGAGGTGGCTAATGATCAGGGGGGGCTGATGCTCAGGCTGAGCACTTACCCTCACTGGGATGGGGCAGGGTAAGAGATACAGGGATGTGTCAGTTCAGCGTAGCACTGGGGCTCGGTGGTATGGGCTTGGGTTGGAGCTGGTGGGGGCGGGGCAGTGATGTTAATGTTGTTCGGGCTCAGGTTCTCTTATGTCACAATAAACTGCAGCCTTTTGTAAAACCATAACTTTGTCTTGTGTTTTGTAATGGGGGTGGGGGAAGGAAAGTGTGAAGCACGAGTCTTGCCTCCTTATGTTACTGGAAATGGAGAAGCCAAAAGCAGTACAGCACCAGCACTCACATTTGTTTCCTCCTGAGAACTATCTGCAGAAAGTAGTGATTTAAATGAAACATGACTGAGATTTCCGGAGTCAGAAGATGTTGAAGATCTAGTAGCTGAGGAGGATTTCACGAGTTTAGTTACTAGCATGCTATCCAACAAGAAGCTGCATAAGGAAGGAAAAAAAAATCACCCCCCCCCCCTCTCCCCAGGATAAATAGGTGGTGGAGACCAAGAGAGACGGCCCTAGCCTTTTGTCTTCCGGTCTGCTCTGAACCTCAGCCCCAGCTGCAGCACCCAAGGATCCAGAGAGAGAGAGAGACCGAAAACTCTTGCAAGATATCAGAAGAGTGGATGCATTTTAGAGTTAAAGTCGATCAGTGTCTTGCAAAAAAACATCACTGTCATAAGGTCATCAGCAGAAGAAAAATACCAGGCCATCTTTCAAACAGTGATATGCAACATCATTTGAAAAAAAAGAACACCCGTTAGCATTGGTTTTAGGGGACGTAACCAATACTAGTCTAAGGAACCTGCCTTCTACTCAAAGCAGCAGCAACAGGAAAGCCAGAGAAAAAGGTTAAAACAGTTTCCCAAACTGATCTCCAGCCCCTTGCCAGGGGGGTGATAAGCAACAGCCTACACTCTCATTTCAGCAACACACCGCCATAGAGCAGATGATGTGTTCTGCCATATGACTGGCTCAGAGTAAGAGGCAAGCAGCATCAAAGGTGGGGACATGGTGGTTTGGGGAAATGGTTTCCCTGGATGACCATGGTAAATATTGGATTTATGAGGCTGTGCACCTCTTAGCCTCCAATTACAAAGTTGCCACCAGGAAGAAAATTCAGAAGGCATGCTATCCCTACCATGTATAGTAGAGATGCGAATCGTGTGCCCGATCGTTTTAACGATCAGGTTCGGATAGATGTGGAAAAATATCGGATCGTTAGAGATGTGAATTGGAATCGGTTCCGATTCCAATTCACATCGTTAATTTTTTAGTGAGGCCTGAGCAGATAAAAAAAAACCCACCCCGACCCTTTACAAATGACCCATTTTCTCTCCCACCCTCCCAAAATGTAAAATTACCTGGTGGTCCAGTGGGGGGGGTCCCGGCACGATCTCCCGCTCTCGGGCCATTGGTGCCATTTTGGCTACCACTGATAAAAATGGCGCCGATGGCCCGATAAAAAAAAAACCCACCCCGACCCTTTACAAATTACCCCTTTGCTTCTCCCACCCTCCCGACCCCCCCAAAAAGCTTTTACATGTACCTGGTGGTCTAGCGGGGGGTCCGGGAGCCATCCCTTCAATCATACCCTTGGTGCCGGTGCTGCTGGACTGGTTTCAAAATGGTGCCGATCGCCTTTGCCCTCACTTTGTCACAGGGAGCGACTGAAGGGATGGCTCTCGGACCCCCCGCTAGACCACCAGGTACATGTAAAAGGTTTTTTTTTTTGGGGGGGGGGGTCGGGAGGGTGGGAGAAGCAAAGGGGTAATTTGTAAAGGGTCGGGGTGGGTTTTTTATTATCGGGCCATCGGCGCCATTTTTATCAGTGGTAGCCAAAATGGCACCAAAGGCCTGAGAGCGGGCAATCGCGCCGGGACCCCCCCCCCCCCCCCCCACTGGACCACCAGGTAATTTAACATTTAGGGGGGGTTCGGGAGGGTAAAGGATTGGTTTTAAAGGGTCGGGGTGGGTTTAGGGGTTGTTTTGGTGTGCCGGTTTTCCCGCCCTCCCCCCAAATAATTCCCGTACTCGATTTAACGATTTTTCACGATAAATCGAGGGAATTCCTATTGTATCGAGTCCCTTACCGATTAATGACGATTTTAAAATTATCAGATGATAATTTAAATTGTTAAAAAACGATTCACATCCCTAATGTATAGTGCCATACTCGTATGCAGGTGCAGCTGGACAAAGTGGAGGGGAGTAGCATCCATTTCACCAGGGACACTATACATGACATGTGCGCCTCTCCTAGATGGCACACTGGTGGCAGCTCTGTGCAGCAAGGGCAGCTATCAGCTTTAGTAGGGGAAAACCATCAGTGTACAGGTAGGCTGTTCTGCACAGCTAGGTAATGGACATCAGCCATATACATCAGCCAGTATCTTAGGAGCAATAAGGAAGATGATGAAGGACTGGCAGCTAGACTGGAATCAGGGTTGTTCTGATTTTTTTTTTTGTTGTTATAGAGCGTGCTGCTAATATGAAAAAGGCAGTGGAAGATGGGGGTTATGAGTAGATCTGTTACTTTGCACATGGCAGTATAGGAATATACAAATCATACCGGTTTACATTAAAACAGGAGATGCAGGAAAAAAAAAGTTACCTTTGTCAAATACATTTAACATCAATAACAATGAAAATTGTTAACAAGGGATAACAACTATGAAAAAAAGAGAAAGGTAAACAAAAGTGGAAGAAACATAGAAGTTAAAAAGAAAAAAAAAATGAAAAAAAGGTAGCACCAAGAGTTGCACGAAGGGGAGTAGATCCTCTTGTCGGCTGATCAGCTGTAGTGATAGGTATTGGCAGGGAGGGTGGTCTTGGTCCATAATCTTTGGCCCCCCCCCCACCAGGCCACATTGGGAGGAGGGGCGTGACCGCACTCATCATTCCCCACGGACCTCATTATAGGGGGCAGCTGCAGGAGTAGGTTAGATTATTGTATTTTTTCGATTTAAATCAATAGACCTAATTTTCACATTGTTAGAGTTTATCAGGGTTTCTTAGCTTAAATAGAAAACCAGAAACCCTACGTTACCGCAAAATACAAAGATGGATTTTCAAAAATTGTGTGTGTAAAAAATAGCACTTATGCATGTAAAACAGCATCATATATGTGAGTATGTGCTATTTTAAAAACCTCAACACGCGTGTAAATCAGGGTCCGCAAGTAAATTTACTAGGGATGTGAATCGGATCCGATATCGGATCCGATTCTGGTTCCGATTCACATCTCTATAGATGTGAATCGGATCCGATATCGGATGTGAATCGGATCCGATATCGGATCCGATTCACATCCCTAAAATTTACATATGTAAAACAGGGGGCGGGCCAGGGGCATTCCAAAGAGGGGTCAACGTTTTCACAACTAATTTGCTTTTTTATAAGCAATTTTTGCATGTAAATGTTGCTCTTTACTACTGTTCTATATCAGGAGTAAGTGATTATAAACATCTTAAAAGTTAAGAAATGACTGTGAGGACTCTGGTTAACATGGGGGGACTTCAGGCTGAAGATCCAGGAGGGTCTTAATGAGCTGCAGATGGACTGGGTGAACTGGTAGACTTGTTGGTAAAACTGGTTATTTCAATGCCGTGCGCTTGTCATAAAAGCCTCGGATGTAACACGTGTAAAATATACACAGGGGTAAATTTGTCTAAATAATGTGAGTAAACTCTATTCACGTATCCCTTGTAAAATCTGAACTATAAATATGCGGGTATATCATTTGCACATACATTATCCAGCTAAATTACAGCTTATCCAGCTCTCACGGTTCCTCCGGTCTGTGCACTTCCAACGGTGCCGTTTCCAAGGTCCAGCCCCTGAGAGAGATTTACTGGTCCCTTGAAAGCTTCCTGGAAGTCACACCAGCCATCTGTCTTCCATCTAAGCAGGAGCACCAAAGTTCCAGTCTTGCAGAGCAACAGTTAGCATGGTCCTTCTCTTTCAGTCCCTGGCAGGAGACTGATTCTGCTGGGTCAGGGAGTCTCTTTTATACTCTGTAAACTCCTCCTCCTCTGCCAGCTGATTGGCTCCGGGGAAGTCCCACCCTTAACCTCCCACACCTGTGAGTTTGTCTCTATGGTTACAGGGGAAGCCACCAGTGTATATCCTTGACTCTGTGTCACCTGGGTTTTCTTCCCCCTCCTTCTAGGACTTTGGTTCCAGGGAGTTTTTGTTCCTGGCTTTATTCTACCTACCCAGACTGGCATAGTGACCCTGTCACACCAGCTAAGTAGCGCCTTTACCGCTACTTACACAGACAAATTTGAACTTATCCTGGTATGTAGCGGCACTTACCTGGCTATATTCCAATTTATCTAGCTATACAGCAGCAGGGGCTGCTTAGCCGGATAAGTCTGAAAAACACTACCTAGAAGGACAAGGCGCACTTTCACATTTATCTAGATAATTGCTACTACTTATCTGGATAAGTCCAAACTTATGCAGCTTGCAGTTTTTACATATGCAAGCGTTTTTGTGCACATACCATATGTACATGTACGTATGTACGAGCATTTCATTCGTGCACAAGTTATAAAATCTAGGAGTACATTTGTGTGAGTCCACATACCCACATACCTGGGCACACATGAGCAGTTTTGAAAATTATCCTCACGCTGTTTAGTGTAGCTGTCTGTTCAGCTTCTGCTGCTGTGCATACGATGCTAGCAGTTCTCTAATGATTTTCCACAGGAAAAAAATCAAACCCTTCCAGGGACTGGGTCACCCTCACTGCAGGCATCCTGTGATTCATGAGGTTAGTTGCCTATTATCCTTTTCCTATTGGTCCCTTGTCTCTCTTTGTTTTATAATGATCTTTTTTTTCTTCTCTGTCTTTTCTCATTATTTATGCCCTCTCCTTTCACCGTCTTGACTGTTTCCAGGTTTATTTTTCCCGAGGTCCATATTCAGAGGCATTTAGCTAGATAATTCACTATTCAGCTGAATTCTAGAATACTTCTTTATGGACTGGATTCAGACATTATCCAATTTATGCTTGGGTTTCATAGATTAAATTTCCAGTGATGCACCTTATCCAGATGAGGTATCTGGCAAAAATCTGAAACCCCCCCCCCATCAGATTGAAAGTGTTCAATTTAAAAAGAAATCATGGCCATTTCTAATTATGATTCCACCTCTGATCTTTATTTAATTCTTCAGGAGAATTAACAGTTTTTGCTAGCATATTCTTCTTCAAAAGTCCTATCATTATGAATCTAAGTTAATTGGGGTGCTGCTGTGATGATCCTTATCAAAATGCCACATGGGCATCGTATGGGTACATGTAAAACATGAGTGTAATATTAACAGTGGAAGCATGGAGGCAGAGAAGAAGATTTTTAAAACAGGGAACATGGTCTTTATAAAAAAAATAAAAAAAAAAGACTAACAGATTTATTTAGGCTTTTGAGAACAAGGTTCTACTTCCTCCAATACTAAGTACTGTGCTACTTCAGGCTAACATACCCTCTCTAGAACAGGCCTTGATTTCTCAATAGGTACACTAGGCCTATGCCTAGGGCCACATGCTGGCTGAAAAATTGCTACCTTTCAGCTGTACTAAATCTCACTAAGCAGAGAACTGCTCCCCACTTCTTGATCCAGCTGCGGGGGGGATGGTGAGCACAAAGAGCAGACAGCAATGGAGGATAATTTTGTGAAGGGGATCATTGAAGATGAGGAGTGGAGCTGGCAAATGAGAGAGGATCCGCTGGAGGGGCATGCGTTCGTGTGTGTGCGAGAGAAAGGAACAGTGGAGGTGGGGAAGGAGGGCAATGTTGGTGTGTGTGAGGTAGAAGGGATTGGTGGTGGTGGGGGGAGGGGTGTATATGCCAGATTAGGTAGGGAGTTTAAGGGGGAGCAGCACTATAGAATAGTAGGAACACCTCCCACTATAGTTCAAAACCTTCTTCCTTTGATTCTATCCCCTAGCTCCTGGAACCTCCCTCCCTTCCAACCTCTCCCTTCTTCTGCCTCCTGGAATCCACCCTCCAACCCCTCCTCCCAGATTCTCCTTCTGAAGATCTCCCTCCCGCCACTTTATCTGGCCTCTCCCCCCTATCCCTGATTCACAATTCTCCCCTTCCCAGGCTTCTCTCCCCAATCCATAGTCTTCTAATCTTCTCTTTTTCTTCCCACAGCTGAGATGTCCTTCCTGTGCTAATACTTAAGATCATTTTTCCTCACACACTAAAAACAAAATCAATTCTACTGTCATAAGAAAGGTTGGAAAAATGCTTTTATAAAATAACATAAAAGATGGAAGTATTTGCCATTGTGCTTCAGAGTTTTCTAATTCCTGCTGCAGGAAACTGTGGAGCTGTGCATTAAAGCTTCTGCTTCCGTTGTCTGACTTTCCAGGAATGGAGTGAGGGCAGGGTGGAAGACAACAGCCCAAATAGGGGAATAACTTTCAAACAACTCCGTGCAGCCCCATAGCCGTGCGAATATGGCTGCTCAGAGTTCTGCTACAGAATTTTATAACCTGCATGTATCAGGTACGCTCAGATTGCAAAATACATGTGGGGTAGATATTCAAACACTACTTAGCCGGATAAATTGTACTTATTTGGCTAAGTGGCTGGCACAGAAAATCTGGCTATATCACTTAGGGGGTCATTTTCTAAGCCTATCACACGTGAAAAGGGACTTTTCATATGCGATAGCTTGCTGGGGCGGAGTCGGGGTGGCGAGGAGGCGGATGCGGCGGTATCTTCGCTGGCGGCGATAAGCTAAGTTACGTTATCATCGCCAGTAAAGCGCCAGTAATAGTGCCACCATTCACGGTGGCGCTATTGGGTGCGAAAGCTGGCAGCGATAACACCGCAGTGGTGCGATCGCTGCCGGCTTTCGCAGGCCCGCACCCCTCGTTACCGCTGGATTCACCGTTCTCTGAGAGAATGGAAAATCCAGGTCTTAGCTGGATAAATAACTTAACTGGCTAAATAATTAGCTGTATAGTCAATGGGCGTAACTGGGCGGCGCTACCTATCCGGTTAACTTAGCTCGATAAGTAGCACTATTCAGATTTATCTGGTTAAGTTAACCAGATAAGTTAGACATGGCCCATAGCATGTCTAAAGTTAGCTGGATAAATTAATCTGGCTATATATAATATTTATTTATGCATGCTTTTTAGATACCGTCGTTCCAACAGAAGATCACAACGATTCACATAAATCGCATTCGATTACATTGTATAATATTGTATTAACAGGTTCTTAATTAAAGTAATTGAATCTATTTTAATGCTACTGAATAATAAAAACATTCAACATTAACAATCTAATATTGATATTTTCTGTTTCAGTTTTGAATAGATTTTAGTCAATTATTAAACCACTTAATAATGTTCATTAAGTGTTTTATTTGATATTTCTTTATATAAGTTCATAGGCTTTTCTGAAGAGCCAGTTTTTAAGTTCTTGTTTGAATTTCTTTTTTTCCGTTAACAGTCTTATTGATTCGGGTAGTCCATTCTATAGCTTGGGTCCTGCCATTGTGAACATTTGTTCTCTTATTTGGGTTAGATGAGTGTTCAGATTTGAAAGAGCTGTAAGAAGATTTTTGTTTTGAGATCTGAGATCTCTTTGCGGATTGTAGCTTTTTATTGTTATTCCTGGAGCAGGTGGATCATAGTTGTTTATAATATTAAAGATGAGGGATAATACTTTGTAATTGATATTGAGTGGCGTTGCCGTGCTATTGAATATCCCGTGCAACTTAGCCAGATAAATCTTATCCGGCTAATTTACATAGCTGGATGTATTTTAATATTGGCCCCATGAATGTCTACTGCCTAACATATGTGCTTATGTTTATTATGTGCAAATACCTGCAATGCATAAAAAGTGTGTTCTTTTCTTATATATTTTATAAACATACACATATTTTATGCACAAAAAAATGTTTGCTTTGCATAAACCCTGATTTATACATGGACGTCGACATATTTTAAAACATTCATGCAAAATTTAAATCACTAGTTTGCTCAGGGCCAATCCTTCCATTAGACAAACTAGGTGGTCACCTAAAGCGCCAGTTCTTGTGGGCAGCAGAATCACCACTGTGAGCCCCTGGCTGCCAGGGGTGGCTGAAGAAAAGAGGGGAGAGGCTCTGTGGGGAGGGTGTGGTGGGGGTGAGGGGAGCATAAGATTGTAAGGTTCATCTAGGGTGCCTCATACCCTTGCACCAACCCTAAGTTTGTCAATACTTCCATCAGTTTACCCAGTCTTTCTCCATGTCATCAAGGTACTCCTAGTTCTTCACCCTGAACTCCCCCCAGTCTACTCAGACCTCCCTCCTAAACAACAGTAGACAACAGATGAGTCTGCTATCAATTATGCAAGATAATTAGCAGGTGTAAAACTGCATGAATAAATTGCCTAACGTATCTGCGTAAGTCTTTCTTAAAATATCAACTCACTTGTGTAACTCTTAGCCCTGCACTGGAATGCCCCTAGACCACTCTTTAGTTGTAGGTATAAATATGCACATGAAATCAACCAAGCATGCATACTTTTGATGTTTATATAAACTAGCATATATGCAATTACAAGCTACTTACATGCACATATGCTAATTTTATGCCTACAATGCTTTTGAAAATTCACCCCATAGTGCCAAGGGGTGGCAAAACCCTAAATCTATCACTGCTCTGTAAGATAATAGAAAGTGCTCATTTTTATTCCAAAATGTATAAAAACATCAGATATAATCTAGATGAAAAAGAAAGAAGACAAAAAGCAAAAGATCTGAAGGAGCAGAAATACAGCTTAGAGAAAGGCAGGTTGATATTTTGAATAGTCTTGCTACTGCATTTCCTTTCGGTGATATGTTGTAGCTGAGTCTGTTAGCAATGCAGCAGTTTCTACAAGCAGGACAACTTATTTTGACCTTTCCTCTAAAACTGCAAAATTGTCAGAAATAAAATGTGTAAAGTTAGAAAGAAAATACAAAGATTTTGTATTTGTAATTATAAAGGATGACTACTCATGAGTAGTACATGAGTAATAGTCACCCCACCCATTATATTTGCTTGTACTTGTTACCTAGGGTTACAGACAGGGATTGAATTTAGGACATCCAGGTTCAAGATACCCAACCTAAAAATAACATTTTAAAAACTTAAGTAAAGCATTCATATTTTTATGATTTATTTTTATAATTCAATGTTACATTTATTTATTACTTATATTTTTATATTGTATAATCCCTGCTAGTTTTAGTCAGTGTGCAACCAATAATATAAATAACATCAGTAAATACCAGTCAATAATTATGAAAATAACAAAATAAGCATAAGTTAAACAAACTATAATAGTAACATATCATACTAAAATATATGTCCATAAACAAAATAAAGACCAAAAAACAAGGCAACAATACATTATTCAGGATGCCACTGTTATGCTTGCCGTCTGCGGCAGACCTGTGGCACACCCCCTCACCTTTCTACAGTGATGCCAGCTTCTGGTTCCTCCTCGTTGGCAGCGGTGGGCCGACAGCTTCATCCTCGGGTCTCCCCTGGTGCCTCTGGCTCTGCCACAGTCCCCGGCGTTCCCGGTCCTGCTTCCACTTCTCATCTGGCCTCTCCACGTGGCTCGTGGAGAAACGCTGCTACTCGCGCCACGCCCCTCCCTAGGCATGTGCACCATTGACTCTTAAGTAGGGACTGAGGCGGGAACCTAGCCGCAGCCCTGGATGATGATGTCAACCTAACAATAGTACTTAAGCTCAGGCTCCACTCCCTACTGTTGCCTTTGCAACAGGTCTCCTCGCTGGTCGAGTACTCGTTGCTTCCTAGAGATTCGTCTCATCCCTGTGTTCCTGTTCCTCATTGTTCCTGGTTCCTGTCTCTTCGCCCTACCCTGCTTATGCTTTGGATTGACTACACGGACTTTGCTTTGCCTGACGTTGCCATTGCCTATCTCCAGATCCAGACCTCTGCTTCTCCTGACTACGCTACTGCCTATCTCCAGACCCAGACCTCTGCTTCACTTGACTATGGTACTGCCTATCTCTAGACCCAGACCTCTGCTTCGTCTGACTACGCACTTCCTATCTCCAGACCCAGACTTCTGCTTCGTCTGACTACATACTGCCTATCTCCAGACCCAGACCTCTGCTTTGTTCGACTACGCATTGCCTATCTCCAGACCCAGAACTTCACCTTGCCTGACTATGCTATTGACTATTTCCGTGATCAGACCTCAGCTTTGCTTGGCTACGCTATTGGCTATCTCCATGATCAGACCTCAGCTTTGCTTGACTACACTCTTGACTATCTCCGTGATCAGACCTCAGCCTTGCTTGCCATTGCCTTCGGATCGCCGCCAGCCTTGACTCAAGCCTACCATTGGACGCCTCTTCTGCTTACTCCCTGGATGTGGTTTCTTCAGGCTTCGGCCTATTTTTGCTCAAGTGCCCCCTGTCTGCCTTTGTTCCATTGGCGCCCGAGTTTCCAGGACATTATCCAGTCCGGAGTAAGACTGTACCATCTCTCACCTGCTGTCTCTGGACTGAACCAACTCCTACTGAAACTATATACAGAGGCCCATCTAAGTCCTGCCGGCCCCGGCACCCAAGGGCTCAACCCACGGGGAATGAGGGCTGGTATAGGTGAAGCTCCAGTGGCCTCTATCTATCAGCCCACTCCACCTGCCAACGGTGGGGACCCGTAGGTCCTTACCTATGGGTTGCATCAACCCCACCTCGGCCCAAGGATCCACCGCCGACACAACAGCGACATTGTTATGCCTACATTCCAGTTTCATTCCCTGTCACTGAAACAAGCAAGGTTGTCTCAGTTATTCAGATGAGCACTCTCAGAATTAAGACAGGTACTCAGCCTCATCCTGCACTCATCTCAAGCTTCTCTGGGGTAGCACTGGTTCTTCATCTAAGGTCTTATGGGGTCATTTGCATGTGAAGCAGCAATGGTTCTTTCAGGATAATACCTGATTACAACAAAAGTAGCAGTATTGGGTCTTCTCCTTGGGTTTGATTAGAGCCTGCTATCAAGGTACAGTACACAGACAGTTGTGGAAGGTTAAGAACATAAGAAATTGCCATATTGGGTCAGACCAAGTGTCCATCAAGCCCAGCATCCTGTTTCCAACAGTGGCCAGTCTAGGCAACAAGTACCTGGCAAGTACCCAAACACTAAGTACATCCCATGCTACTGATGCCAGTAATAGCAGTAGCTATTCTCTAAGACAACTTGATTAATAGCAATTAATGGACTTCTCCTCCATGAACGTATCCTTTTTTAAACCCAGCTACACTAACTGCACTATCCACACCCTCTGGCAACAAATTCCAGAGCTTAATTGTGCGTTGAGTGAAAAAGAATTTTCTCCGATTAGTTTTAAATGTGCTACTTGCTAACTTCATGGAGTGCCCCCTAGTCCTTCTATTATCTAAAAGAGTAAATAACCGTTTCATATTTACCCGTTCTAGACTCCTAATGATTTTAGATATCTTTACCATATCCCCCCTCAGCTGTCTCGTCTCCAAGCTGAACAGACCTAACTTCTTTAGCCTTTCCTCATTGGTTATCCTCCTTCCACCAGGTCTCTGAGATGCCAATTATGTCTATCTCATCATTCCTGCTATTCATTCTAACTCTCCCATCTTACTTCTTAAGGGCCAGATTTTAATTCACTTATGCACGTAAAAGCGCCTTATGCATGCCAGGCCAATTTTCAAAGGACCCGGCCATGGGTATAAGTCCCGGGTTAGTGAAAGGGGTGGTCTTGCGGGTGGGGTGAGTCAGTCTGGGGGCAGGGCGGGGTTAGAGGTGCCCGGCACAGCAGCCATTTGCCGGCACATGCAACTTGCTCCTGCTCAATTACTTAATTGGAGCAGACTGGGAGGGAACGTGGGAAGGCCCCGATGCATCACTGTGTGTGACTGCAAATATCTTCCCCCCTTGCGCGCGCATGTTGTAAAATCGCACGTGCAATTTTTTTAAATCTACCCTAAAATGTCTGGCAAGAGCAAACAGACATTTCAAAGTGCATTTTTTGTTTGTATTATTTATTTATTTATTTATTTAACACTTTTTATATACCGGCATTCGTAGGACACATCATGTCGGTTCACAATTAACTGAGAAAGGAAATTACAATGAACAAGGATAGAGAGAGTCAACGATATTACAATGAACGAGGAACAAGGATAGAGAGAGTCAACGAGCAGGGATACAACTTTGTAAAACGAACTGGACAATGATTATCCATGTTAAGTTTAGGTATGCATCAGGATGTTAAGGATGCATGTGCACTTAAGAGCTTAACATATGAACTTATTTACAATATTAAATGCAGGGGCAGGGAGAAGGGGAAGGGGGGAGCGAGGAGGGGAAAGGAGAGGAGGGGGTAGGGGTATAAGAGAACGTTAAGGCAATGACACTTTCAAGGAAAGGCTGTTTGGAGGAAGAGAGGGGAGGGGTAGGGGAGAGGCAGCGGGGTGCTGGGGAAGGGTGGGGGGAGGGAGCAGGGGGGGAGCTGGGATGGTAAGGGAGCTAGAATGGTAAGGGAGAAGGGGGGAGCTGGGAAGGTAAGGGAGCAGGGGGAGTTAGGATGGTGAGGGGGAGGTTGAGGAGAGGGTGTGTAGGCTGAGTGGGAGCTGAGTATGTTCAAAGCATGACAATGACTAAGATTGGGAGGAGTTGGGGTATGCCTGTTTAAAGAGCCATGTCTTGATTCCTTTTTTGAAATGGCTCAGGGACAGTTCTAAGCGGAGTTTATTAAAAACCTTCTTTTCAGTTGATATGGATATGGGCTACTTTTGCTTTTATTGGAACCTCTCTGTTGGGATGCCCTAACTCTCCTTTATATTAGTATCCTTCAAAGATACATTCCTCCAAACCATGCACTGCTGCGTGACTGTCTGCTTTCCCCCTTGCTCTAGTTTAAAAGCTGCTCTATCTCCTTTTTGAAAATTAGTGCCAGCAGCTTGGTTCCACTCTGGTTAAGGTGGAGCCCGTCCTTTCGGAAAAGTCTCCCCCTTCCCCAAAAATTTCCCCAGTTCCTTACAAAACTGAATCCCTCTTCCCTGCACCATCGTCTTATCCACACATTGAGACTCTGGAGCTCTGCTTGCCTCTGGGGACCTACATGTGGATCAGGAAGCATTTCAGAGAATGCCATACTGGAAGTTCTGGATTTCAGCTTTCTACCTAAAATTCTAAATTTGGCTTCCAGAGCCTCCCTCCCACATTTTCCTATGTCGTTGGTGCCCACATGTACCACTATAGCTGGCTCCTCCCCAGCACTATCTATAATCCTATCTAGGTGACGCGTAAGGTCCTCCACCTTTGCACCAGGCAGGCAAGTAACCAGGCAGTCCTCACATCCACCAACCACCCAACTATCTACATTTCTAATAATTGAATCACCAACTATGATGGCCAACCTAACCCTTCACTCCTGGGCAGTAGCATAGGTTACAAAACTACTATGCTACTGCCCAGGAGTGAAGGGTTAGGTTGGCCATCATAGTTTTTGCACTGACTTAAGTCCTCATAGCCTCTCAACAGGTGGAGTTTTCAGGCTAGCCAAAATATTCAAATTAACATGGATCTTAGATGAAATATATGCAAATACATCTCATGCATCTTCACTCTGGATATCCTCAAAGTCAGACCTGCTTGGTGGCCACGAGGATAAAAGCTGAATGCCAAACTGGTGGGAGTGTGGTCGAGAGGGCACATGGCTGATCCTTGACAGGGGTCCCCTTCCATCCGTACCTTTCTTTCCACTCTCCCCTGCCTCCCAGCCACCTTGTTCTTGTGGAGGAGTGGATTCCCTACCCCTGGTCTTAGTAACATAACTGAAAGCAATGTTGCCTTTCTGGGGCCACTTAGCCTAAACACCTTGCCAACCCATGTTCTAGGCTAGGCCATTATTTTGTCCAACTGTTTTAAGACTGATTCTTCTATACATTTTATCATTGTGATCTGCTTTGAACTGTTTTTCTGTATATGGGCAAAATTGAAGCTTTTTAAATAAGGAAAATACTAGCTAATAGGCTCACTGATCAGAAATAAGGCTCCTCCTTTATTACTCCAGCAGCTTCAGAATCAAGCATTGTAACCCAACACATTCAGACAATGACTGCGATGGAATGCCAGAACCTAGGACAAAGGCTTCAAATGCTAATTAGGTCGTTTTAAACTTTCCTTCTGTTTATCCTATGGCTGTACAGGTGCTTGCCCACCGAGGAAGGCAATTTTCATCCAAAGCCATTCTGCTCAGGTGAATTGCTATTTATGTGCGTAACTAGACTGGATAATTGCCCTCGATATGACTACATTTTACAAATTTAGTAAGATTTTGGTTTGGGATGAAGCCAAATGTGCCTTGCTATAAGTTTCCAAAAGTCTGAGTGCCTCAAAAAAAAAAAAAAAGTCTGCCGTTTCTAAAAAATCAATGTGTGGCACAAAGAGTTCAAGTAATAGTGGAATAAATGAACAAAGTTTTCCTGCTTACTGTCACAAGGAAAACCCAGCTTAATTTGCTAGAAATCTTCCTGCTTCTGAGTAATGTAGTCACCCCTCCTCATTACATATGTCTTGCATTCTTCTTGCTGTCTGGGGTCATAGTCTGTACCCTTTAAACACAAAGCCAGCCATGTCGGGGAAAGAGATTTGAATCAGCGCAGTGATAAAATCCTTAGCTAAAGATGTGGTGTGAAGGCATGGATCCTGTAATTAGACATTAGCTGTAGCGTCAATGCTGTGAAAATTAATTTGGATTCCTAAAGGAAAAAAAATCACTGAAAAGGGCTTTAATCTGCATTTGGCAGCAGACAATGGCTGCTGCAAGGAAGGGTGGAAAAGGGGGTTTCTAACCAGATGCTCTTGCCTTTCATCTGCTGCTGTTTCATATAACTTGGAGCACTTAAGAAGCAGGCATCCTGACAGAGTTGATAGGTGGAAAATAATATTACTGCACTTTACTTGCCTACAGTACTTTATGTTAAGTGCTTGTCTCACTCTAAACCAGCTTTTAACACGCGTAACATGTTTTCATCTGTACAAATCCCAACGCATACATACACAAGCATCCAATTATCCAGAGACTGAGAAAATTTAATGTAGAGATGAGCATCACCAGGTTAGATACATTTACCCTTGCCCAGAGTCCGGCTTTATTTTTGGCTCTCAGACTGTGATTTGATTATATTGACCCATGAACAGTGAGGTAGAAATCACTAAGCCCTGATCTGCTCAAGAACTTAACTCAGAGCTGCCCAAACCTGTCCCATTGACTCCCAGCCAGCTGAGTTTTTCTCATATCAAGAATAAATTTGGCATGAGATATATTTGCTTGCATTGGTGACCCTGTATATGCAAATTTCTCATGCATATTTATTGTGAATATATCCTGTAAGCCTGACTGGCTCGAAGTGACTAGGACAGGTTTGGGAAACCCTTGCTTAGCTTACCGTAGTTCTACACACCCCTGCTATTAGCAGATTGATTTAAAAAAAATCTGATAATCTGTGATTCCAGAATAAAAATAAGTCCGCTCACTTCCCTCAACATGTTTGCCTTGGTCTCTGCTCTTTTCGATCTCAAGAAGCAGAATTCAAAACATAAGCCCAGCTCTCACTCAGATATGACAGGAGGAAAAGGTAGGTGCCCAGCAGCGGCTCTAGTATGAAGCAGCAGCAGCAGCACAGCATGGAGGCATTTTCTGCCGATGGCCAAGTTATTTTTAGCTTGGAAATTAGGAAAATTAATTGCGATAGAATGCGCTGCCAGAACTTGCTGTTACATTTATGCCAAGCTAAACTCATTTTAGTGCTATTCACTATAGATTTTTTTCTCCATCTTACTCTTTACTGCCCCATTTTTCCCAAGAAAGAAAGAGGGTAATTTGAAGGGTGCGATATCTTTCATTGGATCAATGAAGAGGAGATCATACATAGGTGTTATTGTACTTTATTCTTTTGAAGACTCATAGGACCTTTCTTCAGGTTTGCAAGGCAGAGACATTTGAAGAAGGGGACATCTATGAAGCTATGTAAATTAACATATGATAAGCTCCATATAAAATTTCATCCTGCTGGTTCAGCTACATTTTTGGGGTATTTCTTCTTTTGGTTTGGTACAAGGCTTCACAGCCTGTAAAGAGTCCAGGACCAATATAAAAACCAGAACTCTGCACATCACTGTACATTGCTGGGCCACAGCTGGAGTTGGGATAGTTATGTCACTAACCTTCACGGAACGGCAATTACTGCCTTTAACAGAAGGCATGGGGGGTAACCTGCATGATGTGGCAATTACGACCATCAGCCATTTGCTAGGCAGACCGGATGGGCCGTTTGGCCTTTATCTGCTGTCATTGCTATATTACTATGCCAAAAATAGTTCACATTCAACAAGACACTATTTTGAGCCATCGTAGCTTACCAGATCATTTAGATAGGCCAGAGGTGAGCAAATTTCTTAAGCCATGGGCCCACTTCCATTCATGCAATTGGTTGGGGCCCCAAGAGTGGTTACTTTATATATCTATAAAAATGTGGCAATATAATTATTAAATAATAGTGCTCTCAAATGTATACACCTATCAAAAAGAAAAATAGAGCACTAAAATCTTTTTGGAATGTATAATCATGTATTCAATTATACTAATAGCAATAGATTTACATATATTTATATAAACCAAAAATAAGACAATATATACACCTAACTAGTGCTTATTATATCACACAAAAAAAAAACCTCCAAATGGAGTAAGGGCAAAAGCACATCATATTTTGAAGCACAAAGAGGATTTTTAATATTTTTATTTATAAAAGCTTTTATTTATTCAATCCTTAATCTTATAAAAACAAATTACTTATAACTTGCCTTATTGTTACCATCAGGCTTTTCAAGGAGTTTTAATTTCTACTAGCATAAGAAAATCCCAATTGACCTTTTTTATATATGTACATTATGATGGAGTGTACAGACAATTCCCTCATTCTACCTTAAGGAATAAGCTCCTTATGGCAGAACGCTGCAAGGGATGCTGGGTGAAAGGAGGTTCCCTTCACCCTACCATAAGGACTCAGGCCAAGAAAGCTTGAGGGAGCCCCAGGAAGCTGATAGGCTGATAGGACCTCCTGGTTCACCTGTATGGAGTATCAGTTGTGTCTGACGCAAGGTGGGCTACTGTTTTGGTTTCTATTGTTGTGAAGCACTGTAAATAAATATTTGCACCAGACTATTCTAGTCGAGTCTCATTGTGTTCCTGGGCTACTCCTGAGGCCGCAGCAGGCCTGAATATATATAAAAGCCTTCTGCTTTTTTTAAGTGAGGAGTGGCATAGTGGTTAAAGGAGTGGGGTATGAACCAAGAAAACCAGGGTTTAAATCCTTCTGCCATGCCTTGTGTCCTTGAGCAAGTCACGTTACCATCCATTGCCTCAGGTACAACCATATATTGTGAGCCCTCTGGGGACAGAAAAATATCTAGTATCTGAATGTAATCTATTTTGAAGTGTCCAAAATATCAGAACATAAATATAAGTAAAAAAAATCAACAACAAAATGTCAAACAGGCAAAACACCAAATAAAAAATGTCTACTACAGGTAAAGCTATCATATGTTCAGCCTTCAAACCTCAAACATCTTCATTTAATACCCTAACATAAGGCCTCTGTTTTGCCACAGAGAGCTTCTTCAGAGGAACAACGCTGAACTCACATATTCATTTTATAAGAACATGAACCAACAGTAGTCAAAGACTTATCTCGTGGACAGCAGATTTGCTTGAAATATTTCATTATCATATCCTGCACATGGCTCAGTTAGTTGCTCACAAACACCATGATCTACAAAAACAAAAAGCAATTTTATTATAAATCTCTGGTGTTCTAAAATGTGAAGTTCCAAACAATTGCAGCACACAGAAGGCCGGATTTTAATAGCTACGCGCGGGCATAGATTTGCGCTTGCAACCGGCACGCACAAATCTATGCCCGATTTTATAACATGCGCATGCAGTCACGCGCATGTTATAAAATTCGGGGTCGGCACGTGAGTCGCTACTGTCTGAAGTGGATGACTCCGAAGAATCCGAGCTCTCGCTGGAAGTCCCTGTATGTTCTCTCCTCCTCTTACTACCTTTCCTCCCTATTCCTTTGGTATTATTCCCCTCCTCATTACCTGCAAAGGACCTGGGAACTGCCGGCGTCATCACCTAATGCTCTCCTCTTTTGGCAAATCGCACCTGCATGCCGCTGTGATATGACCTCTCCTCCCTGGTCAGCTCCTTCCGTGCCACCCGGACTGGCAACTCCATCTCTTGCTGTACCTCTGGCCCTGGAAAAGAAGACACACCAGCAGCAGCCTCCCAATCCAATAACTCTTCTCTCTTTCTTCCCCCGATAAATCCTGAACCCGCTCCCTGCCCCGTCTCCCCCCACCCTCTTTCCTCCTCACTTCTGTATTCCCCCTTTCGCAGAGGCACTGATTTTCTTACATCACCCCCACCTCCCGCATGGTCGCCGACCTGCACTCGTCCTCCCTGCTCCCTACACAAAGCTGGCGCCACTCCCCCTCGTCCTAACCTCGCACCTCTGTTAGCTATGATAGCCCGTTTGCTTGCCTCTGTCGCAGCGCCACACTCACCGCATTCATGAAGCGTATTCCCCTGTCGACTTCCGGACCCTCCCTGCTCCTCAAATATCACTCTCTGCAAGCCCTGGCTTCTCCCTCGCATCACCGGTCGAGCTCCTGTGCTAGCCCTGGTCCGTCCTCTGCTTTGCCACCTCTCCTCTGCCCTGTGCAGCCCACCTCTTCCCGCGCTCCCAGCTCCTGCGCCATCTTGCGTACATGCGCTCGCGTTGGCCCTCGTGCTGCCACAATGGTTGCGGCCTGGCCTTCCTCTGGCTCTCGGACAACATCGGTATCCTCTGCATGGTGTCCTCCTTCAGCACATAAGGCAGGACCTGGGGTAGGAGGTAAGCTGGGTGGTGTGGGTGAGTCAGGCCCGATAGTCGGCGACGCCTGGAAGTTGCTACCCGACGTGCTGAAAGACAGCTCTAACCTGTGCGGAATCTCCTCCTGGCCGCCTGCGGCTTCGTCCTCTGAAGCCGCTTCTGGCCCACTTTCCCCCGAGCTGGCCGTCATACCGGATGCTGCAGGAGAGGCCCTATGGCTCGCATGTCCCATAATCCCGCTCGCTGGGGGGCAAGGCCCCTCAGCCTGTGCTTTTCACCCCTTCCTGCACGGTTCCATCGCCTGCTGATCCGGCTTGCTCCCCTTGTCCTTGCCGCGCAGCATGGGCACTGCGTGCCGCTGGGCCCAGCCTCCCCCGCCTGCCCGTAAACCGTCGGCTCCCACCGATCTCTCAGCATAAGGCCGATCTCACACAAAGGCCTAATTGGTGCCCCCGATTCTTTGTTGTTTTCTCTATTTTTTTTTTTTTTTACTTGCCTGCACCCGGCCTAAACAGGACTTGCTGCCTGCCTCTCCCTGGCTACCTGTACCGTTGGCCCACGAACGTTACCCTTCATATCCTGATCCTTCCTTCTATTGGCCCCCTTTCTGCTGCTCCTCCCTTCCAATTGGCCATCCTTCCCTCCTTGCCTAACCCTCCCCCATCTAGGCCTCTCCTCTATTCTTGCTGCTTCTCTCCAAGTTATATACGCTGTGCAAGACCAGCTTTCACAGCTCACTTGTATGACTGCTCTCTCTTCTGTAATGCATCATGGGAATGCAAGACTTTTAGAAAAAAAAAAAGATAATTCTTTAGCCCGCCCTGTCACATTGCTTTTTTACAGAGCTGCCAACTAATTTCAAGGCACAAGGAACATGTAAAGCTAGTCCTGTACTTTATATTCTGTTTGCTAAGTAGTCTGGGATTTATCTTTATTTAACTTTCAAAATAGATACATTGTGAAGGGACAGAAAGGATTACTTCAGTGAAAACTTGTGCATTACAATTGTCATCCCTGTTTTCAAATAATTACTCTTTATCAAACAAAGGTGTAAAAAAAAAGTAGCAAAATAGCTGAGATGCTTAAAATGAAGATAAAGATTTTTATGGCCATGCTGAGCTGTTATGAGCTTCTCCTTTCGGTACAGAATCTAGACAATTCATAAATAGTGCTGGATTAATAGATTGGCCTGTCTTTGATAAGAGAAGAAATTATGTCTACCTATATTCAGCATCCATCCTTCTAACTGTAGTACATTGTTAGATTTTGCAAAGGAAACAAGCATACAACATAGACAATATGCATTTGGTAAAATGTGGTATACATGTTGCAATATAATCTTGCAAAGGTCTTCCAAGTCCATTCTGTCGTAATTGGCAGTTATGCTTTGCCCACTTGATGGCGCTTTATTTCTAGCATGCTGTAACACAACATCTTATCAGATGATAGTGGTCAGCAAGGATCATTATTTACTGAAATGTTCAATGCCCCACTGGAAACTCTGGGTCAGAACAGCACCTCTATCCTTTCATAATTATTTTGGCAAATAAAGCCTTGGGGCTGGAGATTATTCTGTGCTTGCCTGCTAGCTTCACGTGGTTCTTTGTACTCCAGTTCTCAAAATGATTATATTAAGAGAGGAAATTGTGTCATACACAGACTCGAGACAGGCTGTAACCATGCCGCCGAGAAGGGAAGCACTTGGCATCCACCAGATCAAAAGTTTCAGTTTCAACTGAAGGAAGAAAAAAAAAAAAAAGAGACATCCAGTGTGATGTTTAATGCACTCTTTAAAAGTCAATTGGTGGTTACTGGTGCATAAAGAAGAGTACAGGGCAGATATAACTGGATCAGCATATTTCTCATTTCACTACTATGTAAAACAATCTGCAATTTTGTCATGAGGTGCAAATGTATGTTATTAAATTTAAGTAATAACGCTAATCTAACGAAAAAATCTGCCTGCTAATCATTTTACTCAGACACAAAATGGGAAAAATTCTTTAGTACATCTGGCCTTAAAGGCTCAAATTATTATTAGAAAATGTGAAATCCTAAAACTGATAAGAACCCCTAGATTTCCTTCCTAATTATTTTGTCCCTTTTTAACTCAGGATATATGTGTGGGTGTAGTGAAAGGTATGTGGGAGGTGCAGACTGTACAATTTTTAGAAAGAAAGCGAAGGCTATTTACTTTGCACAAGCTTTTTAATATTGTTTTTTGACAACTTCTTTCTGTTTCTTTTGGCCTGTATGATGTGAATTTCAATCTCCATTTCTGGCCCCTCATAGGGTTATTTGCAAGTTGTCTTTTTGGTATGGTATCTGTTTTTACCTCACTGCTTTATGTATTCCTTTTGTGATCTGCTTAGAATGGTTTGCGTTGAATTAGGCAGAATAGAAGACTTTTTAAATTAATACATAAATGGGAGGTGCCGGAATAGTGTGCACTCTGAGCAGTGGAGAGACCTAAGCGTTCTAGAAAGTTCATGAGAGAAGAATAGTGTGAGTTGGAGAAAGGTACTGGAAGGAGAGGGTACAGTTCTCTTTTTCTCTTCCCCCCCCCCCCCCCCTGCAGTAAGCTGTAGGTCAAACGCAAAGAGGAACACTAAAATGGCAAATAATGTGCCTTATTACCCCAAACTGAGTCAAAAAAGTGTGAAATGCACTTATACAAAAAGTACCAGCAAAAGCACTCACATTCTCAATTTAACATATTTCCATCTAACACCTTGATATCTCACTTAAATGCAATCTAATCCTATAGCAAGATTTTGCAGAACATCCGTGTACTTTGGAAATGTGTTCATTTTGTATGCTCCAGGTCACATTTAATTATAAGCCTTGCTAGGTCTATCTTACTTTTTTAAGAATTTTAGTAGTTTCAAATAAAACTTTAAAGGGTAGATTTTAAAAACATATGCGCGCGCACATGGACGGGTAATTTTATAACCAATCGGGGTTTTTCCCTGGGATGTTAGCTTTAGATAATGTTTGTAGAGTATTGAAATTAGTGTGGTGGGCACAGCATATGAATATACCCTCTGTTTTGTTAACAGTGGATGCTGAGAAAGTGTTTGATATTGGGAGTTTATTTTCATTGTCCTTGATAAAATGGGCTTGGGAGCGAACTTTATGACTTGGATAAATAAACTGTACATGGGCCCTTCTGCTTGTATTAAGATAAATGGGGGTTGCCCAGCTCTGTTTACTGTATGCAGGAGCACCAGGCAAGGATGGTCTCTGTTACGGCTCCTCTTTGTCCGTTATTTATTTATGTATTTATTTATTTATGCAAACCTCTATTCTGCTGATCTGCAACTCTCAGCACAGTACCAAAAAAAAAAAAATAAAATAAAATCGGACAAACAATAACTTAAAATTAGGCAGCACTAGCAATTAAGGAGCAAACGCTACCGGAAACCTGAAGGGTAAGAGGCAGAAGAGAATCACATTAGTCAGAGAATGTCAGAGTAAACAAATAAGACTTTAGCAGCTTCCTAAAATAAAGTAGGTGCTTTTCTACTCTGATTTCAAGCAGTAGACTATTCCATAGGGCTGGGCCCGAAATAGAAAAATTGTGCTTGCGAGTCTCAGATAGCCATGCTTGTTTGAGAGAGTGGATTTCTAGTAAATGCTGGGAGGTAGAGCGGAGACCACGGGCTGGCTGGTATATCCAATAGAGAAAGATAAGCAAGATGGTGCTAACCCATGAAAGGCCTTAAAGATCCAGGTGAGAGTTTTGATTGTGTGCACCATATAATGGGCAAACAGTGCAAATCAGCGAGAACCGAAGAAATGTGACTCTGTAGAGAGGTGCCAAAAATTAGATGAGCTGCAGAATTTTGGATTAATTGAAGAGCATGAAGTTGAGAATTGGGCAGACCCAAGAATAGCCCATTATAGTAATCCAGGGGTGACAAGGTTAGGGATTGAATGATGGTGCAAAATCAGAATAACAGAGAAGCAGTTTCAAAGGGTGCAGCAGGCAAAGCTTGTAATAAGAAGATTGAAACTTTGACCACAAGGATTAGAGACCTACTGTGATTCAGGGAATAAAAGCAAAAGAAGATGAGTATAAGTTAGCATTATTCGTGGATGATGTACTCTTTACCATCTCAAATCTGGTGATATCCTTACATGTCCTGTTGTTGGAATTGAAGAGGTTTGGTGGAATATCCGGTTTCAAAATCAATGAGAAAACAGAAATTTTAAATATCTCAGTCCCATCTGAACAGATGGCATTGATTAAGAGAAGATTTGCATTTAAAGAGGTGAGGGGAGATATATATTGGGGCTCAGTTAGACCAACGTTTCACTTTAATTAAAATGCTTTGGTGAGGGGAATATCTCAAGACTTCAGAAGATAGGATAGGGGAGACTTAATGGTTGAGAAAAATTGCAGTGATAAAAATGAATGTTCTACCGTGTTTTTGTTATTTTTTCCAAACGTTGCCAATTCCCATTCCTGACTCATCTCTGCAATACTGGAAGAAAACCTTTTTAGTTTTATATGGAAATGAAGGTCCCCTAGGGTTGCGAGAGGGGTTATGTATCAACCAAAATGTAGAGAGGGACTGGGGATACCAAACCTTCAGTGATAGTATGTTGCAGTGGTCATTAATTGGCACAAAAGAAAGGAGATCAAAAGATGGGTGCAGCTTGAGAATATATAAATGAGGGGGTCCATAATCAGTAGGACATTTAGTGGAAACGTTATCCAGCTAGAGGTAGCTGGATAACTTGTTCGTATATTCAACGTCCCGCTGAATATACTTGCTTAAAGTTATCCGACTAACCATAGCCAGATAACATTACACATAACCGGATAATCTATTTGAATGTTGCCAGTTATGTATAAAGTTAATTGGCTATGGTTAGCCGAATAACTTGAAACTTAACTGGATATATTAAAAAAAAGAATATATCTGGTTAAGTTACAATCAAGAACAAAAATCCCCATGCATCCTGACCCCCGCCTCCCTCCCACCCAAGTTGCCAAGGCCCTCTGGGGCCGACCTTTCCGCCCCCAAAACACGGCCCATTCAATTAAAATAAAAATATAATTGTGCTGGAAGAACCTCCTCCCCCTCCCCCATCCGCTGCTCCAACTTCCCCTTAAATGTGCAAATATTAAATTTTGCGACCCTCTCAATCACCCCCACCCAGTCCCCTCCCAACCCTTTCCCTTCTCCCACCTCCCCGCTCAGTACCTTTATTTAAAGTTGATGGCCAGGATCACGGTAGCCTCCTACTGCAATCTGGGCCCAACACTTCTGGGAACGTTTCTGCCATTGTTAGCTAACTACAATGGAGGCGTATGCCGTTTAAGCCATTTTAGATGGATAACTTGTGAGTTATCTATCTAAATGGCTTTTAACTATCTACCCCGCTGGGCATACCATTGGATGTGCTGATTTGATTACCTAAACAAACCAGTCTATTGCCAGGCTGCCAGCTACTCTCTCATTTATTCTTGAGCTATGGGATAAGTAGAAAGGCTCACAAATAGGACCTACTGTTTTTTATTTTCCTTTCATTATAATATATTGAGTGATACGGAGAAAGTGTGGATCAGGTGACAAGTTCTATATCTAAGATTTATGCTCTGTTAAATACAGAATTACAAGTCACACTTAAGTATTTGGTATCCTGGGAAAGAGATTTGGGTCAATCATTGGCAGAGTCTATCTGGGACCTTTGTTTTTTGTATACATGGAAAAGTTCTATTTAATCTATCATAGTTGAAAATAGCTATAAAATATTATTACATTGGTATTTAATGCCGGAGTGGATGCATTAGTATTACTCGATAGTTGATGATACTTACTGATGGAAATATGGGGAGAAGAGGTCCTTCTTTCATATATGGTGGGACATCCAAGAGGTGGTTTCATACTGGGATAGAATATTAAACCTAATCCTGCAAATGATGGGTAACATCATTTCTAGACATCAAAAATGTTTGTTGTTTATTATCCACATACAGTTATCCCAGACTCTTTAAACCCCTCAAAAATGGCTTGATCATTTTATTTTTTTAACTTACACCTCGTCCCTAGCAGAAGTAAACATAAGAACATAAGAAATTGCCATGCTGGGTCAGATCAAGGGTCCATCAAGCCCAGCATCCTGTTTCCAACAGAGGCCAAACCAGGCCACAAGAACCTGGCAATTACCCAAACACCAAGAAGATCCCATTCTACTGATGCAATTAATAGCAGTGGCTATTCCCTAAGTAAACTTGATTAATATCAGTTAATGGACTTCTCCTCCAAGAACTTATCCAAACCTTTTTTTAACCCAGCCACATTAACTGCACTAACCACATTTTCTGGCAACAAATTCCAGAGCTTAATTGTACGTTGAGTGAAAAAGAAGTTTCTCCGATTAGTTTTAAATGTGCTACTTGCCAACTTCATGCTAACTTACACACCTTCTGGTCCTGGGTGTGCGCCCAGGTGCACGTATATCTCTTGGTCAGGCATGGAAATGCCCATGCCCCATAACGCCCATGCCCCACCCCTTTTGGAAACTTTTCAGATGTGTGTGCAGTGCGTTTTATGCGTGTATCTGGGGGCTTTTTAAAATAGGGTCGGCGTGCCCCAGACCAACTTGTGCATAGATCCCCCAATTGATGCGCGTGCCAAGCTTTTAAAATTCTCCTTTTAATTCACATCGACTCTGTCAAAACAGACACAATTTGCGTCTATGAATGTGAGAGGACAATGTTTTGTCCTCTCACTTCTTCTTTTCAAATTGTAAATACAGCTGTGTGATGGCCAGAGGTGATAGGGTGATTCTAGCCTATAGGGGGCTCTCTTCTGCGGTCTTAGCTTACCTGAAAAAGGACCCTATGCCAGTATAAACTAGGGGGTAGATTTTAAAAGAAGCGCGATCAGCCTACTTTTGCTTGCGCATCAGACTCAAGCAAAAGTACGCTGGATTTTAGTAGATACGCGCGGAGCCGCGCGTATCCACTAAAATCCTGGATCGGCGCGCGCAAGGCTATCGATTTTGTATAGCCTGCGCGCGCCGAGCCGCGCTGCCTCCCCCCGTTCCCTCCAAGGCCGCGCCGAAATCGGAGCGGCCTCGGAGGGAACTTTCCTTTGCCCTCCCCTCACCTTCCCCTCCCTTCCCCTACCTAACCCACCCACCCGGCCCTATCTACACCCCCCCCCTTACCTTTGTCGGGGGATTTACGCCTCCCGGAGGGAGACGTAAATCCCCGCGCGCCAGCGGGCCTGCTGCGCGCCGGGCCGCGACCTGGGGGCGGGTACGGAGGGCGCGGCCACGCCCCCGGGCCGTAGCCACGCCCCGTACCCGCCCCCAAAACGCTGCCGACACGCCCCCGGAACGCCGCGCCGACCGGGCCCGCCCCCCGACACGCCCCCGACACGCCCCCCTCCGAGAACCCCGGGACTTACGTGAGTCCCGGGGCTCTGCGCGCGCCGGGAGGCCTATGTAAAATAGGCTTCCCGGCGCGCAGGGCCCTGCTCGCCTAAATCCGCCCGGTTTTGGGCGGATTTAGGCGAGCAGGGCTCTGAAAATCTACCCCTAGGGGTGTAGTGGGTTTTTTTATGTCGTTTTTGCTTCTGTCATTTTTTGCTTTATTATGTTTTTAAAATGGTTGTTTTTTTAAATGTCTTCTATTATCATGCACATTAAATTCTATTAGTGCACACTAACACAAAACTAAAAAAAACCTCACAATTTTGGTATTTTTTCTTTTCTGGTTCCAACAAAATAAAATGAATGTTCAACCCTAGTATAAACATGTGGTCAGTGCTGTCAGGGCTCTACCTTTTCCTCAATAACTTCTACCTTCAGGGTATTCTGACCCTTCACTGTATCCATAAGGGCGTAACACTTCCATATCAGTACCCCCCTCTAATGATGCAGACGCACTATTAATTAAAACCCCTAGTCTAATCTTGTAGGGCAGTTTCCTTAATCTGGCTGTCCTGATTCCTATAGGGTTCCACCTTCAATTACCATCTCTTCTAGTTTGTCTCAGCTTCCTCTCAAAAAGTTCTTGATATAACCCATACTACTTTTATCAATAACTTTCCACTCTGTAAATCCCCACAGTCAAGGATTTATTAACCTTAGAACAGTTTCAATGTTTCATACAGTTCCTGGATTTCCCCAAACAATGTAAACATTACAAAGACAGGGCCGGCGCGTCCCAATAGGCAAATTAGGGTGCTAGCCATTAGGGGACAGCAAAGAGCAGCCATGTGGGGCCATGAGCAGATCCCATCCCACTCAGGGCCGGCGCGTCCCAATAGGCAAATTAGGGTGCTAGCCCTTAGGGGATAGCAAAGAGCAGCCATGTGGGGCCATGAGCAGATCCCATCCCACTCATGGCCGAGAGGAGTAGAGACTCGGCGGGTTCACGAGCAGCGCCTTTGTATGTCTGAGAGAGCAATGGTGTTAGAGAGAGGGAGGGAGCCTGTGTAAGGGTGCGTGTGTGAATGAGACAAGGAACCTAAGTGTGTGCAAGAGAGGGGGCCTGTCTGAATGAATTAGGTTGGGGCTGGAGCTGGGGCCTGGACCGGAGGGAGGGGGCAGGCACAAGGCAAAAGATTTGCCTAGGGCGCCTAATACCCTTGCGCCGGCCCTACAAACAGCAAGCACTCACTAGCTATGACTTAATTACTAACAATGGTTCTAGTTCTCTGTGGTTTCCCTGTAACATTCCCCACTTCCAACAATCAATTAGACAAGAGCAAGGCTTCTAACCAAATTATTTCCCTCTTCAACCTACTGTGCAGGAAAAGAGATATAGCTGACAAACCGGCGGCAAGCCTTTGACGCTCTAGTCTACAGAGGCTCAATGCACAAGTTTTCACACTGCAGCTTCTCTAGCAATGCTTCTGTGGAGGAAATAAATTACCAGGTTTCCTTTTGTCAGTTAATCATACCTGATCCTTTTAAGCTTCAAAACAGCTACCTGGTAGTTTTATTCCCTTATACCAGTAGCTACATTTACCCAGGTGGATTTTAGTATCTTCACAGAAACAAACAAACCATAATATCTGTCTTAGTAATATGTGCTGTTCAGCTTTTCTCATTCCTATCACCTAATAAAAAGAATGTTCTTTCAGCTGTGCTTTCCACTCTAATTAACTCGCAGATCTTTAGTGACACAAAAAGTAGCTTTTACACACAGCCCAACCTTCATAGTCCCTAGAAATAATATTGCCCAGCAGTTTTAACTCAAAACTTTTATTTTGGGCCTTCCCCTGCTATCACATGGGATCCACTTCTCTGTCCCACACTCAGTGTAAAAGAGCCTTGGGTCACTAATAGAATAAAGTCTCTGTTAATGACAATCAAAAGGAACAGCTTAGATGCTGGCAATGTTCATATGTCAGGCTCTGGATCATCATTTTCAGCAGAGGACTCCTCCATAGTAGGACAGGTGCAGGGGCTGGGACTGCAGCAGCAGTGGCTGCTGCTGCTCCTTCTTCTCCTCTGCCCCTTTCTGTAGGTAAAACTCTCTCTTATAGTGCCTAACAGCCTATATCAGGCGGACTGCTAGTTCATCATGTTTCAGTTGATTGCTGTTGATGTTACAGATGCTAGTTCTATTGGCAGCCATCTTAGCTTTTGTTTTAGCCTGCTTTTTCTCTAATAACGCATGTCTAATCATACTATATGTCCTTTTTTTCCGTGCAGGGACTAACCAAGATCCTAGCAATCCCATCACAGGCTATATGGCCAGATATTAGCCAGTCTGAAATTAAATATTTTATTTGTGTGAATGATTTGCAGCTTTATTTGTCCTTGGTCTGTGATTAGGAGCCTATTCTCTGAAGGCTATTTGCTTATTTATCAGCAATGGAAAATTGGCTTGATTATCATTTTTTACACTGAATCTAAAGAAAACGAATTGTCTGGATAGGAAAAGATGAGCTAAACAGACCAAAATTTTTACAATTACCTAGCCAGATAGCTATTCCTGTCAAGAGTCAAGGTAAACATTTGGGGGTAATTCTTGATGATTCTCTATGTTGTACCATAATCATGCTACTTACAGAACCTGCTTTGTCTGTTTGCAATTGATAAACAAGCCAGTCACATTTTGGGTAAATAGCAGCTATGGACAGCAATGCAGGCACTTGTGCTCTCAAGGATAGATTATTGTAATAGTTTGCTCATTGGATTACCCAAGAAACATTTATTATACACTCCTTCAATTAGCTGAAAATGTGGCAGTCTGCATTATTTCTGTTGTCCGCTATAGGAATCATACAAATCATACTACAGCCCTCTGTTTCTTGTCTTTTAAACTGAAAGTGGGTGGATGCTAGAGGGTAAATGAAGGGTTGAGAAATGAGGGAGATGGAGGGGTGAGAGAGGGTGGGATGGTAGAAAAAGAAATCTCTCACGGTGACTCAACACCTTCAAAGTCATGGCCTTGTAGTTCTAAGTTTGCTATGAAATTCATGACTATAAATTAAGAACACAGACCCTAAGATCATGAGAAATGCCATGTTGGGTCAGACCAGGTCCATCATGGCCAGCATTCTGTCTCCAACAGTGGCCAGTCTGGTTCACAACTAAGTACTCAGTAGATCACAAAAATTAGATCTATTTCTTCTTACTCTTAGGGATAAGCAATAGTTTTTCCAAGTGGTACTTGGCAAATAACTGTTTATGGACTTTTCTTCCAGGACTTTGTCTAAACCTTTTTAAACCTCACCAAGCTAGATACCTTGATTTTGTCCTGTGGCAACAGATTTCACAGCTTGATTGTGTGCTGAGTGAAAAATACTTCCTACAATTTGATTTTAATTTGCTAATTGTTCATTTTATGGTGTGCATCCCCTTGTTTTAGTATTTCTTTTTATTTATTTATTTATCAGTTTTTCTATACCGGTGTTCAACATTAAGTATCATGCCCTGTTATAGGCATTTAAAACATCAAATTAAAAGAAAATAGTATTCTATCTTAAAAGTAGGCAATTAAAACAACAATAAAATATCAAAAACACCACATTTTAAACAAGATAGCACACATTTCTAATAAAATTAAAGTCTAAAAGAAATTTAGCTAAGCAAAAAACTTGTGATCTCACTATCAAGCTGTTCTTAAGGAATGGCTTGTAGAAAAAGCCAGGTTTTAATGCCTTTTTTAAGGGCTTGCATATTTCACTCGAGTCACAGCTCCTGTGGAAGAGAATTCCACAGCAGAGGGCCAGCAATAGATATTGCCCGTTCACGCACTGAATTTAAACGAGCCAGTTTAGGGGAAGGTACCGGTAAGAGGTCAGTATTAGCTGACCTAGTAGATCTTTGTAGGACGTGAAAATGTAGAGATGCAGTGAGCCATTCCATTTTGATATTATACAGAGTTTTATGTATCATGGATAGAGCTTTGTATTGTATACGGTGAGTAATGGGTAACCAATGCAGTTCTTTAAGTATTGGTGTGATATGCTCAATTCTCTTGGTGTTGATTTCAAATGTTGGTTAGTATGATTTCAAATGGCAAATAACTGTACTTTATTTTCCCATTCTATCTAACTCATGGTTTTATAAACTTTGATTGTATGTCCTCTGTCATCTCTTCTCCAAACTGAAGAGTCAGGAAAAGTAACCTTAAAATGAGCTCACACACGCCTACATATGCTGGAATTATAAATCGTCTGCGCAAGTGCGAGCGTACTATTTAAAATGCGCCTAGCATGCGTATGTCTGCTCCTAATTTTAAGTGGGTAAACAAAGAAATGTTATCCGTGGATCTTTCCCAAGGACTTGGCTTTTACACGCACAAGTGAGCACATTTTAAAAAATGCGCATGTGAAGGAAATAACCAGTTTGACCACTTAGTCCACCAGTTTGTCCAGTCTGTCTCTAGGTCTTCAAGACCCCTCTGGTTCTTCAGCCTGCACGCCCCCTCAACCAGTCTGTTTTTGGCAATGAGTTTAATTCTGACTTGTACCTGAAAAAGTTGTATGCACAGTTAAGGGCCCGACATGCACTGTGTGGTTTTAAAATCAGGATTTACCTGCGTAAATGTTGACTCTGCCCCGAAACAAATCATCCCGCCCCAAACCTGCCCCCCCTTTTTCACATATTTATTTTGGTTTTAAAATAAGAGTTTCTCGTGCTCGGCCCATATGCTCGCGTATATGGGCCTTTTAATATGTGCAACTCTTTTAACAAAATTCACCCCTAATCTGTTTAGCTTTTCTTCATAAGGGAGCCATCTCATCTTCTTAATCATTTTTGTTGCCTTTCTCTGCATATTTTCTAATTCCATTTCATATTTATGAGATGAGCCAACCAGAACCGCACACAATATTCAAAATTTGATCACACCGTGGAGCAATACAGAGGCATTATGATATTCTCTGTGTTATTCTCTATTCCTTTCCAAATAATTCCTAACATTCTGTCTATTTTTTGACCACTGCTGCACAATGAGTTGAGGATTTCAATGTATTGTCCACAAGGATTCCAAGGTCCTTTTCATCGCTTTGAACTTATTCACATTCAATTTCAGATGCTAGGTCCTTCTGCAATTCCACATAGTCTGCTGCGGTTTTTACAACTTGGTATAACTTTGTGTCATCTACAAACCTGATCACCTCACTCAGTGCTCCTTTTTCAGATCACTTATGAAATGATTAAACAGAACTGGTCCCAGCACAGATCTCCAGGGCACTCCATTATTGACCTTTCTCCATTTGGAAAACTGACCATTTTGTCATACTCTCCATTTAGTCCTGCTCTCTGTTTCCTATCTTTTAACTAGTTACCAATCCATAAACGACATTGCCTTCTATCTTATGACGTTTTAATTTCCTGAGGAGTCTCTCATGGGGTACTTTGTCAAATGCCTCTTAAAATTCCAAATACACTTTATCAACTGGCTCACTTTTATGCACATGTTTATTTAAACCCTCAAAAAAAATCTAAGAGATTGGTAAAGCAAATTTATGTATACAGTGGATAAAACTAGGATTGCATCAGCCTCCCCAGAATGAGGAGCCAACTGGTAACCCTTACGAGAATGTGTTCATGTCCTGTAACTGAACAGTTTCTCCAGGCTCTCTGCAAACTTGGCTCAAAGCAGAGCCAAAGTTAGTCCTTTGGCTCAAACCTACACTGGCTTGCCCAGCTATACAATTATGGAAACATTAAAAATTAACTCTTAATTTAAAGGCAAAGTCTATGGCTAGTTATTCCCAAGGACCTTTGTTAGTGCAAGTAATACTTCAGGGTGTGAATGTCAGTGCACGTAACTGATTGCTGCAGTTAGGTCTGTATTGATACTAAGACTATAAATAAGGAAGGCAGCTACTTGTTCTCCTTATTATTAGCAGGGTTGCCCTTTCTTAGTACAGCAGCAGTGTCTCCACAAGCCTCACTGCCAATAGTGAAATCCGTATAGATGTGCCTGTAATTTTTGGCACTCCCCATCGGGAGGTGCTGTAGTTTGATAAAACAAGTTTTGGAGAAAAGACAGGTTACGGAGTCCAAAGAGAGGAGTCAACCTTAACACAGGACTGAAGGAATAGTGTCTCTCCCTGCAGAGGACACTTGTATGGGTCTTTCACCCCCACAGGGGAAAGCACCTAAAGCAAAGCTAAGAAGAAACTTTTACAAGGAAAGTGCTGGGGTCCGATTGGGGTGCTAGGAATCCCTCAGAGAGGAGAAGTCTTGGGGTTTGAGGCAAGTACTCTTGAAAGAAACCTGAGAGAATTTGTCCTTGGGGAAGTTTCGCCGTACAGAAGAAACTGCTCCACAGAGGATTTGTCCTGGAGTTGTACCTGAATGACAAAGAGTTCAACAAGGTGCTTGGGAATAAGAAGTTGGGAGAACAGAGGAGGAGGAGAGTGGCCCCTACCAAACAGGTTCCAGGGAGAGTCCCAGTGAGGAAGATCCCTGTTCCAGGAGCTTACTGAAAAGGAGTGTGTTCACTGGAAAAGAGAGAGCGAGAGTGTACTTCTTATACTGAATTTTTGAACTTGTGTTTCAGTGTGGAACATTATGTAATGGAGGTGTGTCTCATTACCCAGGCGGAAGGATGGTAAGGGAGCAGAGAAATCCAGGATAAGAAGGGATAATCCTGAGGGAGGGGAAAACTACCAACTATCAGAAGGCCCAGGGACCCAGTAGAGGGGAGAGTAACCAGGACCTGAGACTAGGTGGGGTCCTAATGAAGGGAGAAGAATTGCAGGAGTCAAAAAGCAGTTAATCCAGACCTAGGGGAGAGCTTGGAAGGAAGAGGCTGACTTGTGCTACACCAGCCAGCAGGTAAACATTACTGTACTTCAATAATTATAACCTAATGTTTGTTTTGCTTGATTTTTATTGTATGGCTTTTTGTATGGACTGTATTGTTATTGTTATGCTTCCTATTAAGTTTTATGATTGATACTATGCATGTTTTTATTGTAAATCATCATGATCTTTTGGAATGGTGGTGGATAAATAATTTTAAATAAATAAATACAACTGGACTTTAGCGGGAAATGTAGGAAAAGGCTGGAGTGACCAAATTGAACTGTTCATATAAGCAGCTATGCTAGGGAAGAGGCAAGGCTATTCTGGACTATGTTTTAAAGCTTTGTGAAGTGGAGCCAATTGGACTTTCTCTTTGGACTGGGACTCTGTCGCAGTTACATATCTTCCTAGGATCATGCAAGGGGACTAGCCTTCCAAAGCTCAGACAGCGGGATTAGACCAGCGCGACAGAGGAATGTGCTACAATTATCAGCTGGTATGCTAGGGCTGTAGACTTCGTTTTAATCTGCTCATCAATACCAGTAAAGACTGTTATTTGTGACCAACAACTTAGGAGTCAGTATGGTGATATTTGGCACAATTGGATTGGTGAGCAGAAGAGCACCAGTATAAAAAAAATCCTAAGGGTCTCAAAATACTTTTTCTTCCCTTCCTGCTATACAGGAACCCGGAAGGTCATGGGGCTGTGTCTGGTTCATGATGCTCCCGGTGTGCCCAAGAGCTAACTGGGATAGGGGCTACATTAGATTTTAACCTTAGGTACTCTTTGAGGTCCATATTGAAAGCCTAGCCAGCTAGCTAAATAAGCCGGATACATTTATCCAGCTAACTTAATCTGGATAGTGGCACCACTGAATATAACCAGATAACTTTAAAGTTAACCGGATAAGTATATTCAGGTAATTTTAGACCTGCTATTAGTAGAGATGTGCATAGTTTTTTGTGTTCGTGTCGTTCTTCGTTTTTCGGCCGCCATGGAAAATGTCGTTTTTTTTTCGGTTCGGGTCTTTTTTTTCGCGAAAATCGATTTTTAGTTAGTGCGCGCTAACTCCCAGTTAGTGCGTGCTAACTCCCCGTTAGTGCGCGCTAAATCCTGTTAGTGCGCACTAACAAAAACCGTTAGATTTTGTTAGTTTTTGTTACTTTTTGTTAGTTTTTGTTAGTGCGCATTAACAGGACTTAGCGCGCACTAACGGGGAGTTAGCGCGCACTGACTCCCGTTAGTGCGCACTAATCGGAAAAACGAATTTTTGCGAAAAAACAGGAAAATCCTGATTTTTTTCGGGCTCCCTGAAACATGCCGAATTGGACAATTTCGTTGCAATTTTCCAATTCAGCAAAAACGAATGCACATCTCTAGCTATTAGGTCTAACTTGTCTGGCTAACTTAGCCAAATAAATGTGAATATCCCCATTTCTCTGGCTAACTTAGGCCTGGATTCGTCATTCATCGCTGAATAATGAATCCAGCGAGGGCGGGGGGGGGGGGGGGGGGGGCAGGCCTGCAAAAGCCGGCAGCCTTCGCACCACTGCAGTATCTTCGCTGCCAGCTTTCGCACCGAATAGCACCACCATGAAAGGTGATGCTATTTGATAGGGATGTGAATCGTTTTTCGACGATTAAAATTATCGTCCGATAATTTTAATATCGTCTTAAACCGTTATGGAACACAATACAATAGAGATTCTAACGATTTATCGTTATAAATCGTTAGAATCGTGAGCCGGCACACTAAAACCCCCTAAAACCCACCCCCGACCCTTTAAATTAAATCCCCCACCCTCCCGAACCCCCCCCAAATGACTTAAATAACCTGGGTGTCCAGCGGCGGTCCGGAACGGCAGCAGTCCGGAACGGGCTCCTGCTATTGAATCTTGTTGTCTTCAGCCGGCGCCATTTTCCAAAATGGCGCCGAAAAATGGCGGCGGCCATAGACCAACACGATTCCACGGCAGGAGGTCCTTCCGGACCCCCGCTGGACTTTTGGCAAGTCTTGTGGGGGTCAGGAGGCCCCCCCAAGCTGGCCAAAAGTTCCTGGAGGTCCAGCGGGGGTCAGGGAGCGATTTCCCGCCGCGAATCGTTTTCCGTACGGAAAATGGCGCCGGCCATACGCGTATGGCCGGCGCATGGCCGGCGGGAAATCGCTCCCTGACCCCCGCTGGACCTCCAGGAACTTTTGGCCAGCTTGGGGGGGGCCTCCTGACCCCCACAAGACTTGCCAAAAGTCCAGCGGGGGTCCGGAAGGACCTCCTGCCGTGGAATCGTGTTGGTCTATGGCCGCCGCCATTTTTCGGCGCCATTTTGGAAAATGGCGCCGGCTGAAGACAACAAGATTCAATAGCAGGAGCCCGTTCCGGACCGCTGCCGTTCCGGACCGCCGCTGGACACCCAGGTTATTTAAGTCATTTGGGGGGGGTTCGGGAGGGTGGGAGATTTAATTTAAAGGGTCGGGGGTGGGTTTTAGGGGGTTTTAATGTGCCGGCTCACGATTTTACGATTTTTCACGATATTTTACCCCCCCAAACGGCAACAATACGATTCCCTCCCCCTCCCAGCCGAAATCGATCGTTAAGACGATCGAGGACACGATTCACATCTCTACTATTTGACACGCTACTGGCAACAATAACGTTACTAACCTTATCGCTGCCAGCGAAGACACCGCCGAGTCTGCCCCCTCGCCGCCCCGACTCTGCCCTGTCTCGAATTAGCATGCTATCGCATGCAAAAAGGGCCTTTTTGCGTGCGATAGAAGCTTATCGCACACGATATAGCTGTATTGCATGCAATAAGCCTTTAGTAAATAACCCCCATTAGCCAGATACGTAGCTCCTCCTTCTTTTGCCCCATACCACATAACACTTAGCCGGCTAACTTCTTAGCCACATAGGTAGCTATCCAGCTAAGTGGTAGCCGCTGAATGCAGCCAGATATTAAAACGCCGCCACTTAGCTGGAAATTATCCAGCTAAATGGCTCTAAATGTCAGGCCCTTTGTATTTACAGAAATGGCCTTTAAACCAGAGGGATCACCTTTTCCTTTAACAGAAAATGAAAGCGATGCTTCTTGAGGGCTACAATTGCCTGATAGCATTTGCTTTTCTACTTGTCTCCCGCATGCCATTACATTGCTTTATTGAAGGCAACCTGGGTCACCTCTTTAGAAGGCAGCCTGTGTCCGGAACAGAATAGAAAGGTTTTATAGGAAAAAGTTGTTCAAGCAACTATGTATGCACAGATATATATAAAAGGAGTATGGGAGAAGACTCAATTAGTCTACACATGAGCTTCAAAGCAAATTCTGCAACTTTGGCTCATAATCTTCATGACAAGTACTTGCTTAAAGGTAAGGAACGTGCTGCAGACTGAAAGAAGCAGAAAGAAATTCTCCAGTTACTGGACCACAGCATTGTGCAGGGTTTTAGTTCATCACATTTTAGACTGTTTTTACTACTACTAAAATGTGTAAACTTCTCTATGCTGCTGTCACACAATGAAACTTGAAACCACTGGCTGATCTACTTTCTGTTGAAATGGGGATTCTAATACTCTAGGATTTAAGGTGACCTATTGTCCAGGCAGGTCAAAGAAACTCCTTCCACCAGCTGGACCCACAGGGATTTATTCACTAGGACAGGGGAAGGCAACTATTTTCAGGATATCCACCACGAATATGCGAGAGATAAAGTTGCAAACTCTGCATTAATTGTATGCAAATATATTTCATGCACATTCATTGCAGATACCTGAAAACCAGACCTGTTTGTGGCACTCAAGGACCAGAGATATGGGAGGTCCATATTCCAAAACTCACGGAATATTCTAAGTTACCCAGATAGGTTTATTTGGCTATTTTGTGATATTTATCTGGATAAATTTAGGCCTGCTGTTCATCCAGGTTAACTTTATTGGATCTGCCTGGAGAAAGTAAAACTAAGCCCTGGGAATGCCCTAGCACCATCCCGTTTTACTCAGGTTAATTTTGTGCAGGCAGCAATTTGCCTGTAAAAAGAAGAGGTGAAGTTTTCAGACATCAGGGTTTGTCCAGCTAACTTCAAAATATGAATATTGAATGCTAAGTGGCAAGATGTTTAGACAGAACAATAACTATTTTGTGTCTACAGGTGTGTCTAAAGGTATACGTAGAGACCCCGCAAGGTCTCCACTACATGGTCCTAAATTCTTGCCCTGTGTTTTCCAGCTTAGTGGGAGAAACCATTCTTAATAGTACCCCCCCCCCCCCCCAGAGGCCTGCTGTAAATGGGAGTTCCTTAATGCACAAGTGGGGGGCTAGGGGTATAGAAAAAGTGGTCATTTGTGCTCAGTGATCTTGTTCAGTTAGGCCCTCTTTGTCTACTTTTCCTATTTTTGACAAGAATCTACTGCAGTTCACCTCTTACCTCTAAGGAACTGACTCCAATTTTGGTAAAGAAACTTTTTGGTTAGGTGCTGAATGTTTTTGTGGACTTTTCCTCCTATGGGGAGGCCCTGGTATAGTCTGGTGAGCGGGAGGCCTGGTGTCAGAAAATCAACTATTCTCCCTGCAAGTGAAGAGATTGCAGTGTCTTTATCACCTCAGAGGAAGTTTGGGGATTTTAAGTGTGTTTTTCCACTTTTAAGAACATAAGAATATAAGAAATTGCCATGCTGGGTCAGACCAAGAGTCCATCAAGCCCAGCATCCTGTTTCCAACAGAGGCCAAAACCAGGCCACAAGAACCTGGCAATTACCCAAACACCAAGAAGATCCCATGCTACTGATGCAATTAATTAGTCACTAACCAACCTCTTCCCCTTCTTAGTCAATTCACCAACTGAAACGTACAAGGGAATCCTTGTCTGGTGGTTATTTTGTACGGAGGTTTTTTCAAGGGTAACCGATTTACAGTTATCCTTTTCTTTTCCTCCGTCTATTATTCTTTTATTATTTTCAGATTATTTTCAAAAGTATTTCTGTTTTTTGAATTTTGTTTTTTACTTAAAATCCCTTCTCCCCTGCTGCTTTTCCGACCCACTCCAATTTTTATTTCATACTTATCAAGGTCGCCGCCTTTATTGGTGTTCATGGGTACGAAGCTGCATGTCCGACACGGACCATGTTTCGGCACTGTGTGCCTGCTTCAGGGACTGCGGGAGAATTTAACTGTGTCCTATATAGGGTTCACAGCATTCATGTTACTCTTCATAACTTCAGATGTCTAACGTGCTTAATTGTGCATTGAGTAAAAATGAATTTTCTCCGATTAGTCTTAAATGTGCTACTTGCTAACTTCATGGAATGCCCCCTAGTCCTTCTATTATCCAAAAGTGTAAATAACTGATTCACATCTGTTATGTTTAATGGTGTTTGGGTGGATCCTTGGACACTGTGGCAGCTGACCACGACCACAGGGGGTGATGGACTACGGTGTCAGACTAGACTCCGGACAGACAAACACAGAATTGAATCTTTTATTAAACAGTGTAAATGACCACCAGAGGTGGCAGTGGTGAGTAGTGGTTGTAGAGCCCGGCTGGGTGCATCTCACACAGAACGCTGGAACAGCGGATCCTCTGCCAGGCAGTATGTAGTGGAAAGTAGGGGTGTGCATTTGGTCCCTACGTATTGGCAATCCGCAACGGATGTGCCAATATTCGTTGTATTCGTGGTGAAGCGAAACGTATCGCAATTCCCCACAGATACAACGAATTTTCGCCGAATTATTCGGCCACCAATTTAAACAACCCCCCCACCCCCCACCCTCCTGATCCCCCCCAAGACTTACCAAAACTCCCTGGTGGTCCAGCGGGGGGTCCGGGAGCCATCACCCTCAGTACCAGTTCAAAATGGCGCCGATAGCCTTTGACCTGCTATGTCACAGGGGCTACCGGTGCCATTGGTCAGCCCCTGTCACATGGCCATCGGCACCATCTTGTGCTCCTACCATGTGACAGGGGCTGACCAATGGCACCGGTAGCCCCTGTGACATGGTATGGGCAAGGCTATCGGCACCATTTTGGTTCCTGGCACCCGACGGCATGTGTGCAGGAGATCGCTCCCGGACCCCTGCTGGACACCCAGGGACTTTTGGCCAGCTTGGGGGGGGCTTCCTGACCCCCACAAGACTTGCCAAAAGTCCAGTGGAGGTCCGGGAGCAACCTCCTGCACTCGGGCCGTATTGCTAGTATTCAAAATGGCGCTGGCGCTAGCCTTTGCCCTCACTATGTCACAGGGGCCGAGGGTCAGCCCCTGTGCCATAGAGAGGGCAAAGGCTAGCGCCAGCGCCATTTTGAGTACTGGCAGCCGCTAGCCTTTGCCCTCACTATGTCATCGACCGTCAGCCCTGTGACATAGTGAGGGCAAAGGTAGCGCCTGTGCCATTTTGAATAATGGCAATACGGCCCGAGTGCAGGAGGTCGCTCCCGGACCCCTGCTGTACTTTTGGCAAGTCTTGTGGGGGTCAGGGGGCCCCCCCAAGCTGACCGAAAGTCCCTGGGGGTCCAATGGGGGTCCGGGAGCGATCTCCTGCACTCGTGCCGTCGGGTGCCAGAACCAAAATGGCGCCAATATCCTTGACCTTACTATGTCACAGGGGCTACTGGTGCCATTGGTCAGCCCCTGTCACATGGCAGGAGCACAAGATGGTGCCAATGGCCATGTGACAGGGGCTGACCAATGGCACCAGTAGCCCCTGTGACATAGTAGGGCAAAGGCTATCGGCGCCATTTTGAACTGGTACCGAGGGTGTGAGAGTGCTCCCGGACGCCCGCTGGACCACCAGGGAGTTTTGGTAAGTCTTGGGGTGGTCAGGAGGGTGGGGGGTTGTAGTAAATTTAATTTTAGCTGGGTAACGAATAGGATTCGACGTATAACCGTATCGGGACGCCATACGGACGTATGCAACATATCTGCCCCCCCCCGACGAATACGTATCCCGAATGCAACGTATGGCGTCCCTCTGCACATCCCTAGTGGAAAGAGACCTAGAGTTATGAGCACACAATAAGATTAACATTCAGAGTACCAATGTAGAAATAGGAGAAGCTCCGAGACAGGAAGAGCAGGCCCTTGGGGAGCGAGTACCTGATCCCTTAGAGCAGAGAGACTCGGTAGCGTTGTACTCACTTAGCAGTAACAGAGATTCCACTAGATGAGAGGTCTGGCACCGGAGCAGAGAGCAGGCCCTTGAGGAGCGAGTACCTGATTCCAGTGAAGCAGTACTATGGAGAGAGATGGATCTGTACTCACTGATGGCAACTGTAAGTTAGTTCTTCCAAGTAGAAGGGTAGAGGTTGCAGGCAGTGACACAGGGAACATGGGCCCTCGAGGAGCGAGTACTGGTTTCCTGATAGCACCTGAAAGAAGCAGAGAGGCCCCCGAGGAGCAGGTACCACGTTAGAGACCCTGAAGGGTAGTAAGAGTTCCAGAGGAGTGGCAGAGTAGGTTAGGAACGAGAAGAGCGAATCCCATCCATACGAATTCCATTGCTAACTCAACGAGCAAGCAAATACTAAAGGCAGATATACCCGGAAGACGTGATGTCAGAACAGGGGGACGCCCCTGAGGTTCGCGCCAACATAGAGTTAAAGATGAGGGCGGCGTGTGCACGCACGCCCTAGAGGTACTTTGAAGGAGAATGGCGGGAGACAGCACTAAAGCCGGTCCGGGGACGCTGGAGAGAACGGCAAGCAGATGCTGCAGCAGCCATCAGTCCAAGATGAGCGGGAAGAGCTGAATGTAGAGAGAGGAAGGCGGGGCGAAGCCGTCGAAGACCGACGGACGCAACAACATTTAGTTGTTCAAGACCTCTCATGATCTTAAAGACCTCTATCATATACCCTCCCGGACATAATGTGCCACACCCCCACCAAGTTGATCCTCCCTATCATTGCAATATAATTTGTACCCTGATATAGCACTGTCCCATTGGTTATCCTCCTTCCACCAGGTCTCTGTGATGCCAATTATGTTAATCTCATCATTTACTGCTATATACTCTAACTCTCATCATTTACTGCTATATACTCTAACTCTCCCATTAGCATACAGACATTTCAAAGTGTGTTTTTTGTTTGTCTTAATAACCTGCTTTTCAGTTGTTAGGGATAATTTGGAAATCATTAGCTTCGGTGATTTTTTACATATAGGCACATGGGCTACGTTTTCTTTTATTGGAACCTCTCTGTTGGGATGCCCTAACTCTCCTGTTTTATTAGAATCCTGCAAGGATACATTGCTCTGAACCATGCACTGTTGAGTGACTGTCGGCTTTCCCCCTTGTTCTAGTTTAAAAGCTGCTGTATCTACTTTTTGAAAGTTAGTGCCAGCAGCTTGGTTCCACTCTGGTTAAGGTGGAGCCCATCCTTTTGGAAAAGTTTCCCCCTTCCCTAAACGTTTCACCAGTTCCTTACAAAATGGAATCCCTCTTCCCTGCACCATCTTCTCATCCATACATTGAAACTCTGGAGCTCTGCCTTCCTCTGGGGACCTGCACGTGGAACAGGAAGCATTTCAGAGAATGCCACCCTGGAGGTTCTGGATTTCAGCTTTCTACCTAAAATCCTAAATTTGACTTCTAGAACCTCTCTCCCACATTTTCCTATGTCGTTGGTGCCCAGATGTACCACGATAGCCGGCTCCTCCCCAGCAATATCTATAATCCTATCTAGGTGATGCGTGAGGTCTGCCACCTTCGCACCCGGCAGGTAAGTTACCAGGCGGTCCTCATGTCCACCAGCCACCCTGCTATCTACATTTCTAATAATTGAATCACCAACTATGATGGCCAGCCTAACCCTTCCCTCCTGGGCAGTAGCCCTGGGAGACTTGTCCTCAGTGCGAGAGGACAATACATCACCTGGAGAGCAGGTCCTTGCTACAAGATCACTTCCTGCTATACCAGGGTGATATTCTCCTATTGGAAGACCTTTCTGATCGAAGGCAGCACTGGGGCTGCCAGACTGGATTTAGGACTTGGCTACTATGTCCCTGAAGGTCTCATCAATGTACCTCTCTGTCTGCCTCAGCTTCTCCAACTCTGCTACTCTAGCCTCCAGAGATTGGACTCATTCCCGAGAGCCAGGAGATCTTTGCACTGAGTGCACACATACAATCTCTCACCGACGGGTAAGAAATCATACATGTGACACTCAATGCAAAAGACTGGAAAGCCCCCCTCTTGCTGCTGGACTGCTGCCTTCATCTTAATTTTATTGAGTTCCTAGTTAAGTTTAGAATACTAAGGGAGTTGGAATTAGAGTACTTTAAATTTACAGGAGTATTTACTAATTAATCTTTTATTTAAGTTTAGGATACTAAGGGAGTTGGAATTAGAGTTCTTTAAATTTACAGGTGAATTTACTAATTAATCAGCTAATGTCCTACAAGGGGATGATTAAACTTTCAATAAGGGTTAGTACAATAGTATGATTTCGATAAGACCCTGATTGATTTCTATGAGAAAGTGTCTCTTGCCTCAAAATCAAGGGTTGAGTGGGTGGGAAAGACCGACACTAGAATTAACTATCTCTGGCTTGATTATTACTTCAGACACACACAAACTCTAAAGAATATATCCCTCTATTTCACCTTTCACCAAACTTTTATAAGTCCAAAGATTTTCCAGAGCAATACTTACCAATCCTCTTTAACTACCATTAACTTGATCTTCACTCAGTTAATTGAAGGGTTTTAGATTTGCATACCTAATGGCGCGTGCTTCATGTCCCTTCTACTGCAAAGGTGTGGGGCCTCTGGAAGCTGGGGCTGTGGAATTCAATCCCTGGATCGCTCGCGGTGACCTCTGGACTCCTCTCCTGGGGGATGCTGGGAGCAGTATGCAGATGAGCCTTCCGGTTCTCTTCTACTGCAAAGGGTACGGGGCCTCTGGAAGCTGGGGCTGTGGAATTCAATCCTGGTTTGTGAGGCGGTTTAGTGACATGCCTCCTTGTCAAACAGACCTTTCCCCTTGAGAGGTCACATCAGAAGAGTCCAGAGTGCAGAGTAGCAGAGAGAAGAGTCAAGATCTTTTGGAGACCCACCCCTAGGATCTCCACCCCTCTGGGACACGGGACACAGGACACGGGCTGGGGTGAAGACTGCACTTTTGGACCTCAGGTAGGATTTTTCTGAGACTATATATAGGATATTCCTTCCCAACTGGGACAATGTATCCACTCAATCCAGGAGAGTTAAGCAAAATCCCAGGAGCCTGTGACTAAGGACACATTCTCAGAAAGAGAAAGTAAGGAAGTTCAGTGAAAAAGACCAGTGTAAATCCATCTGTAACTTGGCACAGTTGCTGTTTGATTGGACATTTATTTATTTGATTGGACATTTATTTATTTGAACACCCAAACTGTGTCCTGAATGTTCTTGCAGCACCATTTTATTTATTTTATTTTATAAAATTTACAACCTGCTTTCTACAGTTGGGTTTCTTAAATTATAGTAGGTTTAGGATCCAATTTTTTACCCATATTAAAGGTGCAAAAAAAGGAACATAAATACTCTTTTTCTGATGGTAAAAGAGGATTTAGTAGTTTAGAGATCTTTCAGTTTTCAGTGGATGTTTTATATATAGATATACAGTATGTAATATATTTCCTATATTTTTTACTTTTGAATCATATCCTGATATATTGTTACCATTTGGGTTAAAACATCAACAATTGCAGTATGTTAAAGGGCATGAAACAGAAATCCTAGGTTTGTTTTTAGCTTAATTTTTAAATGGAAAAAAATACCCTTTGCAGTAGAAGAGGACCGGAAGGCTCATCTGCATACTGCTCCCAGCATCCCCCAGGAGAGAAGTCCAGAGGTCACTGCGAGCGATCCAGGGATTGAATTCGACAGCCCCAGCTTCCAGAGGCCCCGTACCTTTTGCAATAGAAGAGGACCAGAAGACTCATCTGCATACTGCTCCCAGCATCCCCTGAGAGAGGAGTCCAGACATCACCGCGAGCGATTCAGGGATTGAATTCCACAGCCCCAGCTTCCAGAGGCCCTGTACCCTTTGCAGTAGAAGAGAACTGGAAGGCTCATCTGCATACTGCTCCCAGCATCCCCCGGGAGAGGAATCCAGAGGACACCGTGAGCGATCCAGGGATTGAATTCCACAGCCCCAGCTTCCAGAGGCCCCACAACCTTTGCAGTAGAAGCGGACCGGAAGCATCTCAGACCCTTCAATAATTTGAGTGAAGATCAATTTAATGTTGGTTAAAAAGGATTGGTATGTATAGCTTTGGGAAATATTTTTACTTATAAAAGTTTGGAGAAAGGTGATATAATGGGATATATTCTTGAGTTTGTGTGTGTCTGAGGTAATAAGCAAGCCAGTGATAGTTAATTCAAGTGTCTGTCTTTCCCACCCTCTCAACCCTTGATTTTTAGGCAAGAGACACTTTCTCATTAAAAATCAATCAAGCTCATATCTAAATCATACTATTGTACCAGCCCTTATTGAAAGTTTAATCATCCCCTTGTAGGACACTAGCTGATTAATTGGTAAATTCACTTGTAAATATAAAGTGCTCTATTTCCAACTCCCTTAGTATCCTAAACTTAACTAGTAGATTAATTGGTAAATTCAATTTACAGGTGTAAGTACTCTAATACCAACTCCCTTAGTATCCTAAACTTAACTAGGAACTCAAAATTAAGATGAAGGCAGCAGTCCAGCAGTAAGAGGGGGGCTTTCCAGTCTTTTGCATTAAGTGTCACATGTATGATTTTTTTACCTACCGGTGAGTGATTGTATGTGTGCACTCGATGCAAAGAGCTCCTGGCTCTCAGGGAAGTAGTTTGATCTCTGGAGGCTAGAGTAGCAGACTTGGAGGAGCTGAGGCAGACAGAGAGGTACATTGATGAGACCTTCAGGGACATAGTAGCCAAGTCCCAAATCCAGTCTGGTAGCCCCAGTGCTGCCTTGGATCAGAAAGGTCTCCCAGTAGGAGACAATCACCCTAGTGTAGCAGGAAGTGATCCTGTAGCAAGGACCTGCTCTCCAGGTGATGTATTGTCCTCTTGCACTGAGGACAAGTCTCCCAGGGCTACTGCCCAGGAGGGAAGGGTTAGGCCGGCCATCATAGTTGATGATTCAATTATTAGAAATGTAGATAGCAGGGTGGCTGGTGGACATGAGGACCGCCTGGTAACTTGCCTGCCTGGTGCGAAGGTGGCAGACCTCACGCTTCACCTAGATAGGATTATAGACAGTGCTGGGGTGGAGCCGGCTGTCGTGGTACATGTGGGCACTAACGACATAGGAAAATGTGGGAGAGAGGTTCTGGAAGCCAAATTTAGGATTTTAGGTAGAAAGCTGAAATCCAGAACCTCCAGGGTGGCTTTCTCTGAAATGCTTCCTGTTCCACGTGCAGGTCCCCAGAGGCAGGCAGAGCTCTAGAGTTTCAATGCATGGATGAGACGATGGTGCAGGGAAGAGGGATTCCATTTTGTAAGGAACTGGGGAAACTTTTTGGGAAGGGGGAGACATTTCCGAAAGGACGGGCTCCACCTTAACCAGAGTGGAACCAAGCTGCTGGCACTAACTTTTAAAAAGGAGATAGAGCAGCTTTTAAACTAGAACAAGGGGGAAAGCCGACAGTCACTCAGCAGTGCATGGTTTGGAGGAATGTATCCTTGAAGGATACTAATGAAACAGGAGAGTTAGGGCATCCCAACAGAGAGGTTCCAATAAAAGCAAACGTAGTCCATGTGCCTATATGTAAAAAATCACCTGAGCTAAAGATTTCCAAATTATCTCTGAAAAGCTGGTTGTTAATACAAAGAAAGAACACACTTGGAAATGTCTTTATGCCAATGCCAGAAGTCTAAGAAGTAAGATGGGAGTGTATAGCAGTAAATGATGAGATTGATATAATTGGCATCACAGAAACCGGGTGGAAGGAGGATAACCAATGGGACAGTGCTATATCAGGGTACAAATTATATCGCAATGATAGGGAGGATGAACTTGGTGGGGGTGTGGCACTTTATGTCTGGGAGGGTATAGAGTCCAACAGGATAAAGATCATGCAAGAGACTAAATGCTCAGTAGAATCTATATGGGTAGAAATCCCATGTGTGTTGGGTAAGAATATAATGATAGGAGTATACTACTGTCCACCTGGACAAAGTGGTCAGGCAGATGATGAAATGCTAACAGAAATCAGGGAAGCTAACCAATTTGGCAGTGCAATAATAATGGGAGATTTTAATTACCCCAATATTGACTGGGTAAATGTAACATCAGGACTTGCTAGAGACATAAAGTTCCTGGATGTAATAAATGGCTGCTTCATGGAGCAATTGGTTCAGGAACCAACAAGAGAAGGAGCTATTTTAGATTTAATTCTTAGTGGTATGCAGGATTTGGTGACAGAGGTAACGGTGGCGGGGCCACTTGGCAATAGTGATGATAACATGATCAAATTTAAACTAATAACTGGAAGGGGGACAGTAAGTAAATCTACATCTCTAACACTAAATTTTCAAAAGGGAACTTTGATAAAATGAGGAAAATAGAAAAAAACTGAAAGGTGCAGCTGCAAAGGTTAAATGTATTGAATAGGCATGGACATTGTTTAAAAATACAATCCTAGACGTGCGGTCCAGGTGTATTCCACGCATTAAGAAAGGTAGAAGGAAGACAAAATGATTACGGCATGGTTAAAAGGTGAGGTGAAAGAGGCTATTTTAGCAAAAAAAGCATCCTTCAAAAATTGGAAAAATTGGATAAAGTTCTGCATGGGACCTCTTCTTAATAAAGTGGGTAAGTTAATTTAAATAGGCATGTTTCTTTTTTTGATCATACCCAGAAAAATCCCTTTCCCCCCAAAAAAGTAGGAGAGTGTTAAGTGTTATATGCAGTGGTTTCCTTATCTGTGGGATAAACAAGTCAGATACCATAAATTACTTTAAATGCGTAAATCTGTCAAATTAATTGCGTCTAATTTTTTCAGGCTTACTTTTGCTGTATTCACTAAAACTGGCAGATTTAACATGCCATGACATTCAGCAATGACACTGGAACACATTTATAATGTTTAGTTGGGGGGGAGGATAATTCAGCCCCTCTGTTCATGAGGTTTGTTTATTTATTTATTTATTTATTTAAAATCTTTTCTATACCGTCGTTTAGTAAAGCACCATCACAACATTTTACATAGAGGCACATATATTTAGTTTGGTTACAAAAAATGTATCTATGAGAGTTTGTAGGACAAACTTCCTGGAAAATGTGGATTTTGTCAAACAGCAATTGTTGTAAAAGGGTCTATTTGGGAGAGCTGCAGAGTTATCAAATACAATATTTGGAATAGCCTACTGGTTAGAGCAGCCGGTTGAGAACCAAGGAAGCCTGACTTCAAATTCTGCTTCTCTCACATCTTCCTTCTGACCTTGGGCAAGGCTCTTAACCTTCTATTAGAGGGGTAGTTATCTCCAGTCCTCAAGAGCCACAAACAGGGTATACATAATGAATATATCAAGAGATATAGTTGCATGCAATGGAAAAAGTGTATGCAAATCTCTCTCATGCATATTTATTTATTCAGAGTGTTCAGGAGAAGAATAGGAAGACACTATATCTACACCATTAACTCTGCTCCTGAAATAGCCTGCTTAAAACCCCAAATATATTTACCTTTGTCCAAGACAGGAGTTTATCTGGATGGTTCCTTTGCATAGTCATGCAGCCCCCATTCTATCAGCCTCATTTTATCACTTTTAATTATGTTTTCTCTGCTGGCTAAATTAGCAAACCAAGCTATGTTGTCTCACTCTATCAAATGTAAAGAGAGGGAAAGGTGACAAACACTTCAGCTGTGAAAAACTTGCTGACTGCACTTTTTTTCAGGGAAAAAAACACTTAAAAAAAACAAACCCAGTATCACTTTTCCTTTAGCATATTGCAGTGCTCATCTTGTCAAAAGCACTTCACTAGACCCTGCCTCCTACACAACTAGCCTGACACTGTCACTTACCACATATATACCTCTCACTTCCAATCTCATCTCATCCTGTTTCACATGCAGGGACATATTACATATCCATTCACACTCTTATGCCCATTTCTCAATTTCTTATACACCTATACAGGCAGAAAATATGCTATGCACAAGATATATAGAACAATTATTTTACTTAAAGAAAAAATATATTTTCTTTTATTTGGACTGCTTCTTCAGGGGATGAAGAATACAGCTAAGAGCTCACAGCTTCCTCTCTGCATATGTTTGATGGTGGTGAGGATGGCCTCCTTTCTCTCATCTAGAATCTCCAGTTCTTCCTCTAACCAATCTTCCTACCAGAGCAGCAGCATATCATAGTGGGGCTGAAATACAAATTTAAAAGAGAAAGGATGGCCACAGACCAAACAGAACTTAGGAGGGGCAGCACAGTAGTACCACATCCCGAAGGGCCAGCTGTTCCATTCCAGGCTAAATCTTGCTGCATCCATCCACCAACAGGGAATCTAGACTGGAAGAGTCGAGACCTTAAGAGAGGGAAATGCATGATCTGTCTATAAATACCACAAAATGCATTACAGAACAAGAAAGGAAAAAAAAAGATAATGCACAGTGGGAACAGTTACACATATGATCATATAGTGAAAAAAGAAAGCTAGAATATACAAAAGAGAAAATAAAGACATTGTAACAAAACAGAGAATATGTTGAAGCCATACAAGGGATGATGCGTGGCACAAAAATAGCACGTAAATTTCCTTTGCATGAAATGGCATACCATGCCTAAAATATAGGATTAAAGCTATGACATGCCACACACATAGAGGCACAAAGGATGGATATGTGAGCAGTGGGTGTGCATGTTTCAAATTATAGTGCATGAAAACAAGCAACTCACAATGCTTGCAACACCAGCATACCAGATAGATATGTACACAAAATGAAAGGTTATTTTCAGCCACATACATTACCAAGTGGGATAACATGAAAATCCTAAGCAAAATATTCAGGTTGGTCATCCAGAACCCATCACAGCTGGCATCCTGGTCCTTCATACACTCTGTGTACCTTTCTTTGAGCACCTGGAAGTCAACAAACTGCCTTTTCTGGAAACCAGGAGGTGGGGTGACCATCTTTAACTCTTGAACCAGGATGATGGAGACTGGGACTGGGTCAGTCTGGAAAACATAAGAACATGCCATACTGGGTCAGACCAAGGGTCCATCAAGCAAAGCATCCTGTTTCCAACAGTGGCCAATCCAGGTTATAAGTACCTGGCAACTACCCAAAAATTAAGGGGGTCATTTATCAAAATGCGCTAAGGTGTTTTCGCATGCGTTAAGGGCTTATCGCATGCGAAAAGCCCCATTAACGCATGCAAAAGCACCATATTGTATGGTGCGATGCAAATTTGGAAAAGAAGAGGAGTTAGGGGCAGGGAGTGGGCTGGGTATGCCAGTGTGCGAAATGCTATCACACAGACTTAACACTGATTTAACTACACGTTTTTGAATAGCGTTAAGCCGTGCGATAGCTTGCGTTACCGGGCGGTAAGGTTTACATCAAGCTAGGTGGAGAGAACATTGCCCAAATCTCATCTTGGAGTGAGTTTCCTCTCTCCGTCGTTCCTCGGATCTTCACAAGAGACCACTGTTCTGTCCGTACGTCTCACATTGAATGTCAAAGTGGCCCCTAACCTGCTACACCAATACCTAACCCTCACTCGAGTTACTAGGTGGGCCTACTATAGGGATACAAATACCTATCTAGGGAGAGGACACTATGGCTAGGCGCTCTTTCTCTCTCGCCAGTGGTTGAATGCAGGAAAAACTGTAAATTAGCATAAACCACACCCCCTTTACTTATCACATTTTGATAAATCCAGGCCTATGTCTATCCCATGCTACTGGGATAGACTTAGCTCATCATTTAGCTCACAGCTTTGACAAGGTCAAAGCAAACTAGAGAGCCAGTATTACTGCTAATTTTCATCCTTGCAGTGTATATTGGATCCATCAACAATCTGTGAGAACCCTACACTTTGTACACACAATGACATGGGAAAACACATGGAGGTCCATATTCAGTAGGACGCTTAATGGACAAGTTATCCAGCTAAAATTAGTCGGTTAACTTGACTTGGATAACCGGTGGTATAAATATCTCAGTGAATATCCCTGATTAAAGTTATTCGACTAACCATAGCCAGATAATTTTAAACATAACTGGATATTCCTTTGAATATCACCGGTTAAATGAGATATGATTTAAGGTTTAAGGAAGCTTGAACAGTGGTCGAAGATATAGCAACTGGGATTCAATGCCAAGAAGTGCAGAGTCATGCATCTGGGGTATGGTAATTCAAAAGGGGTAGGGAGGAGGAATAGCCTAGTGGTTAGAGCAGTGGGCCTGAGTCCCACTGTCGCTCCTTGTGATCTTGGGCAAGTCACTTTACCCTCCATTGCCTCGGGTACAAAAACAGATTGTAAGCCCTCTGGGGATAGGGAAATACCTACAGTTCCTGAATGTAAACTGATGTGATATCTGAGACTGAATGTTGGTATATAAAAAAAATAAATAAAAGAGCTGTATGTGATGGGAGGTGAAAGGCCGTTGTGCACGGAGCAAGAGAAGGACCTTGGGGTGATAGTGTCTAGCGATCTGAAGATGGTGAAGCAATGTGACAAGGTGATAGCTAAAGCCAGAAGAATGCTGGGCTGCATAGAGAGGAATAACCAGTAAGAAAATGGGGGTGATAATCCCTTTGTACAGGTCATTGGTGAGGCCTCACCTGGAGTATTGTGTTCAGTTTTGGATACCGTATCTCAAAAGGAACAGAGACAGGATGGAGGCAGTCCAGAGAAGGATGACAAAAATGGTGGGGTGTTGCCATTGAATGACTTATGAGCAGTGTTTGAAGGACCTAAATATGTATACTCTGGAGGAGAGAAGGTACAGGGGAGATATGATACTGACCTTCAGCTACCTGAAATGTTTTAATGATGCACAATCAACAACAAACCTTTTTCGTTGGAAAGAAATCAGTAGAACTAGAGGTCACAAGATGAAACTCCAGGGAGGACGACTCAGAACCAATGACAGGAAATATTTCTTCATGGAGAGGGTGGGGGATGCCTGGAATGCCCTTCCGGAGGAGGTGGTGAAGACAAAACCGGTGAAAGATTTCAAAGGGGCATGGGATAAACACTGTGCATTCTTAAAGGATAGAAGATGGAAATGAGGAAAAAAGTTCATGGTGGTAACTTGCTGGTGTGGTGGTTACTACCCTTAACCAATAAGCCTTCATACTGTTGATACAACTCCAGTATTGCTCTCTACTGTAACGACAGGGGGAAAAGAAGAAAAAGAGAATTAGCTTCAGAAAGCAACCAACAAGAAATTTAATTTTATGGTCTGGGAAAACAAACAAGCTTGGGGGTAACTTGCTGATGTGGCTGTTACTACTCTTAACCAATTAGCCTTATACTTGTGATGCAAGTCCAACATTGCTCTCTGCTTCAACGACAAGAGGTAATGGAGAATTGAACTCAGACAGCAACCAACAAGAGCCCTGACTTTGACGGTTTGGGAAACTAAATATGGGGGTGACTTGTATGGTGTGGCAGGGGAGAATAGCTGTCATTGGTCTTGCGGTCCTGATATTTTTTAAAACCTAAAATCGGACTTGATTGGGAAGGAGATGGCAAGTTCGGCCCGGCATGGCCTTTGCAGTACGGATGGGAGGGAGGCAGGGACTGCCACCCTGCAATTTTTTTTTTTTTCAAATGGAACCTAACTTAACCAGCTATGTTCTTTATTCAACTATTTGTCAGAGAGATTATATCTTATGTTCAGGACTTGTGCCACAGGTTTAGGATTCTTGATTCTATACATAATCTAACATAGGACATGTTGTTAGTGACTATGGTCATTGAGACATTGTACACCAACATCTCACAGGCAACTGCATTGAACATAATCCATGAAACTCGAGAAGAGACCTCAAAATTCCCTTAGATTTTTTATTGAGTTTAGCATGCATTGCACCCTGTGCAAGAATTATTTCTGGTTTGCTGACAGGATAATTTTTAAATTTACTTCAGCATCATGTGCTGACAAAAATTTGATTTCCGGCATGGGTATCTCCCCAACATCCTCTTCAGTAAACACCAAAGCAAAGTATTTAGTCTTTACCCTATGGCCTTGTCTTCCCTAAGCCCCTTTTGTCCCTCAATAATGGAATGGTACAACCAAGTCCTTCACAATCTTCCTGCTTTGGATATCTTTGAAAAATATATCCGGTTGCGCCAACAAAAGTAAGCGCGCGCGTACTGTTTTAAGATCTATCTCTATCTGTAAATACAGAGCACATGGCTAAAAATGACTCCAAACTCCCTGTATCAACTCATAATAAGATGATTGCAGGTCCATATAAAAAATAGAAATACAAATAATACTATTTTGAAATGTCTGTATTTAAGTGCCAGAAGTCTGAAAAATAAGACTGGAGAGTTAGAATGTATGGCATTAAAGGAATATATAGACATAATAGGCATTTTTGAGACCTAGTAGAAGGAGGATAACCAATAGGCCACTTATACCAGGGTACAAATTATTATATCACCAGGCAGGGCAAATAACATTTGTGGTGGATTGGCACTATAAGCTAAGGATGGCATAGAGTCAAGCCAGATACAAGTTTTTCAGGAAAGAAACTGCACTCTGGAATTCATATGGATAGAATTCCAAGAGTAAACAGGAAGAGTATATTATTGGGAATCTATTACCACCCATCTGGCCAGGATGAGGAAACAGCTAGCAGAAGATAGACTGGCTAATAAAATGGGCAACACAGTAATAATGGGAGACTTCAATTTCTTGAGTAAATTGGGTAAATGTCACATCAGGACATGCAAGGTTTGTAAAATTCCTAGATGTTATCAGTGACTGTTTTGGAAAGTAGAAGGTCATGAAACCAATGAAAGGGGGAAACTATATTAGACCTCACAGGGCTCCCAGCAAGCCATCTCTCTCCACTACAGTCTATCCTAAATTCAGCTGTGTGACTTCTTTTTCACCAAAGTCACTACACTCACATAACCCCTCTTCTGAAATCACTGCATTGGCTCCCTATTCACTCCCGTGTACAGTTCAATCTCTGCTTTCTCACCTACAAATCCTTCATCCTGTAGCACCTCACTACCTCTCCTTTCTTATCTCTCTCATGCACTCCGCTCATCAGACAAGTCACTCCTATCTCTGCCCCTCTCTACTATCACCAATTCCTGACTCCGTGCTTTCCACCTGGCTGTACTTGGAAAGGGTTCCTGAACTGGTGCGTCATGCTCCCTCTCTTGCCGTGTTTATATCCCATCTACAGGCTGCTTTTAAATCTTTATATCCCATCTAAGGCTGCTTTTAAATCTTTGCTCTGATTGTCTGCTTTTAACTTCATTAACTCATTTTCTTTTTCAACCATTGTCTTACTTTATGAAATGCCCCAAGTCTCTTGTCCTGTTTGTCTTATTAGATTGTAAGCTCTATTGAGCAGGGACTGTCTTTTTGTATGTTTGCACAGCGCTGCATATGTCATGTAGTGCTATAGAAATGTTAAGTAGTAATAGTAGTAGTAGTCAGTGGAATGCAGGACCTGAATGTAAGAGATAAAGGTGGTGAATCCGCTTGGCAACAGTCATCAAGTTTGTAATAAAATTTGATAAAATCACTGAAGGGTGAATGCTAAGAAAAACTACTGTAACAGCATTTAACTATAAAAAGGGAGACTAACTATGATAAAATGAAAAAAATTTTAGTGGAAAAAACAGAAAGAAGCAATCCACAAGATTAAAATTTGCAGGAGGCTTGGACACTGTTTCAAATTATCATCCTTGAGGCCCAAATAAAATGTATTCTGTACATTAAAAAATGATTAAGGAAAACTAAATGACTGCCAGCGTGGTTTAATAGTGAAATGAAAGAGGCAATTGAAAAGGGCATCATTCAAAAAACTGAAAGCAGACCGAAATGAGAAAAACAGGGAAGAGCATAAGCACTGGCAAATTAGATGTAAAAAAGTAATTAAGCAGGCTGAGAGAGAATTTCAAAAGAAGTTTACCATAAAGACAAAAACAAGTAATAAAAACTTTTTCAAGTATATTCAAAGCAAGGAATATGAAGGAGTCAGTTGGGACACTAGACAGAGGGGTAAAAGGGGTGGTCAGGAAGAACAATGAAATAGCAGAAAAACTAAATGAATTCTTAGTCTCTGTCTTTAGTGATGAGGATGTCTGGGTCATACCCACAATGGAAATATTTTTAATGGTGATGACTGAGCGACTAAAAGGCATCTTTGTGAAACGAGGAAGTAATAACTCAGATTGACAGAATAAAGAATAACAAAATCACTGGGATCGGATGATATTCATGCCAGAGTTCTGAAGGAATTCAAAAATGAAATTGCAGACCTGTTTTTGGTGATTTGCAACCTATCATTTAAAACAGCCAAAGTGCCAAATGAAGTCAACGTGATGCCAATTTATAAAAAGGGCTCCAGGGATGATTCGGGAAACTATAGACTGGTGAGCTTGATTTCTGTGCTGGGCAAAATGGCAAAGCTGTTCTTAAAAACAAAATTACTGACCAGATAAATAGACCTGGTTTAATGGGGGAGAGTCAACATGATTTTTGCAAAGGGAAGTCTACTAGGTTTTTTGAGGGTGTAAATAAATGTGGTGACGGTTGATATAGTGTAGTTTGATCTTCAGACGGCATTTGACGTAGTCCCTCATGAAAGACTCCTCGGGAAATTGGGAGGTCGTAGGATTGGAGGCAGTGTCCTACTGTGGATTGGTAACTGGATAAAAGACTATAAAAAGAGGGTAGGATTAAATGGTCAGTTTTTCAAATGGAGAAAGGAGTGCCACAGAGGTCTGTATTAGGGCCTGTGCTATTTTTAGTATTTTTATAAAAGATCTGGAAAAAGGAACATTGTAACCAAACTTGCAGATGACACAAAATTGTTTTGAGTCACTAAAACAGCAATGGATTGTGAAGAACTTCAGAAGTACCTTGTAAGACTAGGAGACTCGATTTCTAAATGACAGATGCAATTGAATATGGACAAGTACAAAGCAATGCACGTAGGGAAAAATATTCTCAACTACAGGTACACGATGCTGGGTTGTATATTTGGAGTCACCATGCAGGAAAAGGATGAATCTTTGTGGACATTACCTTGAAATCTTCGGCTCAGCGTGCAACGGCAGCCAAAAAGGCAAATAGACTTTTAGGAATTATTTGGAAAAGAATAGAGAACAAAACTGAGAATATTATGCTTTTGTATAGCTCCATGGTATGACTGCATCTTGAGTATTGGGGTAGATTTTCAAAGAAGCGCGCACACATGTACGCCCGATTTTATAACATGCACGCGCAGGTGTGCGCATGTTATAAAATCAGGAGTCGTCACACGCAAGGGGGTGCACACCGGTGCCCGCAGCCTTCCCCAGTTCCCTCCCAGTTCTCTCCAATTTCGGAGCGGGATTTGGGAGAGGGAACTTCCCAACCCCCTACACTAACCTCCCTTCCCCTTCCCCTAACCTACCCAACCCCTAGCCCTAATCTAGGCTCCCCCCCCAAAACTTTATCTTACCTTTTGCGCCTGCCTCTGGACAGGCACAGGTTGAATGCGCGGGCACCCTGCCGGCACCCTGCTGGCACGCAAATGGCCGCTGTGCCAGGGGCCTTTAGCCATGCCCCACCCTGCCCCGGACCACCCCGCCCCCTCCCTGCCCCTTTCACGAAGACCCAGAACTTACATGCATCCCGGGGTTTTTACGCGTGTGGCCGGGCCTTTGAAAATAGGCCCGGCGCATGTAAGGCCATTTACACGCATAGGCCTTTTAAAATCTGGCCCATTGTGTGCAGTTGCCCCACTTCAAAAAGGACATAATGGACATAGAAAAGATCAGAGAAGGGCAAGAAAAATGATAAAGGCATTAAGGCAATGGAAAAGCTTCTATAGGGAGAAAGGCTAAACGGATTAGGGCTCTTTATCTTGGAAAAGAGTAGACTGAGAAGGGATATGATTGAAATGTATAAAATCATGAGTGGGATGGAACAGGTAAATAGGGAATGGCTATTTACACCTTCAAACAACACTAGAACTAGGGGACAATCCATGAGACTAGCAACTGGAAGACTTAAAATAAATTATTACAGGAAGTTTATTTTCACTCAGTGCAAAATCAAGCGAATCTATTGCCAGAAGACGTGGTCAAAACAACTAACAAAGTGGGGCTCAAAAGAGGATTGGACAAGTTCCTGAAGGAAAAACCCAGGGCCAGTTGTTAGCCAGCGTTTATCCCTGGGAGTGAGATGCAAGAAATAGATCAACTATTAGGGATCTGATGGGTACTTGTGAGCCGGACTGGCCTCTGTCAGAGACAGAGTGCTGGGCTCGATGGACCCTGGTCTGACACAGCATGGCACTTCCTATGCTCTCAAGTAGTAGTTAAGTACATATCACACAGTCCTAAAAGATACAGGTTTTAGACTAGAGTCACATTAGTCAAAATCACAAGTTTAGGCAGCACATTCTTGCCTAAAGGGGTACAGGTACTTTTACTTGACATGGTAACAATACCAGAAATTTAACTATGAATGTTTATTTTAATATCCAATGCAGAAACATTTCATTACCACTATCTTGTTCCTTTCACAGATTAGATTGATAAAAGTATTTTGGCTTCCTAAACAAATGAAAATATTTCCAAATAAGTACTGACAGAATTCCCTAAGCTCAAATTGCTGTTCCTCTGTCTTAAAGCAGGATAATTAGCTTGAAAAACAAGAGACCACCGGGGCCGTGGTACCATCCATGACAGTCTTAAACAAAATCAATCAATTAAATGTATGTATACAGCTGTTTGTTAGGGTGGTGGGTGACGGCTTGAAACAGCATCTGAGCAGTAACACCTCTGGCAGGATACTGCTTGCTTTAATTGAAAAGAGAGAGATACAATTTTTTAGTAGAAATAGCAGAGGTAATTTTCAAAGGCATAAATCCCAAGTTTATGCATGTAAGTGGCTTTTTGAAAATAGCCCCGGTGGGTAGGGTATATGAATAAAAGAATGATACCTCATACTAAACAGACATTCTGGTGGCCGCTGGGGGCGAATTGGGATTTACACACATACTTTTAAAAAGTATGGGGCCGATGCAAAACAGTGCGCTCAGCCGAGAGTACTGTTTAACCCATGGTTGGAAGCACATTTTGGACGCACGTCCACAACACCTTATGATGTAAGGGGATTAGCATGTCCAAAATGGACGTCCAACCGCCCATGAAATTAATAGTGCTCACCACATGCAAATGCAGGTTGATGAGGCTATTAGTTATTCTCCCCAGGTCTAAAAAAAAAAGGTGCTCCCGACCTGCACATTTTTATGCCTGCCCTGAGCAACCCATGGCTATGTACGGATTAAGAAAATGGATGCTCATAAAATTGAGCATCTGTTTCTCTAACCCGCTGACAGCCACATCTCCTGGATGCCCACTGCCAAGGAGGCGCTAGGGGTACACATTTGTCCCTAGCGCCTCCTTGGCAGCATGACCCCTCATTTAAATATTGAATCGCGCACCCAGAAGAGGTGGCTGGGCATGCGTTAGGAAAGTGGGCACACAATACTGAATGCCCATTTTCCACGCTCATTTATTGCATCGACTCCCTGCAAATCCACATGCACAATCTTACACTTGCTCTCATGCAGGTGTAACTTTGTGTGTGTATGCTGCACACATTTCCACAGACAGCCATAAATTTTCAAAGTGAATTTCTGTGCCCAAATCCATTTTGAAAATCGCCACAATATATGCTTTTGAATTGTAAATAGGTTTACCCGTGTTAAGTGCATTTAAATGGGCTTTTAAAAGCCATGATAGTATCTTACTTTTACATTTTCCTGTGAAAATTACCTTCTTTGTGAATAAATTGTTTATTGGACTACATTTCTACCAGGTGACCACTGGACAGGGTTGGTATAACGTAGAACCATGGTTTACATTGTGGGTTACGGAGATATGTTAAGCCAAATTTCCACATGGTTTTGTTGTCGGTTTCCCCTTAAGAGAATGAGATGTTCTGTTTGATGACCTAGAAAGTTATAAATTCTGGGTCCATTTGGTGGGAGTGGCCCTTTCTTGGGAAAGAAAGGAATCATAGGGTTGGAGTAGCCAGCCCCTTGGCTGATGGAGCCCAGGGACCCCTCCACAGAGTGGGCCTTGCAGGTTCCTTTCCTTTCAAGCGAAAAGGCTCAAGGCCATAGAGTGGAGAGTTGGAGATTCCTCACCCTGAAAAATTGTATTGGAAGAGGAGTAGCAGGAGTGGCAGTTCCTCCTTCTGAGAAAAAAATGAGTATACGGGGAAGGAAATGAAGGGGTGTCTTGAGACAAGGAGATTCCCAATGAGAACTAGACAGGAGATTGGGGAATCCTGCACATTGTGTAAGTGAGAGGCCCAGGATGGAAGGAAGAGAGGATCCTGTGGTCATAAGGTTGTGAGTAGCCATGGGGTAGGGTATGAGTGACCACAAAGAAATTTGGTGATTTATATTCTATATTCCAGGAGTTATAGACCAGAACAAGGGAATAATGGAGGATTAATAAGATCTCATTTATGAACAAGTGTAGACTGGGAGGAGGGTGTTACTACTTTGGTAGTACTATGTAGATTTTAATAGTATGGGTTATTCTGTCTGTGATTCCCATGAATGCTGAAGATTCAGTAGCTAATGTTTACCCTATACCAGAACGTAAATAGTAGCAGATTGCAAAATCTAGAAAGTTGAGAGTTGTGGTTATACCTTGGAGTAGTGTTGTTATGACTTGTAGGTGTGTGGGCTCTGGGCCGAGGTGAGAGATGGTACTGCCCACAGTGAGGTGCCCTGTGAGCCTCACCATCAGGAGGCATGGTCTCAGGAACGTCAGACACAGTTGTAGAATAGAGTCTTTATTAGAGAGGCAGAAAGGCACAGCCCACAGAGCGGGGGGTGCAGGAAAAGTAACAAGGTCTGAGCAGAGGGGTATACCCAGAGGGAATACCTCAGACATGAAAATCCGGTAGTGGCCCGCAGAGCGGGGTATGACGAAGAGGTCTCTCCGAAGTTGTTGTGCCTGTCGGTCGCAGACGACTGCGACCTGTGTTGCTCACCTCCTTTTTTCCTGCACCAGTAATTCTCGGACAGTTGGCGACCTCTGCCTCTGCATGCCGCTCTCCTCAGCATTCCTGGGACGGCATGGGCAATCCCGTCCACCATCTTGAATCGAGGATTACCTAGGTCTCGCACGCGTGCCAGGCCCCATCTTATACACGTCATGGCGGGAACCTCAAGGGTGTCCCTTCCTCATGACGTCATCTGCCTGCGTGTATTTGAACCAGCCAGTCTGAGCCATCTATGAGTCAGGAAGGACTTCCTTCCTGCTGAATTCCACTCCTTCGGAGATGCTGAACTCATTCCTGACCCAGAGACTCGAATGCTTTAGGTACCTGCTCCTCGGGGGCCTTGTCACGTTCTGGCTATCCACTTCTTGGGTAACCCCCGCTGAATGACCTCCTGCAGTCGATCTCCTGCCGGCGCCATTTTCCGTACGGAAAACGATTCGCGGCAGGAGATCGTTTTCCGGACCCCCGCTGGACCCCCAGGGACTTTTGGCCCCACAAGACTTGCCAAAAGTCCAGCGGGGGTCCGGAACGACCTCCTGCAGTCGAATCGTGTTGGTCTATGGCCGCCGCCATTTTGCGCCACCATTTTGAAAAATGGTGCCGGCTGAAGACAACACGATTCAATTGCAGGAGGCCGTTCCGGACCGCCGCTGGACCCCCAGGTAATTTAAGGCATTTGGGGGGGTTCGGGAGGGTGGGGGATTTAATTTAAAGGGTCGGGGGTGGGTTTTAGGGGGTTTTAGTGTGCCGGCTCACGATTTTCACGATACTTTAAACACCCAAACGGCAACAATACGATTCCCTCCCCCTCCCAGCCGAAATCGATCGTTAAGACGATCGAGGACACGATTCACATCTCTAATGAGCATTAGTGATCACAGCCATATGCGACCAACGGGCGTAACAAGTGTGACTGTTTGGTGTGACTTTATTTATGCCAGCAATAGTTTAGAAATAAAGGGGACAGATTTATGAAAGGGAGAATGGCTGAGGCACTCCTGACCAGTTAGACAAAATGTGTTTTGCCCTACAATTTCCCTAAAGGGTCTACTTCTTTGCCATCTGCATGACCCAAACAGTTAGAATCCAGAAAATAAATTAGAGAATCTGCCCTCACCATAATGGGGTAGGATCCTCTCATCATTTTATGTGCCCCTTAGTTGTAGAGTTAACAGTGCATCAGAAGTCCATGTTACTTCTGAGGTGGATGGCCTGGCATTGAATTTCTGGCTCCTGGGCTTATGGACAATTTCAAGGCCACACAGAATTACACTATTATTTTTCTCATTTACAGCGGAGTAAACCAAGACACTGTAGGACTGATTGAATGATTTAGCAGGCTTTTTTCAGTGTGTTCCACCAATGCAAAGGTAAGGTATGGTATTTGTTCCTCTGTTTCTGCCTGCTAATATTGCTAAAGAAGTCAGACCAAGTTTAAGGTATTTCAGGCAACCAGAAAACAGATTTGCTACATTTCATTTAGTCCTTCTTAATCCAAACCACAAAATTATTTTGTGGCAAAACAATAGCTCCTGTCATCGACCTATCTTGTGTCATAATCTCTTTGCCACATGACCTCCTTATTTGATTTTATTACTATTTTAAAACATTTTTTGAAATGTGTATTCTGTGCTCATGAAAGCTGCAAGGTTGACAGCATTGGATACTGAATTTCTGCATTTATTTATAGAGCTGTTACAGCATGGGTAACAACAGTGCAACCTTCTCTACACAACCTGACAATGTGTCACAAGAGGGACCCCCCTCTGAAGGCATGAGAGTAATTAATTCTCCATTTCTATTCAATCCTGGATCTTATTGCTAAGGTTGCCAACAAGGCTGCCAATTAGTGTCATTTGTAAAGATAAGATGTCCAAATCTCTAAAATTATTCCTACAAATTTGACTCTGACCTCCAGTTCATTACCCATAGACCATCAAACAGCTTGCAACTGCTCCTGATTTTCTATATCTGAGCCATCCATGAACCATCAACACAAAATTAAAAGGTAATGCATCCCTATGCTCCCCTCCTATATCTAACTTTTATCACTGCCATATGCAATATCCAGTTACAAAATAATTTCTTAAAGAGATTTCTTGCAGTAACTGAGCTTTTTCATATTTCTGTTATATAAACATTTTCTTCCGAGAAATATAAATTATTTAAAATGTAAAGCATAAGGATGAATTTTAGGGGGGTATTTTCAAAATTGTGCAGGCAGGTGAAAAGTCCACAAGTACTTTTTACCAAAGGATTTTGCATTGGTTCTGAAAAAGGATAGTATGAGTGTACTTTACCCTTGAAAACGGCCCAAGGAAAACGTTCCTGCTGTGATTATGCAACTGCTTTCTCTGTGGAAACTTTTTCCTGCCAAAACGCTGATTTTGAAAATGCAAAACTGTGCACATTATTGCTTCCTCCCACCTAACCTTTCCCCGAGAACACCTCCATGAAAATGCAGGTAAATGTAGGGCACGTTAAGGAATCATATATCTACATTTACCTGCGTACAGGCTTGGCAATGTTCCAATAGCCTTTTAGCAAGGTATGTATCTATTTACATGGGTAAATGGCATTTGAAAATTGCCTTCTTAGTGTACCACAGATTGCTGCGGCATCAATTGTGCAACTCATTGTTCAAACATACTATTCAAAGCCCTCATAATTATAAACAACTAAATTAAAAAAAAATAGATTATTCAATGGATAATACTTAATATCACTTCCATTTTCAGCTTACTGTGATGTAGGCTTGGAACCAAGTTGTGTGAGAAAATGAATACAGAAACATATGCACACCTAAACAGTCAGTGACAGGGAACCTGTTTGGAACTTTTCTGACTACATATTCAGTCTGCATTTTAATTCTACATAATTGTTAATTCTTTCAAACCAAGGAAAATAATGCAGTAAACCATAACTTTTTCTAGAAAATAAGAGCATAGGGTAATTTCTTTTGAAAATTAGACCCTGTCTTAAGTACAGTGAAGTTTCGTTATTAAGCGTCTATGTGCTCTTAACTAATAAGTTATCTATTACTGTAAATATGACCAATCTCATTCTAACAGGATATCATGGATATGAAATAAGTGCCAACGTGAGCAACTGTCAGCTGTTTTTCCTAGACTAAATGTGCATCTTTCCCGTAGGAAGCATCATGTGAGAATAGGATCCTTGAGCCAATATTTATCAGACTCATTTTGCTTCCACTGTGAAGTCTAGTTCTCATCAACTGGATCTGATCATATACCTTCGTAGTATACTGTATGCTAGAAAAATAGAAATAGAAATTTCTCAGCATGTTGTCTGGGCTAACAGCCAATGGCATGATTATATCCATACTATTACTATATTATTGTTTTTTTTTTCTATGCATTAGTTACAGTATCAGAGCTCTTATCTCTATTGTTGATTGTTACAGTGCTGACAGCTATAATATGCAAGCTTTTTGTAGAAGTGCATGGGTTCATCATGTCTCTATGTGGGAAATGAATGGACAGCTCCATTTAAAGTAATGTGCAGATCCACACATAACCAATGGGAATAGTCACTATAATTACTTCTAGCCTTAATAGCCTTGGTTTGTTTATGCTAGAATTTATAATGTGAAAAAAATGATCTGATAAGTATTGGTTGTAATTATGTTAGCACTTTTGCTAATGTTAGGTGATTTCCTTGGCCTCCATGCAAGGGCCCTATGAAAGATAAAAATCATACTGTAAAAATGTAATTTTGGGGGTTACCTCTGCATGGTTGCTTTATGATTTTCTGGCAATTTCTGTAGAATTTTCAAGTTAAAATCACAGTATTTACAACCAGTTTCACCATACATTTCAAACAGTTATGTAAAGTAACAGAGGTAGATATAACTGGTTATTTTTAATTAGCTACTTTTCAGAATAACTTGTGCCACACCCTTTTGGTTTCATTATATATCAGAATGGGGAATGTTCCAGTGTTTGGAGGTTCCTGGAGAGCAGCAGAATGTGACAGGGTGGTCAGTCTTCCAAAAGATGGGACAGAGAAAGAGTGACTCCAAGAGTCAATGGAGTTCATCAAGTGAAAACATGTTAGGGATGTGCAGAGACAACATTTTCATTTCAGTTTGTTCATTCGTTTTGTAGGTCATCTCTACTGTCCTTTCCCTGGGTGGTGACTCCTAACCTGGATCCTAGCATCGTGTATTTGTAGATGGGATTAATTTTCCCTGTGTCCATGACTTTGCACTTGCCATATTAAATTACATCTGCTATTTAAAAGACCAGTCTCCTAATCTCACAGTCTCACAAGGTTTTTCTGCAGTTCTTCGCAATCTGTGGGGTGCTGAAGGGTGTTGCAATTGGTGGTCCGTGGGCCGCTCCTGCAGACCACCACTCTTACTTCCAGTCCTGGGTCCAAGAATACTACCGCCAATGTTGCTTCCAAGAACATGGTGAGACACCGCCATCACGCAGCAGATGCCGCTGCTCCAGCACTCTCTTCTCACTGTCTCCATAGGCACACACACGCGCGTCACTTAGAGTTTTGAAGGGACTGTGGCAGGAAAATTCCAGCAGCCCCCGAAGCTGATGCCAGGAGTGCAGGCCTACAAAAGCCCATGCATGCTTGTAGTTTTTGCCTCAGCAACAAGTCAACATGCTTCCAGTGGTGCAAGTTGCCAGCATTTTTGTTCCTCTGTCTTCAGTCTTCAGCCCAGCATCCTGCATTTTCAGATTTCAGCCCAGCATCCTGTGCCTTCAGTCTCTGCCTCCATCCTCTGTGGACCTTGTCTTTCCTCTGCCCTTGTTACTTCTTCAGTGTGCTTATCCTGTTTGTTCTGCTCCTTGCCTGCCCATTCAGCCTATCCAACCCTCCTGGTCCCTTCAGACAGATACTTGCTATTGACTTTGGCTTGACCCTTGGACCTGCCTGACTTCGACCATAGCCTGCCACCAGTGACGCTTTGCATTCTCCTGTTCCAACCCTGTTACATCCACAGATCTCATGACAAGCACAGGCCCCAACTAAGAACTGCTGGCTCTAGTACCAAAGGCTCAACCTGAGGGGAACGTGGGCTGGTAAAAGTGAGGTCCAGTTGGGCCTCTGCCTCATCTGGGTCTATCTGCCAATGGCAAAGACCTGCAGGGCTCCACCCTGCAGGTAGCATCACTCTGCCTTGGTCCAAGGGTCCACGCTTAGGGAGAGATATAGGGTGCTGAAGAGGAGAGAAGAGGGAGATCGGGAGAGAGCAAGAAGGAGTGAGGAAGGGAGGGAGGTGGGATGCGGAAAGCGCAGGGGAGAATGGAAAAGTAGCCTAGTGTTTAGAGCAGTGGGTTACAACCCATAGAAGCCAGGGTTCAAATCCCATTGCTACTCCTTGTGACCGTGGGCAAATCACTTTGTCCTCCATTGACTCAAATACAAAACTTAGGCTGTGAGCTCTCTGGGGATAGTGCCTGAATGTAATCTACTTTTTATTTATTTATTTATTTGAAATTCTTATATACCGGCATTCGCGATGGGAGTCGCATCATGCCGGTTTACAATAAACAGGGTGTGACAAAAGAATAAATACTTAATAACTTAAAACATTAACATGTGATAGAAGAATAAGGTAGCAGTTACAATAAAACAGGGACATAATGCAACTTGGAATGTAGAGAAGGCGAAAGAGAAATTAACAATGAGCTAAAAGAGAAATAACCAAGGTAATAAAACCTGCCCATTTAAAAAGAGAAATAACATTATGGAGTTGTCAAAGGTTGTTGATTACCCTGGCGGAGGTCTTAATTGCTTAAATTGAAAGTAAGTTCAGTTGGTATCTGGAAAGGCTTTTATAAATAACCAGGTTTTAAGTCTTTTTCTAAATGTAGGAAGGCAGGGTTCCTGTCTCAGTTCTGGTGGGATGGAGTTCCACAAAGTGGGTCCTGCTGTAGAGAAGGCCCTGTCTCTGAGAGTCATATGGTGAAAGGTTTTGGCAGGAGGAACCTGTAATGAATCTCTGTAGGACTCTCTGGTAGGTCTGGTGGAGGTATGTTTTTTAAATGGGATTTGGAGGTTAAGCAGAGAGAGTTGATGGAATGCTTTGTATATGGTGGTAATGGCTGAAAGGTGGAATATAAATAATTAATTAATGGGGATGCAACTCTTTATACTATTTTGCCCTATTTTCAGCCTCTAAGGGTTTTTGCAGTTTTGGGGTCCTCCCTTTGCCTTTATCCCAGCCTGAACTGTGAACTGTGTCTCAGGGATATAAATTTTCCCTTGAGCATGTGCAAAGGGTCTTTCTGCTTACTCAGTGTCTTCAGCTGGAGGTCTTTCTGCTCCCTGGCAGACTGATCACAAGGTCTGGTGAGCCTCCAGATTTGCCAAGTAAAGAGTTCAAAGTAATTTGAAGGAATTTGGAGTTTTGGAAGATTTTTGGAGGAAAGATGTATTTTGACTATTGAGATCCTGTCATCCAGTTCCAGTCAAACAGGCAAACTCCTGTTCTGAAAGTACTGTGGTTCTGTTTTTGCACCTTTGAATACAGTAAATAGCAGAGTGAGGCTTTGTGGAGGATAAAGTTTGAAATGTATTGGAGATTTCTGATACCAGTTTTTACAGTAAGGCCATTATCACCTTGCTAAGGTAAGTGGAGGTTGACTGTTTTATCCAACACTAGTGGGTGAGGATGCTGATTTTTGGAAAAAATGTTTTGGAATAACATTTTGAGACATCTGTTTTTTAACTAAGGGATTTTTTTTGTTATCATTTTATCTTTGTTTGGATGCTGATAAGAAACATAAAAAATTGCCATACTGGGTCAGACCAAGGGTCCATCAAGCCCAGCCTCCTGTTTCCAGGCTACAAGTACCTGGCAAGTACCCAAAAACAAAGTATATCCCATGCTATTGATGCACCTAGTAATAGCAGTGGCTATTTTCTAAGTCAACTTGACTAATAGCAGGTAATGGACTTCTCCTCCAAAGAACTTATCCAAACCTTTTTTAAACCCAGCTAAATTAACTGCACTAACGATATCCCCTGGCAACAAATTCCAGAGTTTAATTGTGGGCTGAGTGAAAAAGAACTTTCTCCGATTAGTTTTAAATGTGCCACATGCTAACTTCATGGAGTGCCCTCTAGTCCTTCTATTATCTGAAAGCGTAAATAACCGATTCATATCTACCCGTTCTAGACCTCTCAGTATTTTAAAGACCTCTATCATATCCCCCCCCCCCCCCCCCCGGCCGTCTCTTCTCGAAGCTGAACAGCCCTAACCTCTTCAGCCTTTCCTCAGAGGGGAGCTGTTCCATCCCCTTTATCATTTTGATTGCCCTTCTCTGTCTTTTTTGAGATATAGTGACCAGAATTGTACACAATATTCAAGGTGAAGAGAACCACTGGTTGAGTTAGAAAATAGAGTCAGAACAAAGGTTGCAGCATGGACAAAGAAACCACAGCTTTAGTTGTCATGATTTTCATTTTGCTATTCATAATATTTTGCTATCTTATCTTGGATCATTCTTTGTAAAGTAAACATCTGTTCAGTTGAACACCACAATTGGACATGGTGCTTTATTTACTGGTGCCTTTGTCCTTTGAGACCAGCCTCATGAATCCATACTGACCAGTATAAGAGAGAGAGGGGTGAGAATTTAATGCTAGGGACTGTGTTACCCACCACAGCACCAGGGGTGCAGGTGTTGAACCCCCTTCCTCCCCCACTCACCGGATGAACCCTGGCATTCCTAGTAGCTGCTGAGAGGCAAGTTTGAGAGAAAGAGAGGTCTGGGACAGTCATTGACAACCCTATGAACTGTGTGACCCCCCCTTCTTTCAGTGCACTGCTGAAGAGAAAGAGGAGGAGGCTGAAGAGGAGGCAGGAGAAAAAGAGGAGAGGTTAGGGGGGGGGGGGCAAGAAGAACACCCAATAAAAACAATGAAGGCTCTGTGGCCCCAACATAATATGGTACTATATTGGGCCTGCCAAGCCTATGTTGCTTTTCTTTTGGGGGTTAGGGATAGTAGGTAGTGGCAGGAGGGAGAAGAAAGAGCAAGAGGAGGGGATGTGAGCGGGGAGAAGGAGGGGCAGATGAGTGCAGAGGAGGTGGAGACGGAAGGCTGAAGGGAGAGGAAGGAGAAAGGGTAGAGAGAGACAGGGGCTGAGGGGAGAGGCTGAAGGGAGAAAGGTGGATGGGGGAGGGAGGTGGATTGTTGGTGAGGGGAGAGGAAAGGGCTGGGAGCAGGGGACAGAGGAGAGGCCTGCCCCCCTGAAATAAAACAGTGAAGGCTTGTGGTCCCCCTGTCAAAAATGATGACCAGACTTCTCTTCTTGGCCTCCTCCTCTTTATTCCTGCCCCAGCCCCTCTCCCTCCAGCATCTCACCTCTCTCCCCTGCTACCCCTCTTCTCCTTCATCCCTTCCTCTCTCCCCCTATACTTAACCTGCTTGTTCTTGTCCCCTGCCCCATCCTCTCCCTTCAGTCCCCTTCTCTCTTCAACCTTGTTCTCTCCCTCTGCCCCATCTTCTGTCTAATCCACTCGCTCATCCTCCTCCCCACAATCCCTTTTTCTTCCTGCATCTCACTCCCCAAAATCCCCTCACTCTGACCCCCGCCCTCACTCTCTCCCTCCTTCTCTTCTCTACCATCTCCCCATCCCCAGTACACTCTGTCCCTCCCTTCCTACCCTCCCCCCCAAATCACTAAGTCACCCTGTGCTCCCCGAATCCCCTCACTCACCTGCTCATTCAGGTAAACGGGAGGAGGAGGAACATTTGGGGCCCAGCAGGGGAGGAAAAGAAAGACGCACCGGAGGTGCTAAAGGCTGGCCATCTCCTCCTCCTGTTTACCTGAATGAGCGGATGAGAAAGGGGATTTGGGGGGTTTATACCACTCATACTGCCACCAATGATTCTCTTCCAGGGCAGGTGGATGGGCGAAGAGCAATGCTCCGAGTGCCATCCCACCGCTACCAAAGCATTTTTTTTTTTTTAAGAAGGTCCTTGGTCTTCCACGGCGGAGTTTATGGGGCCCCCTCCTAGTTATGATGCCTGTGGTATGAACTTACCCACTCCCAGTGCTGCGTATGTCAGAAGCAGTGCAGGAAGCGAACACCCTGGAGTTTATATTTCCAGTGCTGCAGGGCTCGACAGCTCTTGGTGGGGGGGGGGGGGGAATGGGGGAGAGAATTGGGCCACAGGACCCTATACATCTCTTTTTTTTTTCAGTGCTACTTAACCAGATATCTTTTGCAGACATCCGACTGAGTAGCAAGTTATCCAGCCACACGAGGCTGACAGAACTGAAACTTCCCGGAACACCTCTGGAACAATTCCTTTTTATCCAGCACGATTTTGGCGGGATAATGACTCATCCAGCTAAAATCTAGCCAGCAACGTGGCTCAGTATGCAGAAACTTGCCATTTAGACAGATAACTTGTGAGTTAGTCATCTGAATGGCTTTGAATATTGACACGGGAATGCATAACTACTTTTTATATAGAAAATGTAGCTTTAATTGAACCTTATTTTACTTGCAGCTTCATGCAACTGCAAATATGCTCATTGTAGATAAGAAAGGATTGAGGGGGACTGGAGAGTAAAAGTGATAGAAATATTCAAATATTTAGCAAACTTCAGTAAATTACAAGAAGGTGGCACTTTCCAAAGAAAAACAAGTAAAGGATAAAGGATCATGATATGAAGTAGCAGGGACAAGACTCAGAGGAAATAGTAGGATATACTTTACGAAGAGAATGCCAGCAGAGGTAAACTGTGATGGCAAGAGCAAAGAGCAAGGATGGGGAAGAGGCTGAGTAAGTGGTGTAACTAGGGAATTGGTTTAAGTTGGAAACATATGTTCATCTCTCCAAGACAGTAAAAAGCCAAAAAGAGCAGATCAGACAGCCAACTTGCACAGAGTAGAAGTACAGCTACTTTGAAATTCCATTGGAGATGTAGCAGGATCAACCAGCAGAGAGCTGGCATACTGTCAGGTATAGGGGCATCACAAACGATAGATGCCAGGAAATGTCCGTTAAGATGCTTTATTAGGAGACTTGTTAATCCAATACAAAGACGCCCAACTCAGGCCGAGTTTCGCCCCCCTCAACCCAATACTGTCAGGTATAGTCAGAGGAGATGTCAGCTTGCCTAAATAGACAGCAGGCTGACTTGGTATGCCTTGCAGTTAAAGATAAGGAGGGCCATTTTATAACTATGTGGATTGGGATACTCTACCCACAATTTCAAAATAAACCTATGCACATAAGTTTGTTTTGAAAATTTCCAAGTGCCCTTCTTCAATATGGGCCAAATTTTAAAAGGTGCGCGCGGCCATAGATTTGTTCGTGCAACCTGGCGCAAACAAATCTACGCCCGATTTTTATAACATGGGCGCATGTTATAAAATCCAGGATCGGCACGCGCAAGGGGGTGCACAATTGTGCAACTTGTGCGCGCCAAGCCACACATCCTTCCTCCGTTCCCTCAGAAATCGGAGCGGCCTCAGAGGGAACTTTCCTTCCACCTCCCCCACCTTCCCCTACCTAACCTGCCCCTCAGCCCTACCTAGAACCCCCCCCCTTACCTTTGTCGGGTAAGTTGTGCCTGCCTCCCGGTAGGCGTAGATTACGCGTGCTGGCCGACGGCCGGCCCGCGATCCCGGGCACAGCAGCAAATGGCCGCTGTGCTTGGAGGCTCTGGTCACGCCCCTGCCCCTTTTTGCAAGCCCCAGGAAATATGTGCGTCCTGGGGCTTGCACGCGCTGCCGAGCCTATGCAAAATAGGCTTGGCACGCACAGGGGCAGATTATCTCGGGTTACGCACGTAGCCTTTGAAAATCTGCCTCTATATGCACAGTCTCACCTGTGCAAAGTTATTCTTGCTTTATCGAGACTGTAACTGTGCAAGTCCCAACTCTGTGCTCCCCTTCCCAGACATACCAGTGCAAAAAATGTGTGAGTTTGGGTTGTGTGCATACTTTTACACCCACAGAGCCCCAAGATATTTTATAACTACTATTTACATTAATAAAACCACATGTACGTACCCCCTGGTTGCCCACTAAATGGCCCTAGATCCCTGCCCTGGTATTACAACTAAAAGGGCAGACCATTCCTTGAAGCACCTCCCTCTGAGGCTGTCTCTGATGGTCTGATCCATGTCCAGAAGAGGGGGAAAGGTCTTTATAGCGTGTGGCCATTCGAGTTAAGCATTCAAGGCATTAGGAGCTGGTTTTGGTTTCCCATAAGCTGAGTGAGGCCTATACACCTGACTCAGGATTTTGTTACAGAGGAAAGCTCACACAGGGCATGGTTTTATCTGTAAGGGTCTGCCTCCTTTTGACAGAATTTAGTAATATATTTTTTTCTATTTTGAACGGGACTGGTATGAACCCATGCTACAGGGACCCCCGTTGGATCTCCATCCCATGGGACCAGGACAGATTGGGTAACAGGGACTTAACAGAGAGACTCAGGTAGGATTTTTCTGGATCTAAGGGGATTCCCTCACCTATAGGATTTTTCTAGCCTGCTGGGACCCTTATATACTCACTACAGGAGTAGTAAACATAAATCCCAGGGAATTCAAGATGAGGAACACCTACACAGAGGGATGTGGTATTCCTGTTCAGAGGAAGAAGCCCATGTAAACAACTATAGCTATAGCTTCACATTTTATTGATGTTTGGACATTGATTTAACTTTTTGAAAGAATCCGTAAACTTTATTTGGACACCAATCTATGTTCAGCCTATCTGTCCCTGCAGCACGGCATCACATAAACCACAAGAGTAACAGCAAACACTTAATGGGAAAGTTATACCACTGCCTGGGCCATGGAGGTCTGCCTTCACACCCACAGAAAGAGCCCATACCTTGGGGATGAGCATAGGGGGAAGACAGGTCCATAGGGGGAAGACAGCTCCAAAAATCGAATACTTTTGTGTACCATTTGGAATCAATTGACTCCAAGGGAAAAAAGGTTACACACATTTTGTGTGCATAAATGGCTTTGAAAATTCACCCCAAAAAGGATAAAGAGAGATCTTCTGCAAGCGGTGAAGACTGTACTGCAGTGCTGACAGCTGGGAGATCTCCTTAGTGTAGTGGTAAGGGAAGATTAGTAAAGATGTGAATTCATGAGAAATGAACGTGCAGCCTGAACTGGAAAAGCCCTTTTTTTTATTCATTTTGTTTTAAACAAAGTGAATCCCTAGTGCTCTCAAAAAACCTGACAAATTTCAGGGTTTTCATTTCAGCAAATAGTTTACAGTATCAGCACCATCCAGGCTCCTTTCCTGTATGTTTGTCTTAATTAGATTGTAAGCTCTACCGAGAAGGGGCACACTCTTACATGTTTTTGTACTGCACTGTGATCATCGAGTAGTAAAAGAGAAGTGATAAGTAGTAGTAGCAGTAATAGTGATAAGGTAAGAAAGAGTGATGATTAGCACTAGAGCATTGTAGCAGACAATTAGAAGGTATCCTTAACAAGAGCAGTATAGGTAGAAGCAACCAGGCACACGAGATGGGCCAAATGCTCTTTATTTGCCAGTATCTACAATGTTATGTATGATATAACACTTCCCTTTCCAACCTATTCATTTTGTAATATTCTCATTCCACTCTGAATGTCATCATTTCTTTAGTATGGTCCTGCCTCTGCTCTTCCTGCACTCTTTCTCTGGCACTGCCTCCCCCTCTCTATTCACTAATAATCCTCTCTTACCACCTTTATATTTGGATCCAGACTTCCATGTAGGCATTTTCCTGATCCTAAGGCCATAACTCCCTAAAGGCTACAGTCAACACAGACAGTCCTTATGTATCTTGTCCATTGATCTCTTGCTTAACTAGATTTGTAAGATCTTTGAGGTTGGGTATCTACCACCCTCTGTACCTTGTTTGCTATGTGTGTTTCTTGTTTCACTTTTCTTACCCTTTTTATATTCTATTTCTGTCTCCCTTCTCTTATACTGCGGAGTGCTCATTGACATTGCTCCAAAAATAGTAACAGATATAAGATCCTGTGACCAAACTTTCCTAGAAATAGCAGCACAATGAAAGACAAGTTTATCTGTTGTCTAATGAAGCTTTTGCATTATAAAGACTATATTTTGAAACATACAACAGTGAAAGACGTTCTTGATGGTTTTCATATGTACCTCTTCTACCAGTATCCATAGTGCGGTAGCTTATTTGAGAATTTGCCTCCAGCATAGGAGCATGTTGTAGTGAAACATCTTGTTTGGAAGTGAGCCAAAATTAGCTAGCAATGATGCCTTTTCTACAACAGTTATTTGCTAATCAAAAGATAAAGTAACTTGTTACATTTTTGTGAGCATAACTGTTACGGCCTTGGATGAGTAGATAGATGCAATGTAGCTCTTCTCCAGAGTGCAACCACATCTGATGGACACCCTATCTTCATTCTCTTTATCTAATCTAGTAAATTCTATTATTCAAAATGTGATAAAGTAACCCATAGGTGTACCTAGCATATTTCCCATTGAAACAAAATGGGGGGAAAAAAAATACTCTTTAGTACATCTGGCCATAATGTCACTGCTGAAAGCTATATTTATTTGAATCAAATCAGTCATTAGCTACTGTGAAATCAGCCTGGGCTATTGCCCTAGGTATTACTCACAACAGATTGATTGGAGATGGATAATTATATCTAGAGCTTCTGTTCTTAGGTGTTTATAAATTGTACATTTAGTAGTTTATTTTTTAGCACATTAGGGGTTCTTTGAGAGTACAAAACAATCAGTTTTTATTGGTGTTTTTGCAGCACAGGTACTATTGCTGGTTGAAATAAATACATATGTAAGGAACCATAGGATTCCTTTCCAGAAAGAGTGAACTAAGATCATGGGGAAGTACAGAGATTTAGGAGTAAATATTCAGCCACTAAGTGGCTAGTTAAAGGGGTCATTCATCAAATCATGTTAGGGTCTTATCAAGGGCATTAGGGCCCTAACACCCATGATAACGCAATAAGCGATGCAATAAATTTAATGAGTGTTGTGGTAAAGTAGCTATGCAATAAGGTATCAAGAAAATTACCCTAGTTATTTTATAGCAAAATGATGAATCTAGGCCTAAGTTAGCCGGATACCTGTGCAACTGAATATACCCGGATAAGTTACAATTAGCCACATATGTAGCTAAATTTAGACCTGCCCTATGGCACGTTTAGAGTTAACCGGTTAAGTTAACTGACTAACTTAACTCCTCCCCAGAACGCCTACCTCCCACCCTAGGAATGCCCCCGAGTTACCTGGCTAAATATTTAAAAAATGCAGCTAAAAACATTTAGACGGATAACTTTCCCATTATCCATCTAAGTGGCTTTTGAATATGTACCCCTTAGAGAATAACTTTAAAACATGCATAAGCACACCCATATGGACATATGTGCATACACTCTATTTTATAGAGTGCATGTTACTGCAATGCGTGTTAAATTTAGCTTGTGATGGAGAGAGAGAGAGAGAGTTTTACATGCACGGTTAGGGGTACGAACCGCACAGCATACAGTCACATCATTGAAGATTTGATGTGATTTGGAGTGATGAAAGGTACACAAAATGAAATGTATACAATGTACTCTCTACCTAGCTGCTGTGAGAGCCTTATAAAGAGTCTCTCTCTCTCTCTATCTCCAGAAGCAGGCCAAACTGTGGAAATGCTTTTTCGGGCACTTTGCAAGCTAAATTTAACACGCGTTGCAGTACCACAAAAATTTCCCTAACCATGTACCTTTTTTATCGCGGGAACTATTCATGTGAAATTTATAGCAAAATGATGAATCTAGGTCCCTGATAGCTACATAGGAAAGGAAAAGTGCTACATAGGCAGATAAGTAAGATAGATGAATAACTAGCATTGCAAGAACTATGACTATGTGGCGGCTTTGCTGCCACTCAGTTGGAAAGTAAAATATTATCCAGTTAAGTGGTGGACATCTGCTATGCACTCATATTTGTGCTCCTAATTTTAATCATTTACACAAGGAAATTTAACTCTCATATTTTCCTTAGCATTTAGCTTTATTACATGTGTAAATTATCAAATTTTAGAGCATGTGCGCGTGAAGGAAATTACCAGTTAGTCCACCAGTTTTCCTAGTTTATCTCTAGGTCATCGAGACCCCCTGGTTTTTCAGCCTGATCTTCCCCCAGTTTGCCCAGATTCCTCACTCAGTCAGTATTTGCCTATAAAGAATTGGATAACTATGTGCAGATAACATCCGTACATGCATCGTGTTTGCAAGTTTTAAAATAGCGTCTTATACACGTAACTATTGGCACTGCCCCAGAACGCCCCTAGCTTGCCCCTTTTTTATGCGAGCAAATTTATTCACGCACTATTGCTGGCACGTGTATGTTTGAGGTTTATAAAACAGCAGTTATACAAACATGCTCTGTTTGTGCATGCATGGGCTCATTTTTACACACACACCTCTTTTAAAATTCACCGTTTAGTGAATAGAGGTTGGGGGTTTGAGCTCCCCCATGTGGGAGAAAGAGATGGCATGTGCATGAGCCTTTATGAACCCCTGCCATCATCTTAGAGCGTGGATTCTTAGTTCAAGTTTTCCTATGATGCAGTCCCACTTTTTGATTGCTTTTTTGGGAAAAGAACGCTGAGGATCTTCTTCACAGAGACCTGGGTAAAGAGAGCTGGAAGCAAAAGGCCTGATTTTAAAAAGCACTTACATGCTTAAAATTGGCTTTTACAGGTGCAAATGCAATTTACCCATGTAAGTGGGCTTTTGAAAATAGCCATAATGTATGCCATTGAATTGTCCGTAGGGCATTCACGTGTAAGTGCACTTTATGCACGTAAATGGCTTTTTAAAATTGCTACAATTGTATGTTACATTTACACATTTAATTCCTTTTTAAATTTCCTCTTAAGTGTCTTAACCCTACTTTTGGTTCAGAGATTTTGGAAGGGTTTTTTTCCCACCTTTATTTTCTCTCATTTAGTTCCCCTTTTCCATTAAGAGATTTTTGTTGGTGTCTTTACTGACTGAAACCCCTAGGGCCCAGGGACTCAGATTTTGGTTTATTCTGAAGAAGAGATGTCTTCCACCTAGAAAGGACCTGGGAAGAAATTGTGTCATTGCAGAGGAATGGATTCCTATCCATTAACAGAGAGAAGGAATTATTAAAGTATTATTCAGGAATATGTCACTGCTAACCCAGATGTGCTACACTTGGGAGGAGAGTGCCAACTCGGTGCTGCCAGAAAGAGATCTAGGAGAATAGAGAGGATTTCAGACAAAGTATGGAAATTGGGACTTTTTATTCAGTTAAGTAACTGGGACTATCAATCTGACCATAACACAAAAGGAGGAATCTGCTATAGATTTGGGGACAGAGGGAAAAGATTTGCACGTTCTAAAATCTGATTTATTGGAAACGTGGAGTTAAATCATTAAGGAATTGGATGGATATTACAAATTCTAAAGACTTTTACTGGAAGAGTGAAGTCACAAATGCATTTCAACCTGTAAATCAATTAGATTTAAAATCAAAGAGCTATAAAGAACTTTTCTACTATCTTATCAACTATCAGTAGAGTTAAATTGGAAATCACTTCACTTCTGGCATTATTATTGCTGCTATAGACTGTTGGAGATTATCAGGGCTGTTTACCTGGGACTTAAGGGGCAGGGTAATTATTAAACACAATGCAAAAAGGCCTTGAAGTTAAGCTTCCCCCCATAGTGAACCCTGGAGCCTCAGATTTATTAAACATCTTGGATAACTTTGCAAATAGGGTCTGAACTTTTATTGTGTGCCTCTGGGCCTAATATCTAGTTTTTCCCACCCAGGTGATACACATAAATATGGACAGCTGAGGGGGGCATCTGCATGTACAAAATACAAAAACAGAATGTAGCATCCAAGGTAGGCAAGAGGAAGGGTGAGGGAGACTAAGTATCCAGTAATCACCTATTTTATATATATTTTTTATATCAGGTGTATTTTTCAGTGTTTACTGGTTAAAACATAAAATCAGAAGCCCTAATTACACCCCTACACTCTACTATGGGAGCAGAGCTTAAAAGTTCTAAAAAATAAAGTACTTTATGTACTCTTTCCTTGACATGACAGATTTTATATGATGCCTTTTGAGACCACCTACATTGTACAAATGTCTGTAAAAAGTATGGTCTATGGGGCTGGAAGACTCAAGGGAACTGTCATAGCATTACAGAGCCTTTCACTTCTAGGTCACCAGTTCAAGCTCAGGTCAATAGGGACTTTTAAAAATAAAAATAAAGTGTCCTGTGTAAAATGAGTTGAAGAACTCCATTTCAGGGGCTAGAGCAAAAACGTTCACATTACAACCCCCGTCAGATTCGTAATGCATTTGTAAATTCTGCTACACATCTTACCACTGACTGTGACAAGGATCCTCATTCATATCCTTTTCTATGCTAACTCTGAGAAGTTCAGTTTATCAAGCATATGCAATGTGTTTGGCTGAATTCCTTGCAAGCGATATTTTATTTTGCCAAGAACAATTATAGTAACAAATAAAGAGACAGCACGCCTCCACCAGCCCCTATCAAATTATAAGATGCAGGGCCTCATGAGTCTTTTCACAAACCTTTGGGATAATTCTGAGGTAAAGCAATTAATAATATTCTCTGGGACAAAACACAAGCATAAATCGGGACACTCTGTGGAGGTGTGTGACTAAATCCAAAACCTGAAGTACTGGATGGGGCCAAAATCATAAGGGTTCATTTGAACTTCCATGACCTGGATTTGATCCAGTCTCCTTCATCCATCCCTACTTTTCTGCCCAAACAGCAGTTTCTTGTGTGCGTTCTCCCTGGTCTGTGGCCTTCTGGAATCAATTACTAAATGTAATACGGTTTTGAAATCCTTGTTCAGGCTCTACTGAAGTAAAAGAAAACTACCCAAAAAAACTGAACCATTTGTCCGATTAGCAAACGTATGTATAGTTATCCAGATCTTTGTGAAAAGTGAGTGGGAATATGAAGTGAAGTAATTGTAATGTTAAAAACACCAGTACTTCCCAAAATGTTGACACTGCAAGTTTAGTTAGAATATAAAACAGGCACAATTATTAAGATCTACCTTTTTGCCTGGGTACAGGATAGATATAGGGATTGGCAAAGGGCCACAGAAATTTTTTTATCTCTAGGTTACCAGTTCTGATACAGTTTACATTGTTAGTAATTAGAATTTATTACGGCAAAAGATGTAATTGCAGCCTAGTTCCCAGTGAACAGATGTCTTCATCACTAAAAAAAATAAAAAAAGAGCCATCTAAAAAAGATCTCCCTTTTCTTTGGATGTCAATTTTTCAATTTACTTTAATTAAACAAATATATTATACAGGTTTTCTTCAAAATAAAAGCTAAGTATGCTAGTGCATAATGTACATGATAAGAAAAAAAATATTCTGTTAACAGTAAAATGATCATTATTTGTGGAAGTTTGGTGAACAATAAAAAATACATACAAAAAATGTTACATCTCTATGCAATTTCTTTTGTATTTCTTCCATTTCCAAGATATGAAAATTAACATTTATTACATATAGACATGTACACTCTAAAATGTTAAACATAGAAACATGTTTCTATGTTAAAATGTTAAAAAAAAATAAAACCAAAGGGCCAGATTTTCAAAGGATTATGCGCATCGGGCCTATTTTAAAAAGGCCCGGTGACGCACGTAAAGCCCCGGGACGCGTGTAAGTCCCGGGGCTTTCCTAAAGGGGCGGTCTGGGGGTGGTCCGAGGGCGGTCCAGGGTGGGGGTGGGGCCAGAGGCCTCTGACATAGCGGCCATTGCCGCTGTATCGGAGGATCGCATGCTGGCAGGCTACCGGCGCGCGCTACTTGCGCATGCCCAGAAGCAGGCACAAAAGGTAGAATAAACATTTTGGAGGGGGTTAGAGTAGGGCTGGGGGGGGAAAGGTTAGGGGAAGGGTGGGAAGGTTAGGTTAGGGGGAAGAGAACGGAGGAAGGCAGCACGGCTCGGCGCGTGCAAGGTGCACAATTGTGCACCTTGCACCTGCTGACCCAGGATTTTATAATATGCACGCGACTGTATGCACATGTTATAAAATCGGGCATTCATGTGTGCGAGCCGGGTAGCGCACCCACATCTACACCCACACGCAACCTTTTAAAACCTACCACAAAATGTCATCCCTTTTCATGAGGAGATTGCACCATTCTGGAGATGCTTTAGTGGGATCCAAAACTTTTATGATAGTGTAACCCCCCAGGTGGGAGAGATCCTTTAGCTGGCACTCAGGGGCACATAGTAAAAAAAAGATGAACCTTTGGGGTAGATTTTAAAAGGGCGCGTGCGGGCTCAAGTTATAAAAGGCTACCCGGTGCGCGCAAGTTATGAAATCAGAGGTCGGTGCGTGCAAGGGGGTGCACAATTGAGCGCCATGTGTGGTTCAAGTTCCTGCACTTCGGCATGAGACGCTCTGGGTACACACTCCTCGGGGGCCCTTCCTCGTCTCTGGCAATCTGCTCCTTGGAGGGTCTTCTGCCTTGGACTGCGGTCTGTTCCCGTGCCCCCGGGACCTCTCCTGGAACTATCACACTGTGAGTACCTTGACTCCACAGACTACCACTGAACCAGCTTTATTGTGAGATCCTCTCCGGTGTACCCCGTCCCTCGGGCCACTATCGTGCCAGCACTAGTGAGGAGCCATCTCGGCCATTGCCACATCTTCACTACAGAAACCTCTCCGGTGTACCCTGGGTCTCGGGCCAATACTGTGCCAGCTCTAGTAAGGAACTGCCCCGGTGTACCCTGTGCTGCAGGTCATTGCCACGTCATCGCTACAGGTCCCTCACTGGTGTACCCGTACCCAGGCCACTACAACCTCATCTCTGAGTGAGGAATCCTTCGGTGTATCCTGCGCTGCAGGCCACTACCACATCATCACTTCAGAGAGACTTCTTCGGTGTACCTCGCTCTACGGACCATTACCGGATATTCACGTCTGAGGCATTCCCTCTGGGTATACCCCTTCTCAGAGCTTATCTCCTCCTCTTGCAACCCCCGATCCGCGGGCTGTGCCTTTTCTACTTTTATAATAAAGACTCTATTCCACAGCTGTGTCTGACGTCTACTGAGACCGCGCCTCCCCGACAGTGAGGCTCACAGGGCTCCTCCCTGTGGGCGGTACCATCTCTCACCTCGGCCCAGGGCCCACACACCTACAAGTCATAACAGAACCAAGGGCATTCAGTTCCAAGAAATAAAGTTAGAATTTAACTCAAAAAAGGGGAAAAATCAAAGCAAAGGCAGGAAGGGTGGAAAAACTTACTTGCCTCCCAAATTGAGGAGATAGTCCAAAACTGTTAAATTGAAATTTCTTTGCATCGGGTCACTGTCAGGTCCATCCTCTGAGGGAGAGATAGCTCATTGCAGGTCTTCTCTAGCTCATGATCCAGCCTTGAACTCAGAGACGCCCAAACCACTGCAACAAGGGGGACCAATCTTTCACAGGGAATTGTACAAAATGGATTAAAGTGAATAAAACAACACCAAACAGGGTCACACTTCCTTAAGGGAGCACCAGACTCCACTCCCCTGAAATAATTTAGAAAAATAAGAGACAGAGGCAGAAAACTTCTGTCTAACCAAAAAATCCAATCTAAAATTCACAAGGATTGATGTGCTTGAGGATGACAAACAGCTAGAACACACAGGGGTAGATTTTCAAACTATGCGAATAGGCCTACTTTTGCTGGCGCATCAGTCGCAAGCAAAAGTACGCTGGATTTTAGTAGATACGCGCGGAGCCGCGCGTATCCACTAAAATCCTGGATCGGCGCGCGCAAGGCTATCAATTCTGTATAGCCGGCGCGCGCCGAGCCGCGCAGCCTACCCCCGTTCCCTCCCAGGCCGCTCCGAAATCGGAGCGGCCTCGGAGGGAACTTCCTTTTGCCCTCCCCTCACCTTCCCCTCCCTTCCCCTACCTAACCCACCCACCCAGCCCTGTCGAAGCCCCCCCCTTACCTTTGTCGGGGGATTTACGCCTCCCGGAGGGAGGCGTAAATCCCCGCGCGTCAGCGGGCCTCCTGCGCGCCGGGACGCGACCTGGGGGCGGGTCTGGAGGGCGAGGCCACGCCCCCAGGCCGCCCCAGGCCGTAACCACGCCTCCGGGTCCGCCCCCGAAACGCTCCCGGCACGCCCCCTAAACGCCGCGCGGTTCGGGCCTGCACCCGACACGCCCCCGACACGCCCCCCTTGGTGAACCCCGGGACTTACGCGAGTCCCAGGGTCTGCGCGCGCCGTGAGCCTATGTAAAATAGGCTCACCGGCGCGCAGGGCCCTGCTCGCCTAAATCCGCCCGGTTTTGGGCGGATTTAGGCGAGCAGGGCTCTGAAAATCCGCCCCACAATTTGTAGTTTCCACATTGGGGAGTGAAACCCAGATCCTCTCTTTACTAATTTCTGAATGGAACCTTCCCAGTTAAAGGTTCCCTACAATAGGAAGGGCATTCAGATTAATTTGTACAGTGCTAACTGTGCATCCATTCACTCAACATTAGAGAATATATTCTTCTCCCATGTCCAGATGAGTTGCACTGACTTCCTGTTGCTCAGCATTCATTATTTAAATATTTTGTCCTATTATATAAGACTGTTCAAGTTTGTCTTAGTGACAAACTTGTTCGTGATGAGCAACAAAGAGTATTGGGGTTGGCTTCACAAGAATAGTTGTGTGTTCCCACTATTGTGGCATGTAAATTACAAGCAAATTGATCAAGGGCTTGTTCCATTGCAGGTCCTAATTGATAGAATGAGTTACCTTAAGAATGAGGAAGAGTACTTGAAATTCCGAAAACAGATTAAAGCATTTTTGTTTTTGGATTCCTATCCTGAACATGCTTATTATGAATAGCAGCAATATTAATAGTGGATGACATGTTTAGTGATTATTTTATTTTATTTGTGTAATGTTTAATGTGTTTTTAAATGTTTTTATTGTTTTATGACTGTTGGATGTACTCCAGATTGTTCAATCTGGGTATTTGTGGATTATCTATATAAATCTCCGAAAGTTCTTCACCGATTGCTTTGAATTTTTGACACAACGTTGCATTCGAATACGCGCGTGTTTTTATATACCTATATTATACAGATGTCACACCTGTGACAGGTAAAAACATGCTTTTTTGGAAAACAGCGCCTTCGGTTGGACGTACAAGCAACACATGCTATCTACCATATAAATGGGCTCTTACCCATGGCCCGCAAATGCGCAGTAGAGAGCAGTTCTACCGCGCATGTGTGGACCATTGAGCTCTGCGCTACGTGCTGGGTGTCACAGAGGGGAGGAGGAAAGGGCAGATGAGTCGCCGCTCTGAGAAATAGCTCAGCCTGTTCCTCCCCCGCTGGGGAAGGGGGGAGGGAGTAGGGACTGCTGGACAGTTACATACAGGAGGAGGAAAGGGTAGAAGAGTCGCCGAGCCAGTCCATCCACTGCTGGGCAAGGGGGGGAGGGAGTTGGGACGGCTGGAGCAGAGCAAATGCAGTAGAAAGCGGCTGTGAAGAGATCACAAGCAGCTGCAGCCTGCAGCAGCCAAAGCACAAAGAGCTGAACAGAGAACAGCTCACCCTCCTCCCCCACCCCCTGAGTCCCGCAGATAAGGAGAAACCAAGTAAATATCCCGGAACTGAGGGGGGAGGGGGAAGGCAGTGCTGTCAGCCCGCCCATGGGTCTCAGCCGCCACAGGAAGAGTTTACATGGGCATCGCTCCACCCCCACTCCCAGCAAAGCACCGTGATGAAAGTGAAAGCCAGAGCTACGCTCCCTCCTCCCTCTCAAGCCCCCAATCGGATTTCTTAAAGGCACAGGTCTGCCAGAAAGAGCAAAGTAAGCTAGGCAACATGCCCCAAATCTGTTGCAGTGCCTGCTGCCTGCCCTTTGTGAGGGGGGGGGGGGCGGAGTGTTTTCCTCTCTCTCCCAGACACAACTGGCGTGGGAACTTTGCAAGCTCTTGCGAGTGCAGAGCAAAGACTTAGGTGGGGAGGGGACAAAAATCCTGCCCATTTTAACTGTGTGAGAGAGAAGTGTGGTAATGTGCACTGAAGGCGAGTGTGAGTACCAGATACAGAGGGAGACTATGTGAGGGATTGTGTATGTGTGTGAGAGGGATTGGGCATGCATGTGTGAGGGACAGAGAGAGAGAGTGTATGTGCAAGAGAGAGAGAGAGAGAGAGGAAGCCTATGTAGGGGGCTGTATGAGAGAGAGATTCTCTACCCCTCCCCCCCCCCAGCTCTCCACTTATAGGTTACAGTGGAAGGGGTTCAATGTAGAAGGGAATGGGAGAGCAAAGGAGTTGGGGCCTGTAAGGATAGAGTGAAAGGGGTCTGAGCCTGTCCCTCCACCACCGGGGAAGGGGGGAGGGAGTTGGGATGACAGGACCATTACGCCTTGTGAGATCCCCCTTGGCCACCCCTGCAGCTTCTACCACCGCCGCCGCCTCTGGCCCTTCGTGGTGCTGGGGGGGGGGGGGGGCAGAGCAGAGCAAAGACGTAGGAGGAGAGGGGACAAAAATCTCACCCGTTTTAACGGGCTTAACGGCTTGGACTAAATATTTTACGATTCCATTTCAATGTTTCCGACTGCATTGTTAAATTGAATTTTCATAGATTTCGATTTCTTTTCATTTGGATTTAATTATTTCGTGTGACATTGCGTTGGAATTGAGCTGTGTCGTTTACCATACCGTTCATTTAGTGAGTATAGTTTGTTTTTTCTTTTTTCATTCTTTTTCATTTCTAGAATTATGCGGTTTACATCTAGACATGGATTGCTTCTCACATGGACAATTATATGTTGCGTGTTCTAGAGTCGGCAAACCAGACAATCTCTATATCTGCACAGACAATGAAACAACAAAAAATATTGTATACCCACAAGCATTGTTAAATTAACCATATTCGAAACGTGCTCTTTGTTTTCCATTTAACCAGACTGAGCCACAGCAACGCGTGGCCGGGTACAGCTAGTAAGAATATAAAATAAATAAATAAATAAGCAAGCCTTAGCTTCCTTGTCATGGGAACTTCAGCCAGTTCCTTTAACTTTCTCTAAAGGCAAACTTTAGCCTGTTTTACCATTGTTTCCAGCAATTTCTATCAGTCACCTGAAATTTGAAGGTTGCTATGTAAGTCACTGGTTTACGCTACATGGGTTCTGCTTCACTGTGCTTGTCCATCATCTGCTTTGAGTCAGCCTCACTGAGCTGTTTCTGTATCTGCCTTAAGTTCTTGCATCGCCAGTTCCTCAATATACAGCTGCTGGTGCAGATTCCCACCCACTTGGCCTTCTTTTCCTCCCCCCACAGTGGGTATTGGTCAGATACCATGAGATCACTGAAATCTGAATACATGGGGCCAGAGTAGTCTCACGGCATGTGATGGCAATCATGGCCTCCATTTGCACTGTGCAACTGAGGGTAGAGGAAAAGGAAGCCAAGCAGGCAGGGATCCTACTAGCAACAACCAATACATACTGGAAAGCCAGTGGTGCAGGCATTTAAGGCCCAAGTCACAGAATCTGTGATCCTAAAATGGGGTTGCATATTGTACATGGTAACTGAGATTATAAATTATAGGAGACTTTCCTAGCAGCCTTAAAACTGCTGTACCTGAAAAGTGGAATAGAAATCAAACAAATAAATAAAAATAAATAAAGTACGTCCTGTACTATAAAAGCATACCGTTGATCTGGAGCATTATGAGAATTATAGACCAGTTTCGAATCTTTCTTTCTTGTCAAAAATCATTTAAAAAGTGGTTCTTCTCCAACTGTCTACCTTCTTAGAGAATACATTTGTCCTCCACCCAAGACAATCAGGATTTCGTAAGGGCTAGAGCACTGAAACAATTATTATTTCAGTACTTAACGAAATTAGTCTGGGTATGGATAAAGGCAAAACTGTTCTCATGGTCCTATTGAACAAGTACAACTTTTGACATGGTCCACCATTCCCTTTTAATCTCCCGTTTAATTGAGTTAGGTGTGAGTGATATCCCTTTAAAATGGTTCTCTCATACTTAACAGAAGTTAGAGTGTTTGTATATTAAAAAAAAAAAAAGTAGCCAGAAGTTAGAAATAAGCTAGGAGCAGTGTATACCTAAGTAAAAAGGTTGAAAAGTTTAGTTACTCACCTTGGAAAGGTGTTGAGGTAGTGTGATTTGGTTTGATTAGGTACCGACATTTGTTAATCAAGAGAGCAGTGAGTCACTCTGGCTGACTAACTGAAGTGTATATCTATAAAAGAGATTGTTTTGCACTCATTTACCTTAGAAGCACATTATATATTGCAAGAGAAAAGCTCAGCAACCCACAATCCAGTGGGAGCACTGAGAGGAGAGGATCACCTTGCTGGTGGCTGAAATAAATCAGTAAGTTTTTGCTTGGGACATTGTCTTTTTTAAAAGTATTGGGGCAAAGTTAACTATTTGGGAATATTATTTAGTGTGTTTGGGCTTTTAATAGTCATTAAGGCAACGAATAAACAAGTCAGACTTTATTTTCAAATAGTCAGTCAGTAAGGCAGCTAGTAAGCAGTAGTTAGTGTGTTTATTTTAATAGTCTGCAAGGTAGCTAGTAAGCAGAAGTTAGAGAGTTTGTATATTAAAAAAAAATAAGTAGCCAGAAGTTAGAAATAAGCTAGGAGCAGTGTATACTAAGTAAAAAGGTTGAAAAGTTCAGTTACTCACCTTGGAAAGGTGTTGAGGTAGTGTTATTTGGTTTGATTAGGTACCAACATTTGTTAATCAAGAGAGCAGTGAGTCACTCTGGCTGACTAACTGAATTTAGACTGTTTGTATTTCCCAACCCTCCCACCCCTAGCTCATCCTTTAATTTATAGGCAGGTGCCACTTCAAAAAAAACAACCCCTTATTGAGAGATTGATCATTCCTCTGTAGGTCACTACTAGACATATAGTGAATTCACTAATACATTTAAAGGACATTAATTAGACACATTCCTACTCCCATAACAACCTAAAACTTAAGTAGGATTTGAACAAATTTGAGATGAAGGCAGCAGTCCAGTAGCAAGAGGGGGGCTTCCCAGTCTTTTGCATCGAGTGTCACATGTATGATTCTTTACCCACCGGTGAGCAATTGTAAATGTGCATGTGATGCAAAGAGCTCCTGGCTCTCAGAGAACGAGTCCGATCTCTGGAGGCTAAAGTGGCAGACCTGGAGGAGCTGAGGCAGACAGAGAGGTATATAGATGAGACCTTCAGGGACATAGTAGCCAAGTCCCAACTTCAGACTGGCAGCCCTGGTGCTGCCTTGGAGGAAGAAGATCTCATTTATTTATTTAATTGGTTTTTATAAACTGCTGTCGGCACACACCTTCACACCGGTTAACAGTATCTCTTAAAATAATAAAAAACGTAAAGTACGTAAAAAGAATAAAAAAATACAACAAATTTCATAAAACAATCCAATAAGAGCAGCAATCATAAGAGATAGTAATACATAAATAAAATAATAAAAATTACTCAAATCTAAAAAACTAAAATTATAACAAAGAAGTAATTAAAATAATGCTTCTAATTGGGTACTGCTTGGAAGGCTTGAATGAATAACCATGTTTTCAAAGCTTTCTTAAACTTTTTTTGGTTAGCCTGAAGCCTTAACTCCACAGGGAGGGAGTTCCAAAGACCTGGACCCGCCAATGATACCGCCCTTTCCCTAACAGATGTAAGTCTGGCAGTGGAGACTGAGGGAATTGTGAGAAGACCTTTACCTGTTGATCGTAAATTTCGCTGAGGAGTATGGATGCGTATGACAGCATTAATTCAGTCTACCTGTTCAGCGTAGATTGCTTTATATATTAGGCACAAAGTTTTATATTGAATTCTAAATTCAACAGGCAACCAATGTAGCTCCGCTAGGACTGGAGTAATGTGATCTTTTTTTATTAGTGCCAGAAATGAGTCTGGCAGCAGAATTCAGCAAAATCTGAAGAGGTCTAATCGATGATTTTGGAAGACCCAATAACAAAGAATTACAATAATCTAAGTTTGTAAATATTAATACTTGTAATACTGTTCAGAATTCCTCATAATTCAATAAAGGTTTTAGGCGTTTGACCACTAATAGTTTGTAATAACCTTCCTGAATTTTTTATGTGATATGTTTTTTAAATGTGAATTCAGGATCAAGCCAGATGCCTAGGTCTCTGACTTTAGTCCCTAGTGTAATAGGCACATTCTCAATATTAACCACCTTAGATTGGTCGACTGTGGATATTTTGCGCTCTAACAGCATTATTTCGGTTTTTTTACAATTAAGGCTCAGTTTCATTTGATTTAATAACTGCCTAATAATGTTTAGATACATGTTGGCTAGCTTAAAAGTCTTGTCGAGTGAATCATTTACTGGTAAAATGATCTTGATATCGTCTGCATATATGTAATAATTTAATTGCAAGCTCGATAACAGTTGACATAATGGTAACATATATATATTGAATAAGGTGGCCGAAAGGGCAGAGCCTTGAGGAACTCCTGTTTCAAGTAATATGGTTTTTGAGTAGGAATTATTAATAAACACTTGATAGGATCTATTTGCAAGGTAGGCAGAGAACCAAACCAATACTTTGTTTTTAATTCTGGAAGAGGTGGTGAGAACAAAAGCAATAAACACTGTGGATCTCTAAATACTTGTGAATGATAATGAAGAAAAGGGTACATGGGGATAACCTGCATGGAGCAGAAGGCATGGGGGATTACTTACCTTAAGGATTCTGAAGACAGCAACGCTGGGCCCTGACTTTTATGTTCTGGAGTACTGTTACGCTGACATTAATGATAAATCACAGGACTGCTTCTACAGCCAAGTCCAAAAGCAAAGCAAGTTCAAGCAGCATTGTCTGAATTATCAAGAAGGCTGCTCACCATGTAAAAATGTTGCTAGCAGTAATTTTGTTATGAGTTTGACAGTTGCTTGGTTTTGATTGTAAATATTACTAATTTAACAGAGACATGGGGGTAATCTCACAGTTACTACCATAAGAAACTTGCTGGGCAGACTGGATAAACAATTTGGTATTTTCTGCCGACAATTCTGTTTCTATGTTTAGAAGTCTTGAAGAGGGCAACTTTCAGACTGGGTGCACAAGTGCAAAGTTCACAGATACTTTTTGCCTGCAGACTTTACATCAATTTAGCAATTTTTTTTTTCCTTTGAAAATTGCCCAAGAAAAAAAAGTATGCACAAATTTTCTCCCATTATTTGTGCAGGTACTTTTTTTTTCAGTAAATTCATGTTCATATGTTTGGAAATGACAATGTAGTATCCTCCTACTTTGCTCTATAAGTTCTGTCACAGAAGGAAGGTCAAAGTGCTTCGCTGCTGCTAACCTACTCAGCATGGCTGCTCTAACCTGTCATTGCATCATAAGGCTGCACCATGCTTCAGGGGACTTGATTTTATGAACCAATAAGAAAGAGGAGAGTTTTATGAAAGTGGCCTGCTGGGTTGTTTTTTTTTCTAGAGGAAATCAGTTGGGAGACAGAGAGAAACAGGAGATGCTCGTTTGGGTCTTATTGCAGAATATTTATTTCTGAGAATCTCCTGCTTTTGGAGCAGCTGAAGAATAACAGAAAGTTTACAGAAGGCTGCCTCTTGTGTAGGAGAAATTTGCTGGCCATTGAATGTTTTTGAGCAGTCTAAATGAGAGAACAGACAGATAGTGTAACAGAGCTAAAGAAAGAAATCCAGAGACCCAGGAGCTGGCCGGAGGCTGTTTTTGCTACAAGTCTTGCTTGGTGGAAACCAGAGAACCATTCAGCAGCCTTGCGAGTATTAATAAGGGATAGACGGAGGATCAGGGCTCTATGTGAATATCCTAGCTGCTATTTCTTTTACTGGTTTCAAAAAAAGACCTGTTATATGGATGTCAATAATCTGAGTGTACCTTCATACGATGCTGTAAAAAAATACGGCTATCGTGACTGTGAAGCCTATGTGTAGGCTTTAAAAGTCATTAGGTACCCCAGTGTTGGAATGCAAACTTTTGTAGTGCTCACTGTCCACTGTGCAATTGTTGCTAAAATGATCACGTGGATACTGTTGCAATATTCACTTATCTCAAAATTGTAGTCGGTCTTGCCTCAGCCGACATCCTGATGTTTCGGAGGCTGGCTCCTTCTTCAAGGGCTGGATATGCGCAAGAGAGACCGGTATTCCAGTGAAACATTAGATGTTGTGACAGTGAATTTGATTACTGTGCCAGCAATGTTCAACTTGTTAAGTTTGTTTAGCGGTCTGTGAAGCTCCGTGAAAAACAAGCGGCTGCTCCCACGACTCTGTGCTGGCGCAGTATCCACGTGATCATTTTAGCAACAATTGCACAGTGGACAGTGAGCACTACAAAAGTTTGCATTCCAACACTGGGGTACCTAATGATTTTTAAAGCCTACACATAGGCTTCACAGTCACGATAGCCGTATTTTTTTACAGCATCGTATGAAGGTACACTCAGATTATTGACATCCATATAACAGGTCTTTTTTTGAATTCATAATTTTTTCATGTTATATTGTTTGGGTTTATAAATTTAGCATTTCTTTTACTGGGACATTTCTCATTACTTAAAAGATAATTATATATTTGCATCACCCACAAACCATTGGATTATAAACCAAGGACCTGATTCAGCAAGGCATTTTCCCCATAGAAACAGAATGGGAAAAATGCCTTAGAGAATCAGGCTCGAAGTTAGTTATGAACGGCTTAAACATCAGCCTTTGAATTCCTGACCCCCCATCACCATAGACAGAGCATTTGTTTGTTCATCCCAGTTGTATTGGTTCTGTGCGTCAGTATTATCTGCCCTTCTGAAAGTCAAAGGTAACTCCTGTGGCCTCAACTCTTGTAGGTCTTGTAGGTCAAGGAACATTAAGCACTGCAGTGCATCTCTGGGGAGGGAAAGAGGGATAAGTGGATTTGCTTATGTGCGATTAATACTGGGCCCAGTAAATGAGCTCAAGGGATAAAATGAGCTCACTAATAATTTAAAGTATACCAGGCCTTGGTACCCTTAAATCTAAAAGCAATATTCATAGATGAGTATTCTAAGGAAACGGAAGTTAGGGTATAACTGTTTTACTGCTTATTGATATTAGCACTGTTTTTGAATGCTAGTACAATTTGAATGTTTAATCTAGTTCGGTGGTTCCCAAACCTGTCCTGGAGGACCCCTAGCCAGTCGGGTTTTCAGGATACCCACAGCGAATATGCATGAGATAATTTTCATACAATGGAGCAGTGCATGCAAATCTCTCTCATGATTATTCATTGTGGATATCCTAAAAACCTGACTGGATGGGGGTCCCCCAGAACAGGTTTGGAAACCTCTGATCTAGTTTCTTTATGCAGTTTGATAGCTGTAATAATAAACACCGTGTTTTATTTCAGTGTGTGTTTGCTGACATACAAGGACACTTCTCCTCAGAAGTTCATTTACAGAAGGGGAATCCAGTTCAACTCAGGCCACAGTACTGGGTGGGAGCTACACAAACCTACACACCCAAGTGTTAACTTCATTCAGGGAGCACCTCTCCTCGTTGCAGAGAAAATTATGCACCTTTGTAATACTACACACAGAACTTTATCTGCAGCAAGGGCTGGCAGTTTTCAAAGACACCAGTTCTGCAAGGAAATGGCTTTTGAAAATTGTCTTCATGACCTCTATGTTGTGCTACTTTTTTTGCATACTGCTTTCTGACTCTCGCTTGAAATCTAAGGTCTCATTCCCTGCTGGAAAGATAGGATTTCTCACAAAAGAAAGGAATGCTGAATATCGGGTTTGAAGACTGGGAGTGTGTATTATACCTGGGGAGAGGGGAGATACACATTTCGAAAATCATAGTAATTCCTAAAAAGATGTTACCATTTATAGCTGTTGAAAGCACCATTTATTTACCCTATCCTACCATTATGAATCTTTATAAACAGAGGCTGTTGTTCTGGTCTTCATTAAAACACAATATCATCATCACAGCAAGACATGTAGAGGGCAATTTTTAAAGCTGGTTACAATACCAGGATAAAATGGCTGGGCTGAAACTTGCCCTCTTTCCAGCTAAAAGTATGTGTGGGCTTCCTTACTATATGTAATTCAGCTGGATTTAAATGGAGTATTCCTGTGGGCTTCTTTAGGTCAAGGGAACAGAGCAGGGCATACATGTGGGATTTACAAATATATGCACACTATTTTGTCATGGCCTGGCTGCCCACACAAATAACAGGCACCAAGTCCCCAGGAGCTTTTAGCACACATATTTGGCTCAGCAATCCGTGGCCACTCCATAGGGGAAGCTGCATCCTTGAACAGATGAGGCCCAGGGGCTATTTGGAAATGGAGGAGCATTTGAGCTAAGTTGCAGGGTATGAACACGAGCAAATACTAGTACTGCAGGAAGACTGGAACAAGATAAAGCAGAACACCGGAACTTGATTAGAAAGCAAGAACACATTTATAGACAGAATTACTAGGCAAGAATACAGGAACACAGTTACAGGTACTAAGGAGCCAGATGGATTGCGCTTCTGCAGGGCAGATGCCGAGAGGTTTGTTGGACCTGCGAAGGCAGGTCTCCCTAATGCTGTTATGGCTTCATAGTTGTCTTGTTGAGCCAGAGTCCTGTGGCTCCATTGCAAGATCCCCTAGCCCTGTGACACCCGGGGCCACAGTTGCAATGCTCACTGCCTCTGACAATACTTTGCTGATTTCAAAGGAGAAACCACATGCATGTTTTCCTTTGAAAACTGGCCGCAGTGTATGCTGCTAAAAGCATGCATGCACATTGAAAACAACAAGGACTGTACAAAATTGCCACCATAATGTGCAAATGAAGGATGTAACAACTGAAGAGTGAATCTGAGTATGATAATAGTAAAAGATGCACAACGTATATGAAAATAGATTAACTCAAATGCATTAAAAATATATAAAAATGTGAGAACTAAAATACAGTATATTAGGACAACAAGGAAAATAAACTGAAGAAAAAGTCCAGAAGGAAACATAGTTGTTCCAAGGAAGAGATATTTTGAAGTATCTACTTCTTTATAGTGATTCATTTCCAAGGGATCTCTTGTTTTAAAAAAGGCATTAATGATCCCCCTTATTAAAGTTGTATATTAGAAACATTAAAAAGTTACTGGGAATATGGACACTAGTCCTTGGCATAGTACCCCTGAAGAATGTACAAGCTTTATTCAAATAAGACTCTTTCCCAGCCTGTGCCTATGGAAAATATCTTTATTGAATAAGACACAACATGTTTTATGTTTTATTTATCTGGTTCATATTTATTTTGAGGAAACTGACATATTTATTGCACTTGTGAAATGACCAAAAAGAATTATTTTTCACAGCTGTCTCCTACAGTTTATCTTTGACTGTCAGTTGTAAAGTAAACTCTTTTGGTTGTTTGCATCAAGTCCTTTTATTTGATGTGCTTTGTCTATTTGCTTTTATGTGGTTCAGACTGAGAAACTATAGAAATATATTAGAATATGATGTCAGATAAGGGCTTTAAGGCCCATCTAACCTGCACAATTTACTTCCAGGTGCAATGCCTTTCACTTCTTCACAATTAGGGATCCTCGTTACTTATATTATGCTTGCTTGAATTCTGTTACTGTTTTTGCCTCTACCACCTCTCCTGGGATTACTTCATGCATTAATCACCTTTTCTGTAAATAAATATATTTTTAAAGTTACTCCTGAGTCTACCCTTTTGAGTTTCATATCATGACCTCTTGTTGTAGAATTTGTTTTCCACAGGAAAAGGTTTGCTTTTTCTACATGTATATGTTTCAGATATGTGCATGAATGTATCATAAGCTGACCTCTTCGTTTCTCCTCTTGGGCATAAAAATGTCAGCCGTTAAGTCTCATCATACATGGCAGAGACCCTGCACCCCCTCCACTCCATCTCTATCTCTACAGCCTCCAGAAATGCATTTTATTTATTTATTTAAAAATTTATATTCCACAATTTCCAGGCAGTGTTCAGTGCACAGCACTTGTAATACAACCATCAAAACATTAAAGCATTTTAAAGCTAAACAGAAGACCCAGACATAAAAAAAATTATCCAAGAATAAGGCAAACAATCACATTAGCCATCATCCAGATGCTTCCATGAAAAGGACAGCCTTAACCTGCTTCCTAAACTCCTTCACATCCTGAGGATTCAGGTAGCAAATAGCCATGGTGTCTAAGAATGGTTTTTCAAAGCAAAATTTACTTAAAACTTTGAAAATCAAAATGCAGTCCAGTACAGAGAAAATAAAGAATAGCATCAGGAAAATTATAAGCAAAAAAGAAATAGTCTCTTTGTCCATGGTAAATCCCCTATGTTCTTCTCCCAACTGAACCAGTGTCTGACTCTAGAATTCCTTCTCCTTGAAGAGTTTCAGAATGAAACAAGGACTGAAAAGATGACAATCCCCTTGTTAAAAAATGAGATGGTCCAAAACAGATAATGCAACGAACAAGAGGGCTAAAGTACCTAAGTTTATAATTGTCCACTCATTACCATTAACTCTGCCCAAACTCCTCCCACTTGCATTCCAATGCATGATGCAGTAAATAACGCACGCGCTACGTTAAGACCCTAATGCAAAATGATAAATGACCCTGTTAATTAGCTAGTGTAGAGTTTGGTTAGTGAATGGGGGAATCTGTCATTCAAATGCAGCCCCTCCTCTTAAAGATGCTGGAGTGGCCGTCCCCCTGACAGATATTTTAAGCAGCTTTCTCTAGAAAGCACATAGCAGACCCTTATAGTTTGCTAGCAGTTAGGAGGTAATGAGGAGTTTTTTCTACGTTGGATTTTTCTGGCTCACTCAGAGGAGCCAGGCACACCCTGCCTAGGGATCCTGATCAGGGTCAAGAGGGTATTACTTATCCAGGCCACTCACTGGCTGATTGGGATTTTCCCTCTGTTTTGTTTTTTTTTTTTTGGGGGGGGGTCAAAACTTTTCTGGGTAGTAGCATTGTGAGACCCTGGGTACCATCTGGGCTCAGGGCATGGGGAACTCTGTCTCTGAGGCTGCTCAGGTTAGGGAAGACCTGACTTCCAAACCCTCCATGAGGACAGAGGAGGTGGTGACCTGCTGCGAGGGATGATCTCCCGTATTTTGTTGGAAGGGAAAGAACTTGAGTTTGAGATTTGAGATTACAGTTTTGGCTGCCCCCCCCCCCCCCCCCTTCATTCCTGCATTGGAGCTGGGCAAGCTGCCTGTGTCCAGGGGATCCCTCCCTTTTGGTATCTAGAGATAGAAAGAATTCAAAGAAATCAGAGAAAAAAAATAGAAGATCACCTAACCATAAAGCAAAGCAAGGGTCACCGAGGACCCCCATCTTTACCCCCTGGGGGGAGAGAGGAATTTTATTTTCTGTACAAAAGATTGTAGTTATAATTTTTACCTGCATGGAAGGGGTATTTTTGCCCAGCTGAAGGAGGCGCTGCCCTCCTGGGAGCTCCACTTGTCCCAGCCCTGGAGAGAGGAGGTTTCCCTGGCCCTAGTTTGGAGATTCATGTACAGATAGAGGGGAAAGAGTTTAAGAAACGAAGAGAGACGTTGTAGTGCAGAGGATTTTGTTATTGCTGCAAGTCTTCAAATTGGTTTGCCCATCAGTAAAGACTTTTATCTGAATACTAACACAGTGGCTCCAGCGTGGTTTTATGGGCTAATTACTGCACCCACATTGAGAAAGAGACAAACCACTCCCTAGGGGTAATAAGGAAATTGGCATCCAAGTCACCCCCAGAACTCTGGGCCCTAGAGGAGACATTCACCCTCCCCCCAAAGAAAAAAGGTCCAGGCCCTGGGGAAAGAGACAGTGAAATAGCCAGCCAAAGGCTCCAGCCCCAAAGAGCAATACATATTTTTATGGCCCTATCAGAGTGCAGCCTGCCTCCCGGAATGGGGTTACATTTAGGGATGTGAATCGGGCTTCAGACGATTGAAAGTACCCTCGATATTTTCAAAATCGTCAGAAATCGGGGGCTCCCCCAAAACGATAGGAAAACCCCACGATATTGTTCGTGGGGGTTCTCTTATCGTTTTGGGGGAGGGCAGGAAAAACGGCACACAAAAATAACCCCTAAACCCACCCCGACCCTTTAAAACTAATCCCTTAGCTTCCCCCACTCTCCCGACCCCCCCAAAAACTTTTTACAGATACCTGGTGGTCCAGTGGGGGTCCCGGGAGCGATCTCCCACTCCCGGGCCGTCGGCTGCCACTAATCAAAATGGCGCCGATGGCCCTTTGCCCTTACCATGTGACAGGGTATCCGTGCCATTGGCCGGCCCCTGTCACATGGTAGGAGCACTGGATGGCCCACGCCATTTTTAAAGATGGCGCCGATTCCGGTTCCGATTCACATCTCTAGTTACATTTACTTTTATCCCCAGTGCATGGACTGAATGGATGGACACTGATTTGAGTCATGGTTTCTACCCATTTTGTTAATTTTGATTTTCTTGCTCCTATTCTGGACATTTGACCACCTTTTGGAGATTTTTGAACTTGAGTATGAGTTTGAGACTGTGTTGGTGACTGACTGCACCAGGAACCTAGAAAGATAATTCTCTCTCTCCATTTGGACTTGGATCCAGACCCGTAGCACCCCTGGTTGAGGAAAACTACTTTCAGGGGGGACCAGCTACACTCAGATTAGGTTATAAGACACCATTAGAAAGAATGGGTTTGGTTGCAACATGCAGCTTAACCTGTAGTATGATATCTAGAGTGGTTTCTAGTTAAGGAGAGCACTTTCCGTATTGTAATCTACTGACATTGTTAACATAAGTGACAGGTTACATGAGAAGAAAAACTGACAGCTCAAGGAGGGGCACATGGATATGACCTCTTTAAGCCTCCACTGGGAGATAATGCTAGCTGGAAATAGATTGCACTTTCTCATAGTAGAAATCAGCACAGCTCACTCACCCCTGCATATCCAAAATACTACAAAAGGTAAAAAGATTTTTTTTTAAAAAGTGCATATGGTTGGAACAATTAAAAAAAATTGCAAAGATATATCTGTCATGTCAAGCTTTAACTTGCCTAGAAGTCTACAAATGGATTGGGAAGATTATTCAAGGTTAGGATTGATTACTTAAAAAAATAAATAAATCATGTAGCCTGCCCTTCTGCTTCCCACACTAAGAGATCCTAACATTCTTTTAATAACATAGTAAATGATAACAAATAAACAACAAATTGCTCCATCCAGTCAGCCCAGCTGATGCTTAAGGCTGAAACTGCCATTTCATGCAGGTTACCCCCATGCCTTCAATTTAGGATTGTAACTGCCGCTCCGTACAGGCTACCTCCATGCAGAAATGCTACTGTACATGAAACGTTACCACAGCTTACCCCAGTTCTTCATTTATTTATTCTATTTTTTATTTATTTAAAAAGTGGTTATATACTGCTATTTGGATATAACCATCATAACGGTTTACAATATTTAACAATGTTTTATAAATCATAACAACAAAATAAAATTCACAAACATTCTTACATTCTTAAAATTTAACAAAATTACAATTTAAAAAATATAAGTCATTCATCAAATCATTCATATCATGGCTGTTCTGACAAACTAATGCTGCGATGATGAAATTCATGTTGAAACTTTTGCTGTCATGGTTTCCTCTCTACCAAAAGCTTGCTTATATAACCAGGTTTTAATTTTTTTCTTAAATTGGGTCACATTTGTTTCTAATCTTAATTCTAAAGGAAGTTTGTTCCAAATTGTTGGTCCAGCTAGTGACAGTGCTCTTTCCCTTACAGATGTTAACTTTGCTGATACCAAAGATTGAATCGATAAAAGTCCTTTATTGGCGGATCTTAAATTTCTCTGCGGTATATGTAATCTTATTACCGCGTTTAACCATTCGACATTTTCATTGTGAATTGCTTTATGTAAAATACATAACGCCTTATATTGGACTCTCTGCTCTGTTGGTAGCCAATGGAGTTCCATCAGTACGGGCGTAATATATTCTTTTCTGTTTGACCCAACTAAAATTCTTGCCGCTGTGTTTTGCAAGATCTGTAAAGGCCGTAGAGTAGAATAGGGTGGTCCCAAATAAAGTGCATTACAGTAGTCTATTAATGAGAAAATTAAATTTTTATATCCATCCTTTAGCCTCTGTGTTTATCTCATACCCCTTTGAATTCTTTTACCATTCTTATCTTCGCCATCTTGTTTGACAGGGCAGTTCCTGGCATCCATTAGCCTTTCTGTTAAAAAAAAAAATAAATTCTTGATGTTCTTCATGAGTCTACTCCCTTGGAGCTTGATATCATGACCCCTGGTTCTACAGCTTCTTTTCCACTGGAAAAGGTTTGCTTGAATTGCTTTGACCCGCCCCCCACCCAGAACACCCTCCCCCCCCTTTGAAGAGGCCTAGCACTTATGCGCCTACCGGGTTTATGCGCGCAGCTGGGCCCCTTTGAAAATCTGCTTGGTGCACACAAGGCCCAGCCGCGCGTTTAAACCCTGCGATTTATGCTTGTGGTTCTTTGAAAATCTATCCGAATGCCCCTCATTACCTTTCAGTCTTACAGCTCCACCTTTGGCCTTCCTCCTTTATATCTGAAAAATGTTCTGTCACCTCGCTTTACCTCTTTAGCAATCCTTTCTTGCATTTGAACTTTTGCCTCATCTGTTTCATTCTCACCAGATATTTTCCCTGGGTTCCTCTTTTTGAGATTGTTTGTACTTTTTAAATGCTGATCTTTTTGCCTTAATTTTTCTAACAAAGATTTGCTGCCATTATCTCTCCTTTTACCTTGGCACACTGTTCTTCCACTTCACCTATCTATCTCCCAGCCTTCTGTCTCCTCTGCAAGGTACTTCTCCATTTTACCAAGGTCAGTATTTTTAAAATTCAGGACCTTTAGCTTCATGGGACTTCTCTTCACCTCAGCTATTATATCAAACAAGGGTGGTAACTTTAAAACGAGCACACTCGCACATATATAAGCACATCTGGGCACGCGGCCACATATGCAGGAATCTTATATCGGCCACGCAAGTACGCACATATGTTATAAAATATGTATATGTGCTCCTAATTTTAAGTATTTACACGAGCATCTGCCAATTGCACATTTTCCTTAGGAAAATGTCAGCTTTTACACACGCAAAGGAGTTAATTTTATAACATGCGCATGTGAAGGAAATGACTAATTTAACCACTTCATCCATCAGTTTGCCAAGTTTATCTCTAGGTCATCAAGACCCCCCCTGGTTCTTTAGCCTTCATGCCCCCGCCCAGTTTACCCAGACCCCTCATGCAGTCTCTACTTTTTACAGATTCTGCAATTCAATTTTTTAGTAAAAAGATGCTGGACAAATTATTAGTTTTGCGGTACAAATGTCCTTAAAATTGTCAGTAGAAATTATAAGTGGCAAATCATTTTATTATACAGCATGTTTTTATTATACAGAAAGAGGTCAATATTCAAAGGCTTTGTCCCGGCAACTTTTGGAGTTACCCAAATATAAACCAAGATTTTAATATTTCCCCCCACTCCCCAGCTAAATTTTGTTTGGGAAACTCATTACCTGCACACAATTTAGCCAGATAAAAAGAAGCAATGATTGAGGAGTTCTGGGGACATGGTTAAACTTTACCCAATAAGTGCTGATATTCAGTGGTATCTGGATAAAGTTAGCCAATTGCCGGTTAAGTCTGGTTGGAAATATACATGTCCTAAAGTTTACCTAGATAACTGAGTATGTTCCATCAAACATCCGGGTAAAGATATCTGGGCAAACTTTACCTAGGTAACTTTCCTGCTCACTAGCCTGCTGATAAATCCATATGTTTATATGCTGCGTTAATGTCTTTGGGGTAAATGTATTAAAGTGAATTAAGGCTACCTCCTACTACATATTTAGGGATGCATATCTTATTGTGTTATTTGATGTTGTGTTAATGCAGACTAATACACAAAATATTGAGTGGTGTTGTATGCAAATACCTGCAAAACAGCTCATTAATATTAAAATCAGGTGAACATGAATCACGTTATGCAACACAATTTGCAGTAACAACTTGGTAATACAAAACCGTAATTATGTGTGTGTGATATTTTAATGTGTTTTTGTAGACTTTTCATGTTTTTAATTGATTAGGTATGTTTAACTTGTAATCCACATGGGGGAGATTTTCTGGAAAGCGCAAAATAAAAGAAATTTTAAATAAATAAAATATGGCTGACTGTAAGGAATATGGAATACTCCTTGTCTGGGACCACTTATCTACGAGGTCCCAAAAAGAATGTAGTCAGGATATATAAAACAAGAATTTATTTATAAAGGATTGAATTGACATACACACACACAATCATCATATCACAAAGCAATGTAATAGACTAGATGCTTTACCAGCAGTACTTGTTTCAGGACCTTATGTTTATAAAGGATAGAATCGACATCCACACAATCATCATATTACAAAGCAATGTAATAGACTAGACACCAGCAGTACTTGTTCAAGACCTTACCGTCCGATTTCCTCAAGCCGAGATGCAGAGGCTGCCATCAGGAGCGGTCAACTGCGGGAACTCCCAAACGTACGTCTACGTTGCAGGATCTGCTTCTGACTTTGCCCAGGCTGCTCTCTGAATTTAACCAGGTCTGTTTGAGAAGAGGCTCGTGATTACTAATCCCTTAGGGGAGTGATAGCATTGTTACTGGAAGCTCGAGCTGGCTGCGTCAGCATGATTGCACAAGGAGGCCACCCTTGTCAAACTGCCATCGCCCCAGCACTTAGCCTTCTTGCACAGTGCTTAGAACTTCCCCTTCAATCCACCCTTTAATCACGAGTCTCTAGCAAGCACTCCGGTCCGTACCGGGCCCGAACCACACGAAGGTGGGTTTGTTGCTTTAATATTTTGCGGACACGAAAGACCAGGTAACAAGTACTGAGAGTGCATAAAATGAAAACAACACAAAGCACTAGAATAGGGTGGACTAGCCAATTAAGTGTTTGTCGGGCAGTGGGGGAATGACCAGTGAAGATATCCCACCATGAATGATGAGTATCATCAACAATTTTTTGAGTTAATGAATGTAGTTTGTCATTCAAAAACAAAGTTTTAAGCAATACAATGTCTGTAGACTTATTTAATCGCCCTAGTATTTGCTGCAGCTGATGAGAAGCATTAATGGCCTTTTGCAGAGGCCGCAGATCTAAAAGGGGCATCTGCAAAAAGGCGATCAATATATTTATCCCCGTAGAGATGGTTAGTGTATCCTTAGGGGTAGATTTTAAAAGAAGCGCGATCAGCCTACTTTTGCTTGCGCATCAGACTCAAGCAAAAGTACGCTGGATTTTAGTAGATACGCGCGGAGCCGCGCGTATCTACTAAAATCCTGGATCGGCGCGCGCAAGGCTATCGATTTTGTATAGCCTGCGCGCGCCGAGCCGCGCTGCCTCCCCCCGTTCCCTCCAAGGCCGCTCCGAAATCGGAGCGGCCTTGGAGGGAACTTTCCTTTGCCCTCCCCTCACCTTCCCCTCCCTTCCCCTACCTAACCCACCCGCCCGGCCCTGTCTACACCCCCCCCTTACCTTTGTCGGGGGATTTACGCCTCCCGGAGGGAGACGTAAATCCCCGTGCGCCAGCGGGCCTGCTGCGCGCCGGGCCGCGACCTGGGGGCGGGTACGGAGGGCGCGGCCACGCCCCCGGGCCGTAGCCACGCCCCGTACCCGCCCCCAAAACGCTGCCGACACGCCCCCGGAACGCCGCGACGACCGGGCCAGCCCCCCGACACGCCCCCGACACGCCCCCCTCCGAGAACCCCGGGACTTACGCGAGTCCCGGGGCTCTGCGCGCGCCGGGAGGCCTATGTAAAATAGGCTTCCCGGCGCGCAGGGCCCTGCTCGCCTAAATCCGCCCGGTTTTGGGCGGATTTAGGCGAGCAGGGCTCTGAAAATCTACCCCTTAGTGGGTAAGTAATAAGTGATGTTATCAAACAAAAACACTGAGATATTATAAATGCAGCCACTAAAGGAGAAATTATAAACACAAACTACTTGAGGAGCAACTATGGTGAATCCTTGCACCTGGGCGGGTAATGCCCATAACTCGCATTCACTCGTGGAATGTTGCAAAGTACAATCCTCTTTAACACGGGATATTGAAAAGTGGCAAGCAAAATGTCCTGACAGAAGGGGAACACAATTATCCAGAGAATTTGTCCGATTATCAGGAAAAATCCATTTACCAGAAAAAGTCGGTTGGACCATCACAGGTCCTGAAGAGGACCAAACATGAAAAGGGAGCGCTATAAATTTACATGCTGTTGCATTGGTACCTTGGTACCATTCAATTAGCCCAGTACAATATAGATGGTTACACCTTGTCTGCTCCAGGCACGGTCTCCACCCAATAGGGTAGGGGATCAGAGTTTTTACATATTATTCAAACAAGGTTCTCCAAATAGGAGCATGTCCAATATACAATTGTGTCTGGACGTATTGAATTTGTTGGGTGAGAAAAATAATCTGCAATCGAACCTGCGTCCCATTAAACAATACTGAGACATTTTCTATGACCTGTACTTGTTGATCAAATACTTTCTGATGAGTATTAGACTGTGCTTGCAAATAGTTCAATGTTTGGTGAAAAAGATTCGCATTATCCGGTATCCAGTCGGCCATAAAGTTAATAGTGGTACTCAAGTCCGTGCCGGCCCGAGCGACTTTACCCACTAGTACTTCAACATCTATATTGTTAAGAACTCCAACACCTAGGCCAGCACTTCCTAAAAGAGTATCATACCATTCTCGCCTTCGCCTTCCAGTCCGGGGTATGGGGGAAAAGATATATTAAAATACAATTTATGAACGGTTTTATAAAATACTACTGTAGCACAAGTTTCTGGTAGGCGAATTAATGATTGTTCCCGGAATCGGGGCTGGGACACCTGACTCATGATCCAATAGTATGTAAACGTTTCAGATGTACTATTTGTCTTCGATTCCATGCAGCCAAGTATCCAGGCTGGTTTGGAAACATTAATGGTAGGTAATGAAACAGAAACATTGTCACATTGGTATCGTAGTGCATGCTGAGTGCCCATAAAACAAACGTAATCAAAATTTTTACAAACATATTCTGTAGTGTTACTAAGCTCTAAAGTCGCGTTCGCATTATGTTGGTACAACCAAATATACCGGTTGATATTGCTAAGAGATATAGGGCCGGATTTTAAAAGCCCTGCGCGTGTAAATCCGCTCACGCGCCAGTGTGCCTATTTTGCATAGGCCGCAGGTGCACGCATAGCCCTGGGACACGCGTAAGTACCGGAGCTTTGTAAAAGGGGCGGGAGGGGGCATGTCCGGGGGTCAGGGGGCGGTTTGGGGCGGGACTGGGGGGCGTGGCGCCGGCCCGGGGGCATGGTCGAGGCCTCTGGACCAGCCCCCGGGTCGGATGATGGCGCGCCAGCAGCCCGCTGGCGAGCGCAGATTTACGCCTGCTTTCAGCAGGCGTAAATCTGCCAACAAAGGTAGGGGGGGTTTAGATAGGGCCGGGGGGGGTGGGTTAGGTAGGGGAAGGTGAGGGGAGGCGGAAGGAAAGTTCCCTCCAAGGCCACTCCGATTTCGGAGCGGCCTCGGAGGGAACAGGCAGCACGCACCGGGCTCGGGGCGCGCACAGGTTGCACAAATGTGCACCCCCTTGCGTGCGCCGACCCCGGATTTTATAAGATATGTGCGGCTACGCACGTATCTTATAAAATCCAGCGTACCTTTGTTCGCGCCTGGTGCACGAACAAAAGTACGGGCGTGCGTACATTTATAAAATCTACCCCATAGTGTACGGAATTCCCCATCCCATAGGGGTGGATACATGTGGAATGATTATTAATTGTGTCATTTTGGTCTGTGCGGGAACATATAGTTCCTTGTTTGTCAGATTGTGGAACAATACATATATCGATCCTCGGTAATCGGAATCAATAATGTCCCCAAGTATTATAATGCCTTGTTTGGCCCAACTGGATTTAATTTGCAACCAACCAAAATGTCCAGTGGGGATACTGCATCCTATTTGTAAATCATATAGAAAGGATTTGTTCGGGGGAAAAATTACAGCTGTAGGGTTTGTTAAATCATATCCTGCTGCTTCAAAACTGTTACATTGGGGGAGTTCAGCTTTCCCTTCTGCAGTCGCCCACAGACTATATTTCGGATTTGAGAAAGCTGTTGTGTGTCACCTTGGTACATTCTTTGAAAGGGTGTTTTGCCATCTCCCTTTAATGGCTGACTGTTAAGTAACTGTAAGGCCGTGGGGAGTACATCTTTCCACACTTTGAAAGAGGCTGACTTTGTCAGTGTACGGAGCATATTCTTTAACAACCCGTTCATTCTCTCAATTAGGCCAGCCGCCTGTGGATAATAGGGTATATGGAATATCCATTCTATGAAATTATCTTGGGCATATTGTTGGACTTGATGTCCGGTGAAATGGGTACCCCTGTCACTCTGTATCTGTTTTGGTAACCCATAATACCGACTCATTTCATGGAGCAATTTAAGGATTGCTTTTTGATTGGCGTCTGGGGCTGGGACCGCCATTAGTACTCCACTGCACGTGTCTACTGCAGTGCATATGTAGGAATCACCACCACTTCTTCTGAGTGGACCAATAAAATCTATTTGCCAAATCATGGCGGGTATTAGGCCACGACGTATGTGCCCTTTCTCTATTGCTTGCGGGGATCTAGGATGGGTCATTTGACAGTATTCACATTGTTTAATCACATTTTGGAAGTCCGAGAGGGACCCTGGTATCCCTCTGGCTTGAGCCCACCTGTAAGTAGCCTCCGAAAGCACAGTGCTTAGAATTTCCCCTTCACTGACCTTATGACTCAGAGGCAGTGCTGCACACTTTATGGGAAGGTTCCTGGTTGGATTCCTGGATCAGGTCTTCTGCACCCAGGTTGGTTGGAGATGCTGTGGAGACACAGTTCTCAGCCTCCGAGGTGGAGAGGAGTTATGGTCGTCTCAGATTTAAAGCTACATATACTCAAAGAAGTCAGCGCAACGCTGGACGTGCTGGGATTTTTAGAATCCTGGGGGGTGGGGGGAGAGTTGTTCTGTACCTTAAGAGGTTATGGGGAGATAAAGGGTGAGGACTGGAAGGAGCCTTATAAAGAAATAATAATAAAAAATAAACCAAGGAAAGAGGGGATGGGGGATGTTGACCTATGGATCCTGCAACTTTTTTTTTTAAACCCATTTGAGAGGTTTGGGGATGAGAAGTGCTCGGCCTAGCAGGGCCATTTATAAAATATTTGGGGGACAGGGTTATTGGGCCACAGGTCTGTTGCACACTTTTTAAAATTTTTAATACAGTGCGATTTAACTGGCTATATTCTTCTGAATATAGCCGGTTCAGTCTTAAGCTATCTAAGTACACAAATATAACCAGGGGTTAAAATATAAAATAAGAGGGTAAAGACATTTTTTATTTTTTACTGACCTGAGTCCTGGAGTTATAAGAAAACACTGCTGGGATGTGGCATATTTTTCTTCCCTCTCACTGGGATGTGGCTGCCTGGGGGTGGAAGAGGGCTGTTGCAGCTCAGGTTGCAGGAGACTCTGGAGCTGTGTGACAAGTTTCTGTAAGAGCAGGCAGTGACAGGCTGCAGAGAGCAGAAAACAACAGCATCGTGTTATCAGTGGGGAACTTAGAAGCCTCAGGGGGAGGTGAGGAATCATCTGTGAGAGGTTTTTTTCCTGTCTTCCTCTCACTGTCCAGTTACAAGGGGCAGGCGGGACTGAATTAGAGTGAGCTGAGGAGGAGGAGCAGGGCTGCAGATTTTGATTGTCATTTTGCTTCTTCAGTCCTGCTAAAGCTAGGGCTGATGGGAATTTCATGCTGAACTATATGCAAATCACCAGCGCCCATTATCTGGTGAGAGCTTTAGCACGTGGAGAGAGAAACTGAAAACAGAGGAGAGCAGACTTCTTCTGTCTTTGCTCCTTTCATTGGGCCTGTTTTTGTGTCCAATATTGTGAAATACAGAGGGAACTGAGGCAAACTTGTTAATGACTGCATGTTTAAGAGTGAATGAAGTTGTTTTCAGAGTATTTAATCCTAGGAACTCCAGGAAAGGTACAGGACAGATTGATACACGTAAATATAACTGGGCCGCGTGTTTTCTTTCCCAGTTTAATTGAGATAGAACTGCTGAAATGGCGTGAAAGAAAAATAATTTTCAAATCACACTTTGATTTAATTGTGTACCCTTTATGAGTTATTTGCCATAAACTTTCTGAGCTCACTCAAGTGCTTGCTTTAGAGGGGAGGAATAGCCTAGTGGTTAGAGCAGTGGGCTATGAACCAGGAGACCAGCATTCAAGTCCTGCTGTCACTCCTTGTGACCTTGGGCAAGTCACTTTACCCTCCATTGCCTCAGGTACAAACTTAGATTATAAGCTCTCTGGGGATAGGGAAATACCTACAGTACCTAAATGTAATCCACTTTGAAGTGCTGTGAAAAGTGGAATATAAATAAGTGCCTGCTTAAACCTTAGTTCAGACAGAGGGATAACTAAACTGAGAGAGAGAAAAAAATTGCAGCCAGAGGGCTGGTGCTAATATTTATGTTATCAGAGTGATTACTTTAAATGAAAGAAACAATTTGAGCAGAAGGAAAGTGCTAGAAGGGATCCTGTAACTAACTTCAAGCAAAATCTGCCTAGATTGTGAAAATACCTGAGGAAAAGTCAGTGAATTACATAGGGGAGTTTGAGAAGCTGACATCAAGGACATTTGTCTTGGAGAGAGACATTAACAGCTATCTCCTTATTCCTAGCCAACATAGCTTCTATTAAGAATAATTAAAACTTTGATTCAGCCCTAAAATCTGAACCACAGAAATAGTGCAGAAAGTATGAAAAGAGAAGAGTATAATAGTGTATGCAAGAAAACACAAGAATGAATAAGACACTGCTCATTCCCTCTGTAGCCAGAGCAGGGTTCCTTGCTTATCTTTTTATTTCTTCACTAAGCCAGAACAAGTTCAGTTAGACGGCGAAGAAACCACATGCAGCAACACCAATAGTACATTTTCGGAAGAGGGGAGCGCAATAGAGTTATTAGGGAACACATGCTTTATGTTATTTAAAAATGGTCAGGAAGCCTGCGATGGACAAGGAGACGGCTGAGAGAACCGAACTACAGACAGCGCACTCCAAGATCCAGAGGCCACAGGCAAAGATTCATCAAGAATCTACAGCATGAGAGTAACACTGGACTAAACACAAACACTAAGGGTTACAAACTGAAAAGCCATTTAGATGGATTTTATTTATTTATTTAGAACTTTTCTATACCGATTTTTCTATACCGATTTTCTATACCGATAACAGGAAAGTTATCTGTCTAAGGCCTGGATTTATCAAAATGCACTAAATATCACATGCAATAGGAAAAGGGGTGTGTTTTATGGTAATAGGCTGTTTATCGCAATTTGCGCTAATACCTATGTGAAGCGCTCTCTTAGCACAAATTGCGAAAAGTGCCAGAATTGATTTATTTCCTACATACAACCAGGTGAGAGAGAGACTAGCCATAATACCCTCATCCTAGGTAAGTATTTATATCTCTATGGGAGGCCCACCTAGTCACTTGAGATGAGGTTTAGGTATCAGTGTAGGGGTTAGGGGCCACTTTGACATTCAAAGTGAGACGTACGAACAGAACAGTGCTGTCATGTGAAGATTTCATGATCTTCGGAGTGAGGAAACTCAACCAAAGATGAGATTTGTGCAATGTTCTCGCAACCTAGCTTGATGTTACCCAGGTATCTGACTAACTTAACTAGCCACTTTGCAGCTGAATATTTATCCCTAAGTGTCTAGTTAGACTGAAAAAGAAAGCGAGATACAGAGATACACACAGTGAAAGCAAGAGGACAAAGCAACAGTGTTAAAGGACTCAGCCAAACTTAAGAAATGCCGAGAAAGAAAGGAACACATACAAAAGATATACTTACTCTTATCCACTGCAAGGAAATACACCGGAACACATGTGAAGTGGAGCATAAGAAAAGAATCATACGCTCTTAAACAAACATCTGCTTTACATACACATTTATTTCAAGTGGAACATTACTACTCAGAGATAAAAGACACATACACATATACTTATCTGATGAGAGTTCCATATTAGCAGGTACCGGTACCAGACAGGGAATAAGAATCCTAGGAGGAAAAGAGACAGAGAAAATGCTATTCAATATTGTAAAAGAGTACTTTCTGCTTTGAATGTTATTTTTAAAAGTTCATAAGAATTTGAATTGCTAATTTACACTATTTCTGGGTAAACAAAACTGTTAAATATACTATTTTCTTTAACATTGAATTTATCTGAGTATTATACTTTTAAAGACACTGCCTTCCCTCTCTCTTTGTCCCTGGGAGACTGGTTGGGTGCATTTCAGTTCCCTAGTTCCTGTTATTGGAAGACCCAACAGGAAGGAGGGAAATTTTCCTCTCATAGCCCCAGTTTTGCAGATCTAGTGGTTCCCAGAGTAACAACAGAAACCCCATATTCTGGTGTTGTGGATGTGAGATTTGAAATTTAAATGTTGGTCAAGATAGACACCGAGATCTCTCACATTGCAGGTGAATGCATCGGGTGGAGGGTTGGTGTTGCTTAAGGCAGGGAGCGAGCGAGCTGGGGGATTGGAGATTGTGAGGAGCTCCGTTTTTGTTACATTTAAAGCGAGATGTAGGTTTGAGAGGAGGGTGTTGATTGAAGTAAGGCAAGAATCCCAGAATTGTAATGTTTTGGGGAGGGATTCTTGAAGCGGGATGAGGATTTGAACGTCATCAGCATACATGAAGAACTTTAGGCCAAGATCAGAGAGGAGCTAGCAGAGGGGAAGGAGATAGATATTGAAGAGCATGGAAGAGAGGGAGGAGCCCTGCGGGACACCCTGTGTGAGGGGAATGTGGGATGATTCGCAATTGGCTATTTTTACGGTGTAATTTCTGTTGTTGAGATAAGAAGAGAACCATTGCAACGCAGAACCTGTGACACCGATTTCAGCAAGGCGGGTGAGGAGTATCGTATGATTGACGGTGTCCAAGGCAGCAGATATGTCAAGTAGGGCCAGTATGTATGATTGACCATGGTCCAATCCCTTGAGTATAGTGTCAGAAAGGGTAAGAAGGAGGCTTTCAGTGTTACGGGCTTTACGAAAACCAAATTGAGCCGGGTGGAGGGTGTTGTGCTCTTCAAGGAATTCGGTAAGCTGGATATTGACTATTTTCTCCATTATTTTTGCTATGAAAGGCAAATTAGAAATAGGGCGATAGTTAGCTGGGATACTGGGGTCGAGATTAGGTTTTTTTAGGAGGGGTTTGACTACTGCATGTTTAAGGGGGTCGGGTACTTTGCCATGTGAGAGGGAGCAGTTTATTATGTCAGCCAGGAGTTTTGAAATGGTGGCGGGGATGGAAAGAAGAGTCTTAGTGGGGATTGTATCGGATGAATGTGTGGCGGGTTTAGCCTTTTGGAGGATTCGTTCAATCTGTTTAGGAGAGGTGAGTTCAAGGGACTGAAGGTTAGCGCTTGAATTTGTGGGGAGGGGGTTGACAGAGGAGGGATTAACAGGGAAACACTGGAAGACATTAGAGATTTTGTTTCTAAAAAACATGGCAAGTTCCTCACATTTAGTGCTGGCATTTTCTTCAGTGGAGGGAGGGGGGAGGGGGTGGTTGGTAAGGTCAATGCTCAGTGATTTTTCTTCGAATGCTGTAATGAGAGTTTCAGTAGAGCAGGGTTTACGGTAGAAGATAGTGCTGTAGGGGAGGGGTATGTTGAGGGGTGGGGGTGTTTATGGTAAGAAGAGCATTTATAAGGCAGTGGTCGAACCATGGGACCAGGATTGTAGAAAGGGTATGGTGAGATTGAATGTTAGCATTAATGAATATAAGATCAAGGGTATGACCTGCTTTGTGTGTGGGGGTTGTGATCAGTTGTCTGAAGCCTATAGCTTGAAGGGTGTTTAGGAAGAGTTCACTAGATGGGGAGAGAGGGAGGGCATCTATGTGGAGGTTGAAATCTAGAATTATGGCAGGGGTGTCTATAGTGATGTTGTCTGATAAAAATTCGATGAGGGGGGACGGATCCTGATCAAGCTGCCCTGGGGGGGGGGGGCGTATATGAGGCAAACTTGTAGCTCTTTGGCTTTGAAGAGGCCAATTTCAAGTTTATGGGGGGCAGTGATCTTTTGAGGTTTAAGGTTGAGATTTTTTTTGCAGCAAGGTTGAGGCCTCCGCCTCCTTTTCTGGGTCTCAGAATTGAGAAAATATTGTAGGACTGGGTAGGTAGCTGATTGATGAAGACTTGGTCAGTATCCTTAAGCCAGGACTCAGTGATGGCACAGATGTCTGGGTTGGTGTCGGTAAGCAGGTCAAATAGAATTGGAACTTTTTTTGAAATCGATTGAGCATTAAAGAGAAGTATTGCTATGGTAAAGAGGCCTAAGAATTGTGCAAAGGGAGATACCATGATAGGTATGAGGTGTTTGCACAGATTAAAACATAGGCAGTTGACTGAAGCACACCTGACAGGACCCCCTAAATGTTTGAACCTTAGGCACATGCCCAATTTGTCTGAGAACAGAGTACTTAGGTGATCTGGGAGAATCTGCTTCTAGCTCAGGAAATGAGTGTTCAACTCAAGGGAAGGCCTGCTTCTGAATTGATGTGGGAAGTGCATTCCTGCTCTTGACAAGACTCGATGGAGAGCGGCACATCAGGGCCTACTTAAAAATGGTCACTTCTGTCACAGTAAAAAAATGTGAACCACCAAAAGGGAAAAATTTCATCGGCGGGAATAGGGAAAGTATAAAAATAAGATCTCTTTTCTTAAATGACTAAAATTTAGGACAAGAAATCACTAAAGATTGCAGGATTTCATTTCACTTAACCTTAACTGATATGACGGTATAGAAAACTAAATAAACCTTAAACATTCTGAATATAGACAGCTAAATTGAGGCCATAAAAATAAAACAAATAGGCCAAGGTTAGGAGGGATACAAGAGCATATAATCAGCTCGAAGACTGCTTTAATCTTATCGCTCTACACAGATTGTACCCTTCATAAAATGTGCCATAGTTGTCAGAACAGGGTGGACACAGCACCTTTAGCCCAACCAATTTTGGGAAGAATAGTAGTAGGGGTGTGCACTGAACACTAAAAAAAAATTAATTTCTGCTGATGCCATCCCCTTCCCCCACCTAAAAAAAAATGAAAAGCTGCTTCCCCTTATATCATCCATTGATTTAAACTGAGCAGGAGCAATGCCTACTCTCTCCTGCCCTATTACTGATATTTTTAAAAATGGTATTGCCAATTTTCCTGTCTTGCTCTCGTATAGCGGAATCTGCCATACAATAAACTGGTGCCAGTCACAAAATCATCTGGTGCCATGATGCGACCAGACCCGGCAGGAGCAGGAGCGACTAGGGCTTGAGCCCAGCCCTTTCTATCTGGTAGGCATCCATGGAAGGGGTAAACAGGGGCTGAGGGGGCTAGGAGGATGTGTTTGAGAAGATGATTTTTTGGTTTTTGATGTGCTTTGAGAAGACTTTTTTTCTTTTGTTCATTTTAATGTTCATTTCAATTCGATAAATGAAGTGAACTAAAATGAACATTAAATGAATCAAAAATGAAGAAAATATAACCCATGCACATCTCTACCAGTAAATATAGTACTTAGAAGATTCAACTATTTTCTGTGTAGAAGCAACAGGATTAAAGATGAGCACTGAAATCTTAACTTAATGTAGCTCTCAAACATTAATAATGTTCTTAGGACCTAAATGATAAACAAAAATTAAAGATTGTCTCTTCCTTTTTAATATAATGGTTTCAAAGTATATTTCCAATTGCAAGTTTTTTAAAAATTTATATGTTAATATTTCCATGGTTTAGATAATGGGGTTTTTTTGTATTTTCTAAATGCATGCAGGAAAGTCAATAAGTTGTTTGAAACCAGTATGGGATCTATTCCTCTATGCCCATGGCTGTAAATGTCTCTTCTTTTTACTTGACTGAACATTACAAATGTAAACAATTTACATTAACGTTGCGTTTGTGTTCCAAATGCTTAAGGTTAGCTTATGGAGATAATTAGTACCAGAAAAGCATTTTCTATAATAGCAAGATATTTCAGGAGGATTATTCTACTAGAATCCCAGTGGAAGCAACTAACTCTTCTTTGAAATTAGATCACTCAAGGAAAGCAATTATTTATATACGAGACTGGTAATTTGGGGATGTTACTTCACAAGACTAGGATCCCACTGGTGACTCTGAGCTGCTGAAAGCACAGACTTCTTTTTGGCTGTTGGTAGCTATGGCAGCATAGTGATTCCCAAGTGGAAACCACCATGCTGTTGCTGTCACAGCTACCAGCAACCAAAGAAACTTGGTACTGCAAGAAGCTTGAAGGACCTGATACATTCCAAATTTTATAAGAATTAGCAACATCTGAGCATAACCCACTAAGTATAATTCCACTATTCCTGCTCTTTGAGCCAATAACCAAGACACTGTATGTTCAAAAGTAAGCATCTATGGCTCCCCATCATCTTCAGAAGTTTTCTACAGTAAATGACTGCCTTCATCAATCTATAGTCTTTATCCTCAGGGGTTGCAGTATTCATCTGTTTCTGTATTTCCTGAAGGGTCTCCTGAGTTTCTTGCATCTAGTGCAACAGTATCTGTGGATCCCAGTCAGCCTCCTATTGAAAGACTGTAGCTTGTACAATGCTTCCAATGGCTCTTCCATTTTGATTCTGAATCTGCAAAAAAGAGGAAACAAAACAACTCCTAGTGCTGCCTTCTACTGTACATAAGGTCACTTACCCTTGAAAACAAAAGCCAAAGTCTGGTTTTAATTATGGTTTTTTCCCCATTTACATTAACTCTGTCATCACAAGTTACCCTAACCAGAGGGAAAACAATGCAAGCAAGGAGTAAAAAAACTTTCCACTTTTATAGCTCCTGTGAATAGCTTCATCTCTCCCCATATACTCTTACTAAAGAGGTAGAGAGGGAAAACTATGATTTTAAATCCCTTCAACTATGCCCTGCTGTCTCTAGATACCCTTTCCAGAAATCCAGGAAAAAAAATCAAGCACCCCAGTTTTTCATTGCATTTCTTTTGATCAATCATTATCCCATAGTTCTGGCCGTTTACTAAGTATTTCATCCAATTTCATTTCTGGCCATTTGTGACACAATATGGTAATTTTTCTCTACTTTTCTTGTGTTTGGTTGTAATAAAGGTCACTAGGCAAAAACTGCACATACCAGGATTCAGTGAATGAATGATTGGTGGCAATTTATTTACAACTATTTACAAACAAAGGGCCTTTTTTTCTAAATGTATCGCACGCGAAATGTCCCTTTTCGTGTGCAATACCAAAATGGGGGCGGAGTCGGCCCCGGAAGAGGAGGAGTCGGGGCGTCACCGGGGCCGACTCCACGAAGCCACCGCGGATGAAGAAAAGGTAAGGCCCTTTTCGCGTCCTATTTCGCTCCCAATAGCTACACTTCCTATGGTGGCGCTATTGGGTGCGAAACCGGCAGCGATTGCACCGCGACGGTGCGATCACTGCCGGCTAGTGCAGGCCCGCCCCCCCGTTTCGGCCCTCCGCCCCTCATTTCCTAAAGTATCACAGGCCTGCGATACTTTAGAAAATGAGGCCCATAATTACAATATTTTCGCGCCCCATGGTAAATGGTAGTCCTTTAAGCAGAAAAACATTTGACAAAGAGAAGCATACTTCCAACAGCCCCTGTGCTACTTTGGAGGAGCAAAGACTCTAGGAAGAAAACATCATCTTGGAGTGGCAGGAAGTGTACCTGTAGCTAAAACCTGCCCTTCAGATGATGAATTATCCCTTTCACAATGAGAATGCTTTCCAGAGGTGTGTGCCCAGATGGGATGGGGTAGGATCGCCACTATTAGAACATAAGAACATAAGAAAATGCCATACTGGGTCAGACCAAGGGTCCATCAAGCCCAGCATCCTGTTTCCAACAGTGGCCAAATTGTTGGCTGGTAGGCATACAGATTGCTTGGTAAATTGCCTACCTAATGCAAAGGTAGTGGACCTCACACATCACCCTAGATTTAATTTTACAGAGTTTAGGGGAAGAGTCCACTTTTATGGCCATGTGGATACCAATGACATAGGAAAGTTCAGGTGGGAGGTACTTTAAAGCCAAATTCAGCTTTAAAGTAAGAGATTGAAATCCAGAACCTTTAGGGTAGCATTTTAACATGCTCCCAGTTTTATGTACAGGATCCCAGAGGCAAGCTGAGCTCCAGAATCTCAATGTGTAGGGTGGTAGATTTAGATTTGTTAGGAAATGGGGAACATTTTGGGGACATGGGAGCCTATTCTAATGGGATGGGCTTCATCTTAATCAGGATGGATGGAATCCTGATTCTAGAACTAACAATTAAACAGGAAATATGGCATCTTTTAAACTAGATCACTGGGTAAAGACAACAGTCAAACAGGAGTGCAAAGTTTGGTATCTTCAAAGGATACTGTTAAAACACAGAAGCCAGAATTTCCCAGTAGAGAGGAGGTAGTAAATACTGAGGTAGCTAAGATGCATTTAAATGAAAAGCAGACAAATATGAATGCTTCAAAATTAATTGAATCAACTGCTAATAAGCAGGCTATGATTAGAGATAAAGCAAATGTTGCTTACCTGATGTAACAGGTGTTCTCACAGGACAGCAGGATGTTAGTCCTCACAAATGGGTGACATCGAGGATGGAGCCCAACCACGGAAAACTTCTGTCAAAGTTTCAGGAACTTTGACTGGCCCCTACTGGGCATGCCCAGCACGGCACTAACCCTGCAGCCAGCAGGGGTCTCCCTTCAGTCTTGTTTCAAAGCTACAGGCAGTGCCGAAAGATAAAAGAAAAACGAACCCAACACCGCGGGGTGGCGGGCGGGTTTCGTGAGGACTAACATCCTGCTGTCCTGTGAGAACACCTGTTACATCAGGTAAGCAACATTTGCTTTCTCACAGGACAAGCAGGATGGTTGTCCTCACAAATGGGTGAGTACCGAGCTGAGGATGTCCTGACCTACACCAAATGTACCCAACGGTATGCAACAGGCACAACAACTGGGGTGGAATTTGGGGAAGGGCATCCGCACCCTACCGGGAAGGTGGAAGGGTGTTGGTACATCATGTTGGAAAAAGGTTACGCAAGACAGATTGGCCGAAGATGGAATCCTGTCTTCCAGCTTTGTCCAAACAATAGTGGGCTGCAAATGTATGGAGTGAACTCCAGGTGGCAGCCTTGCAGATGTCAGGAAGCGGCACCGATCGAAGGTGTGCTACTGAAGTCACGATGGCCCTCACAGAGTGTGCTTTGACACGGTCTTGGAAAGGAATGCCAGCTTGCTGATAGCAAAAGGAAATGCAGTCCGCCAACCAGGAGGAAAGAGCCTGCTTACCCACAGGTTGTCCCAACTTGTTAGGATGGAAAGAGACGAATAATTGAGTGCTCTTCCTGTGAGAAACTGTACGGTCTAGGTAAAAGGCTAGAGCCCGTTTACAGTCTAGGGTATGCAGAGTCTGTTCCCCGGAGTTGGAGTGGGGCCTAGGAAAAAAGATAGGTAGTATGATGGATTGATTGATGTGAAACTCCGAAACTACCTTAGGTAAAAGTTTAGGGTGAGTGCGGAGTACCGCCCGGTCCTGCAGGAGTTTAGTGTAAGGCGGATAGGTGACTAGGGCCTGTAATTCACTAACCCTGCGAGCTGAAGTGATAGCCAAAAGGAATAACACTTTCCATGTGAGATATTTTAGGTCACAGGAGTGCAGAGGTTCGAAAGGTGGCTTCATAAGGCGACCAAGAACCAGATTAAGGTCCCAAGATGGGGCCGGAGGACGTAAAGGTGGCTTCAAATGGAGCAAGCCTTTAAGAAAGCGTGTTACAAGGGGTTGTACTGATATAGGAACACCCCCTATACCTTTATGGAAGGCGGCTACCGCACTGACATGCATTCTTATGGAAGAGGTCTTTAGGCCTGATTCCGATAGATGCCATAAATAGTCCAAGAAGCTAGAGATTGGACAGGAAAGGGGATCAAGGGACTGAGAAGTGCACCATGATGTGTACCTTTTCCATTTGTAGGAGTACGATTTTCTTGTGGAAGTCTTTCGTGAAGCTATCAGGACACGAGAAACTGAATCTGAAAGGTTAAATGGCTGAAGGACTAACCTTTCAACATCCATGCCGTCAGGGACAAGGCTTGGAGGTTGGGATGGAGGAGGCATCCGTCGTTTTGAGTGAGCAGATGCGGGTCCTTTCCCAGAGGAATGTGCCTGCGGATGGAGAGATCCTGGAGTATGGGAAACCACACTTGGCGGGGCCAGTGCGGTGCTATCAGGATCATAGTTCCCTTGTCCTGACGCAGCTTCACGAGAGTCTTTGACACAAGAGGAAGTGGAGGGAATGCATAGAGCAGACCGGTTGTCCACTTGAGGGAGAATGCATCTCTCGGTCGAGAGTGCTGGCTCCGAATGAGAGAGCAATAATTGTCCACTTTGTGGTTCTGAGGGGACGCAAGGAGGTCTATGTGGGGAGAACCCCACTTGTGAAACAGAGAGGTCGCTACCAGAGGATTGAGTGACCACGCGTGTGGTTGGAAGACACGGCTTAGCTGGTCTGCCAATACATTGTCTACTCCCGGCAGGTAGGTGGCCCTGAGGTACATGGAGTGGGAGAGGGCTTCTGCCCAAATCTGCGCAGCTTCCTGACACAAAAGGAAGGAGCCTGTGCCTCCCTGCTTGTTTATGTACCACATAGCCACCTGGTTGTCTGTCTGAATTAAAATTGCATGGTTTGACAGGCGAGTTTGAAAAGTCCTGAGAGCATAGCGAATGGCTCGCAGCTCCAGGAAATTGATCTGGTGTTTGGCTTCCTCTAGTGACCAGAGTCCTTGAGTTTGTAGATTGTTTACATGGGCTCCCCAACCGATGTTGGAAGTGTCGGTGGTGAGGATTAATTGGGGATCTGGTGGAAGAAAAGGCAAGCCCTGTAGGAGGTTGCACTGATTCGCCCACCAGGCAAGAGATAGATGGAGCATGTTTGTGATGCGAACAATGGAGGACAGAGGCTGAACAGCTTGGGTCCATTGTGATCGTAGAGTCCATTGTGTGACTCTCATGGCCAGATGAGCCATGGGAGTCACATGAACTGAGGAAGCCATGTGTCCCAGTAGAACAAGGAATTGGCGAGCTGTTGCTGTGTGTTGAGACTGCAGCTGGCAAGCTAGGGACACAAGGGCTTGAGCTCGTTGATGAGGAAGGAAGGCTTTTGCCTGTAAGGTGTCCAAGTCTGCCCCAATGAAGGATAAGATTTGAGATGGGACTAAGTAGGATTTCTCGTAATTGACAAGAAACCCTAGAGATAGCAAAGTTTGAATGGTTAGGGTCAGGGAGGACCGAGCAATCTGCTGGGTTGGGGCCCTGACTAACCAATCGTCCAGGTAGGGGTAGACGTGGACACCTTCCTTCCTGAGGAACGCTGCAACCACCACGAGGCATTTGGTGAAGACCCGTGGCGCGGATGCCAGGCCGAAAGATAGCACTCAATATTGGTAGTGATTTCGGCCTACTAGAAAACGCAGGTATTTGTGATGAGATTGCGTGATTGCAATGTGGGTATATGCGTCTTTCAGGTCTAGAGAGCATAGCCAGTCCCCTCTCTGCAGCAGAGGAAGAAGCGAGCCCAGGGTTACCATCTTGAATTTCTCCTTGCAAAGGTACTTGTTGAGGGCCCGGAGGTCGAGGATCGGACGAAGTCCCCCTGACTTTTTTGGGATCAGGAAGTACCTGGAATAGAACCCTAGGCCTTGTTGTAAGGGCGGAACGGGTTCTATAGCGTGTGACTGTAGGAGAAGAGAAACTTCCTGCTCTAAAAGAACAGAATGATCTGTGTGACTCCACGCCTGTAGAGGTGGGGAGTCGGAAGGAAGAGTCAGGAAGTTGAGATGGTAACCCCGTGCAATTATTGTTATCACCCACTGATCGGTGGTGATGTAATGCCACCTTTCCAGAAAGTGGCACAAACGACCTCCCACTGGAATGGCTGGAAGAGGGGTTTGGCAAGTGCTCTCCAGGCAGACGTCAAAAACCAGCAGCAGGGCCAGGTTGTGGAGCTGCTGCAGGCTTTGGTTTACGAGTCTGGCGAGGTTGAGTTTTATGATAAGATCTCGCTGGCCTAGCCTTAGCTGATGGGGGATAATACTTTCGTTGCCTGAAGAAAGACTTTTTGGAGTCTTTCCTAGATGGCTGTTTAGGAGGCAAGTCAGGAGGGATAGATGAGAGCTGTTTTAGTGTCTCATGATGATCCTTTAGTTCAGCAACGATTTGCTGAATCTGCTCACCAAACAGATTATCCCCTAGACAGGGTAAGTCAGAAAGTCTGTCTTGAACCTCTGGTCGTAGGTCAGATGACTTAAGCCAAGCCCAGCGTCTGCCGGAGATGGCTGTAGCAGAAAGTCTAGTGGAAGCATCAAAGACGTCATAAGCGGTTCTTATTTCGTGCTTTCCAGCTTCAAATCCCTTATTTAGGAGGGACTGGAGCTGCGGCTGGAACTGTTCTGGTAAAGCATCTGAGTACTCCTGCATCTGCTTTAGAATGACCCTATTGTATTGAGTCATATATAGCTGATAGAAAGCTATTCTAGAAATCAGCATAGCTCCTTGGTACACTTTCCGTCCTATACTATCGAGGAATTTATTTTCCTTGGTAGGAGGTATGGAAGAATGTGGCTTTAAGCGTTTAGCTTTCTTTTGGGCTGATTCTACCACAACAGAGTGATGATCTAATTGTGGTTTTTGAAAGCCTGGTGCTGACTGTACAAGATAGGTAGAGTCAGCTTTCTTGTTTACTGGAGGGACAGATCCAGGAGATTCCCAATTCTTTTTCAAAAGGTCTAGAAAAACCTGATGAATGGGAATAGAGGTTAAGATTTTTGGGGCATCCAGGAATTGGAGCAATTCCATCATCTGGTGCCTGTCATCTTGTTCAGATTGGAGTTGAAAAGGGACTAATTCTGATATTTCCTTCACGAAGTTTATGAAAGAGAGGTCCTCAGGGGGAGAACGCTTTCTACTCTCTGTTGGAGAGGGTGGTGAAGGCAAATCATCGGTGTCAGTAGAGGTATCATCACCCCAAGTGTCATAAGGATCACGAGGAGGCTGAATACCTGACGGCCCCGGTTGAGGCTCCGAGAACCCGGAGGGAATCACCGGGGGTATCGAGGAAACCCTCGATGGAATCGGTGCCGGTGCCGGCATCGAAGGAATCGGTGTCGGCATCGAAGGAATCGGTGTCGGCACTGATATTCTCGGTGGAGCTGATGTGCGTATCGCCCCCGAGGAATGTATCGGTGGCGAGGGATGACAAGGCACCGATGGAACTACCCCCGAAGGGGGAATCCGAAACGGTGTTTCTCCACCCGATGACATCGGTGACCCGGGTAGTACCGGTAGAAGGGCTTTAGCAAGCGCTTCCATACGTGCGAGCAGCGGTGTCAGCGCTGCTGGAATCGGGTCGGTGACCGGTTCCACCGTCGGTGCCGGAGTCGGTGCCGAAGGAGGCTGGAACCGTAGCATCGCCTTGTCGATGGCCTCCTGGACCAGCCGGTCCAGTTCTGCCCGGAGACCTGGGGTAACAAGATCCGGCTCGACGGGAGAGGGAGGCTGAGGCTGAGCCGGAGGGACCACCGTCACCGGTGGAATCGCGGCTCCCAAACCCCAAGGGGGTGAGGGTTGCCTCGGTGTCTGCGAGACAGGAGTGGACGGTGCCACTTCTGCTCTAGACTTTTTTGGCGGTGGCTCGGCCGGTGCAGAGGTCGATGACGTCGATTCCTCGACGGGCCGAGACTTATGACGTCGATGGCGATGTTTCTCCTTCCGATCCCCTCAAGCATCAGGGGAAGGGACGGGAGTCGATGGCCGTGAAGACATCGATGGCGGACGGTCACCGGAGGGCTGTCGATGATGATGAGACCTCGACGGTGCCGGTTCCGATGACGTCGATGCAATCGATGGCGTTGGGGTGCGAGCATGGAAGAGGAGCCCCATCTTCTCCATTCTGGTTTTGCGACCTTTTGGTGTCATTAGGGCACATTTGGTGCAAGTCAGGACATCATGCTCACTTCCTAAACACAAAACACAGACTCTGTGGGGGTCCGTGATTGACATAGTTCGGGTGCAGTCCGGACACTGACGGAACCCCGACGCCATGGCCATGGGCCAAAAATTTAGCCGCGGGACTGTCGACTGCCAACAGGCCTCGAGGGCCAAACTCGACGTAAGTCGACCAAACGACGGCAAAAACTCACCGAAGTTCTGCGGACCGAAAATTTGAAGAAGGGAGACCCCTGAGGGGCAAATTTTCTTCAGAATAACGAATTCCAAATTCCTGTCAGGAACGTGGTTAAGAGCTCTTCTACTTCGTGGCTACTGCTGCGCGGAAAAAAGAAGACTAAAGGGAGACCCCTGCTGGCTGCAGGGTTAGTGCCATGCTGGGCATGCCCAGTAGGGGCCAGTCAAAGTTCCTGAAACTTTGACAGAAGTTTTCCGTGGTTGGGCTCCATCCTCGATGTCACCCATTTGTGAGGACAACCATCCTGCTTGTCCTGTGAGAAAAACAGGTTTATATGTTTGCATGCAAATTTCAGAAATCTAAACAATATGATTGAAGGGGTATAATGTATGGTTCTAAATGAAGGTATAAACAAAGCAGGCATCTCAGGGACCAGCTGGAAGAAGGATAACCAATGGGACACAGTATTACCAGAATTCAATATATCAAAATGACAAGGCAGATCAACTTGGCGGTAGGGTGGCACTATATGTTAAGGATGGCAAGAAGGATAAAAGTTCAACAGGAAAAAACTGCACTCTGGAATCAGGCAGATCAATATTCAAAGCCATTTAGATTGCCAATCTTACTTTGGAAACCAAAACCTTGACCTCATCAGAACCTTCCTTCCTTCCTTCCTACAAAAGCTACTTGAGATTGCACTGACAACATTTTTTTTTGTGTTTGATAAACAGATCTTTCAGCAGATCTACGATACTGCCATGAGCACCACCACGGCCCTGGCTCTAACCAAACTTTATATTGACTTTTTTGAACAACAATGGCATGAACATTATCCCTTTACTACTTTATTGCTAATGTTGAAACGCTATAATGATGACGTCTTCATTGTATGGAAAGGAACAAATGAAGAGTTTCAACATTTCCTTTGATGGCTGAATTCCCTCGATCCACATTTGAAGTTCACATTGCAGACACATGCAGAATGGATTTCTTTTCTTGATCTAGTTATCATGAAGACCTCATCAGGCTTCACTACTTCACTGTATCATAAAGCCACTGACTGCAATAGTCTTCTCCGTTATGACTTGATTATCCCACTATTTTGAAAAAGAGCCTACCTTTTAACCAATTTCTTTGGTGGAGATGGATTTGTACTTCAATACAAGAATTTCAACCACAAGCCAATGAAATGTTTGTTCATTTCATGGAGAGGGGATATCCTTGGTCAGTGGCTCACAAAGCATATAAATGTGCAAGGTTTTGTCATACAGAATGGTTGTTTTTACCACAGTCTTGTGATGGCTCTTCCAAGCTGATCTGTGTATTGTCCTTCTTTGCAAGCATATATACTATAGGGAGGATTTTTAAAAGTGCATGCGCTACCTGGCGCGCACACATGTACGCCCGATTTTATAACATGCTCACGCAGGCATCCACATGTTATAAAATCGGGTGTTGGCACGCACAAGGGGGTGCACAATTGTACACCTTGTGCGCGCCGAGCTGTGCGGACTTCCCCCGTTCCCTTCCCCCTAGCCTGACCTTCCCACCCCTTCCCCTAACCTTTCCCCTGCCAGCCCTACTCTAACCCCCCTGACCTTTGTCTTACCTTTTATGCCTGCTGGCAGCCTGCTGGCACGTGATCCTCCGACACAGTGGCAAATGACTGCTATGTCGGAAGCCTCTGGCCCCACCCCCAGACAGCCACTTTTTGCAAGCCCCAGGACTTACACACGTCCCGGGGCTTTAGGCCCGGTGCACATAACCCGATTTATACGCGTAGGGCTTTTAAAATCCGGTCCTATGTGTGCAGCCATTTTCCAACACTGACACATTCTTCAATTTCATCTAGAATTTACCAAGCCATCGAGCATTGCTTACACATGCAGAAAAGTTTTGCGGGACAGATTTTTGAAATCTGATTTTTGTCAACAAACTTTCTTTCAAAGTCTGGGCTACCATAAACTATATGGGGCATGCTCTATATATTTCGTATCTTTAGATACTTCTTCAGTTCACATTCCTGCAATAAATTACACCATTCAATTGCGTTATAATACTGATTGTACTACATCTGGCGTAATTTACTTAATACTGTGCCCTTGCAATTTAGTATATGTTGGGAAAACTTCCCAGCAGGTGGGAACTCATATGTTGGAACAGAGAAGCTGTTAGAAGAACCAATGTTTGATAACTCGATTGGTCTTTCATTGTCTTGAGCACAACCATTCTTTCACAGAATTGCACTACAGTGTTATTGATGTTGGTTATAGAAATTGGCATGGTAGTGATTTTAATAAGAACTTACTTTGCATCCAACGATCATGGATCTATTGGTATAGATCCACAGCTCACACAGGATTGAATTCAAAATTGGAATTAGCATGTTTTCTCTGATATCATTCTTCATTTGATTTCTTCAGTCATCTTGTTCAGTAACATTCTTTCTTTATTTATTTATTTATTTATTTAACTTTTTTTTAATATAACAATTTTTATTGAGTGGATAACACATAGAAATAACATTATCATGCAGACCTGAAATACGTGCATCAAAGTACAAATACAAACAACCATCGCCAAAGGGTATAACAGAACCACTCTAATATCGGTATCCTTGTGCCCCCCATCCGCATTCATAAACCACCAAGGAAGCCCGCTATAATGATCCGGTCAGGTAGCGTTGGGGATGCTGAACTCTGATACATCCCTCTCATCAATGAAGTGAGCCGCCGTAGCGAGCGTACCCTAAATTAAAAAATATGTGTACACAAGGCCTCCACTCTTCTACAGTCTTCCCCCCTCCCCACCCACCCCTACCCTCCCCCTCCCTATTTCCCCAGGTCTAGGCAAAGAGAACATCAACATATAAAGCAACGGGATTGAGAAACCACACCGATTCGTAAGAGTGGGAGTCCAGTGCATTTCCAAAAGTAAGGTCGTCATTCAGTGCTCAAGCATTTAGTATCCAGCTCCTAACATGATGCGGCAGAGTGTGCAGGTAGACCTCCCAAATGTCCATGAAAACACGTCATCGCATTGGGGTTAGTATAGAGGTGAGATTGTCCATTTGCATCATCCGGTGAAAATGGTTTCGCCAAGTTCAATAGGAAGGCGCGGAGTGTTCCACCCAATTAAGCAAAATTACTTTCTTACTCACCAACCAAGCCTTTTTTACCAACGTTCGCCAACCCTTCTTTTTTTACAACAGATTGGGGAATGCAATCAAATAAAATCAGCTGCGGGGTAATTGTGAAGTGTACTTTCAATAGACGCTGTAAATAATTTACAACTTTACTCCAAAACAATTGTAAGAGAGGACATGCCCAGAAGGCATGTGATAAAGTGCCTATTGCCAGGTTACATCTAGGGCACGTAGATTCGGGTACCAATCGTGCTCTCCAAGCAATCTGTGGAGAGACAAAGGCTCTCCGCAGGAATTTATATTGCATTTCCCGGTAATAAATACATTCTTATTTTTATATTTTTAGAGCCAATGATCATGGACACTGCATGTTGATGACATCATCTTGTCTTGTTGATTTAAACTGGGTTACATGACAATGACCGAGACTTCATTTTCTGAGACTGGCCAGTCCTATTACAGTTCAGTATTGATTCTATGTCAAACTCCTGATGCAGTCATTTTCGAAACATCAGCTGATGTTGGGTACCTGGGACTTTAATGATAATTTTATTTGCTTTTAAAAGATTTTCAAAAAAATTCTATTATTGTGGTTGATTCAAGATAAATGATTGAGTCGTTCGACAGCGGTTTGTTTATATCACACGAGTTACATCTTGCAGATTACCCCATATTAACAATTCATAATTTCCTTCTGACTATGCCTTTTTGTAAAATATTCTTTGGCACTGTCTATGCACCTTTTCTGGGTATTTCACTCTCTCAACCCATTCACATGTCTAATATTTGTTTATGAATCAGGGTCTTTGTTGTTCCACCTATGCATCTCAGAGTTTTGATCTGCAAACTCATCAAATGTGGCTTTTAATTTTTCAAAAATGATACATTTCCTCTTTAAATCTCTATACAGAGCACCAATGTTGTCCTCTGCAAATAAAACATGAGTTTGGGAGCATAGTCCTTTGGATTGGCTACTGTGTGACATTCCTATTGCAGTTAACAATGTCCATATCTATCTCTGTGACCTGGATTTCTTTGGTTTGCTGCAGCACCATGTCACCTGCAAAGCCTTTTCCTGTACTTGGACCGGTGCTTTTCAATATATATATATAAATGATCTGGAAAGGAATACGACGAGTGAGGTTATCAAATTTGCAGATGATACAAAATTATTCAGAGTACTTAAATCACAAGCAGATTGTGTTGTGTCCGTCGCTGTCTGACGTCTCTGCTCCGCCCACCTTACCTCGTTGGCAACTCCCTCCGGGGTTGATGGAAGGCTAGCTGCTGCGGTGTCTCCAGGCCGTCCTCCTCTGGCATTCCCGGACCGGCTCAACGCTGCAAGCCGCCATGTTGACCAGATGCCTAAGGGCGTGCGTGCAGCCTGACTGATGTACCGGCCTCAGGGGCGTCCCCCTGAGATGAAGTCATCAGCTCCAGATATTTAAGGTCTCAGTTTTCGCTAACAAGACGAGTTAGCAAGGGTTCGCTTCCTCCAGGTCGCTGCGGATGGGATTCGCTCTCCGCAAACCTATCTACTCTGCCTCCTCGGACTTCACTAGAGGTACCCGCTCTTCGGGGTCTTGCTCTCTCTTTTCCTTTTCAGGTCGCAGTCTGGAACTGGTACTCACTCCTCGAGGGCCCACGTCCCGGACCAGCTCCTGAATACCACTTCTGCTAAGAAGTCATCGCTGCTTACAACATTAGTGAGTTTCCATCTATCTCTCAGAGCTTTCCCTGGGACCAGGTACTCGTGCCTCGAGGGCCTACTGCATTCCAACTCCTGGGCTGCCTCAAGAGACTATGGTGTGAGTGTTATCACCAAGGATTTGTTCCAGAACTCTGCATATTCTATCTACTCACTTTCTTAGTTTCTCTACAGCTCAGCCACCTTGGGATCGCTGTTCCAATACCTGAGGGACTACAGCCCAGCCGGGCGCTTCCATCTCACTACTGCCACCTTTGGTGGTTTAATATACTGCTTACTAAGAAGTCTTTGTTGTTTATAACATCAGTGAGTTTCTATCTATCTCTCAGAGCTTTCCCTGGAACCAGGTACTCGCTCCTCGAGGGCCTAATGCATAGCAACTCCTGGGCTGCCTCAAGAGACTATGGTGTGAGTGATCACCAAGGACTTGTTCCAGAACTCTGCATATTCTATCTACTCACTTTCTTAGTTTCTCTACAGCTCAGTCACCTTGGGATCACTGTTCCAGTACCTGAGGGACTATAGCCCAGCTGGGCACTTCCAGCTCACTACTGCCATCTTTGGTGGTTTTATATATTGTCTAATAAAAGAACTAGTGTGTGTCTGTCTCCTACACTAAGCCTGACCAGTGGTCCCTCTCGGGAGCTCCCCCGAGGGCGTGGTCACCTGCCACTGGTCCAAGGATCCACCCACAACTATTCTAAATAATAACAGATTGTAGGGATGTGAATCGTGTCCTTGATCGTCTTAACGATCGATTTCGGCTGGGAGGGGGAGGGAATCGTATTGTTGCCGTTTGGGGGGGTAAAATATCGTGAAAAATCGTTAAAAATCGTTAAAAATCGAAAAATCGAAAAACCGGCACATTAAAACCCCCTAAAACCCACCCCCGACCCTTTAAATTAAATCCCCCACCCTCCCGAACCCCCCCCCAATAACTTAAATAACCTGCGGGTCCAGCGGCGGTCCGGAACGGCAGCAGTCCGGAACGGGCTCCTGCTCCTGAATCTTGTCGTCTTCAGCCGGCGCCATTTTCCAAAATGGCGCCGAAAAATGGCGGCGGCCATAGACGAAAAAGATTGGACGGCAGGAGGTCCTTCCGGACCCCCGCTGGACTTTTGGCAAGTCTCGTGGGGGTCAGGAGGCCCCCCACAAGCTGGCCAAAAGTTCCTGGAGGTCCAGCGGGGGTCAGGGAGCGATTTCCCGCCGCGAATCGTTTTCGTACGGAAAATGGCGCCGGCCATACGCGTATGGCCGGCGGCCATACGCGTATGGCCGGCGCATATGGCCGTTTCCGTACGAAAACGATTCGCGGCGGGAAATCGCTCCCTGACCCCCGCTGGACCTCCAGGAACTTTTGGCCAGCTTGTGGGGGGCCTCCTGACCCCCACGAGACTTGCCAAAAGTCCAGCGGGGGTCCAGAAGGACCTCCTGCCGTCCAATCTTTTTCGTCTATGGCCGCCGCCATTTTTCGGCGCCATTTTGGAAAATGGCGCCGGCTGAAGACGACAAGATTCAGGAGCAGGAGCCCGTTCCGGACCGCTGCCGTTCCGGACCGCCGCTGGACCCGCAGGTTATTTAAGTTATTGGGGGGGGGGTTCGGGAGGGGGGGGGATTTAATTTAAAGGGTCGGGGGTGGGTTTTAGGGGGTTTTAGTGTGCCGGCTCACGATTCTAACGATTTATAACGATAAATCGTTAGAATCTGTATTGTATTGTGTTCCATAACGGTTTAAGACGATATTAAAATTATCGGACGATAATTTTAATCGTCCTAAAACGATTCACATCCCTAACAGATTGTTCTCTCTCAGCTTTAACAACAGAGCTCTAATAACAGATTACTAATTCCCAGCTTTAACAACAGAGCTTTAATAACAGATTACTAACTCCATGGATCCGGCTTGACTCCAGGGTTCCGGCTAACTCCATGGATCCGGCTTGACTCCGGGGTTTCAGCACAACTCAATGCTTTGCAGGCTATACCTGGCCTGGCCCAGCACATTGCGGAACAACAGGACGCCTTGGAAAAACTTACTTCAGCTTTTCATCAGCTACACACACAGAAGGTGCAAAGCACTGCTTCTAACCATGAAGGTCAGTTACAGGAGGTAACTTTAAAGACTGCTGTACCACTGGCGGCTCTGATCCGCTTCTCTGGAGAAATACAGAAGACCCGGGGCTTTTTAAACCAGTGCTGCATGCACTTTACCTTACAACCATCTTTATTTCCTACTGCTTTCTCCAAGACTACCTACATCCTTTCCTACTTGGATGGTAGGGCCTTGTCTTGGGCATCTACCTTGTGGGAACACAAGGACTCTATTTTGCAGGACATAGAAGGGTTTATGGACTTATTTAAATCCGTTTTTGATGACCCTGCTTGAACTTCTGTAGCCAGTTTTGCTTTGGTGGAATTGAAGCAAGGCAACAGATCATTGGCTGAATTTGCCATAGAATTTAAAACTCTTGCGGCAGAACTCTGCTGGGACCCCAAATGTCTCAAGACTCTCTTTTGCAGAGGCCTGGATATCCGTTTAAAAGATGAGCTGGCTGCTCGTAAAACTCCTGACTCGCTGGACGAATTAGTAGCCTTGGCCACTCGGATTGATCACCGACTCCGGGACAAGGTGAAGGAACTCCGGCCTAAGATGTTATCTGGGTTGAATCAGGCTAGCTCTATACCTGCACCTCGAAAGGTTCCAGTAATTTCTGCTGCTGATAAAGATGAACCGATGCAACTTGGTCATGGACATTTGACTTCTAAAGAGAGAAGATTTCGGAAAAAGCACGGCCTTTGCATATACTGCAGTCAGCCTGGCCATGACGTCTCTACATGCTCCATTCATCCGGAAAATGGATGGGCCTGAGTCCTGCAGGAGGACTGTTCTTGGGCCGTGTTGCGTCTTCTCCTCCGCATTCTCTCCCAGTCTCTTTGACCTACGGACTGGGTTCGGTTCAGATTCCTGCCCTGGTAGACTCAGGGGTAAGAGGCAACTTTATTCTCAAAACTCTAGTGGAATATCTCAGGAGTCCTCTCACCTATTCAGAAGATCCACTATTGCATTACTACTTGAAAGGGGTTTTGGACGTTTCTCAACACCGCCACTTCTATTGAAGAACGCAATGACGTTCTCCAGCAGCTCTACCCATTGCTGCTGATATTCATACGCCTTCAACGTTCACCTTGGCTCGAAGGCATTCAACATCAAATAACCATATTCATGGATCATTATACCTTAGAGTATCTCTGTTACGCTCTTTCTTTTCGGAGGATGTGCCTGATGAGCCACAGCACATATTGACCCGAAGAAGATACTCTTGGTAACTACCCAGTCTATATCCGTTGGCTATGCCATCAATTCTCATCCAGCAATATGTACTGGACTGTCACTATTTGAAGTGGTTCTTGGACATTCCCTTACACTGCCACTTCCACTGAAGCATTCAGTGACGTCCCTAGCAGCTCAAACCACTGCTGATGATATCCATAGACTGTAGCTTCAGACCAAGGACGTGCTAATTAAGTGAGTTACCGTGCTAAGAAGTACTACGATGCGCACCTTGCGCAAGCTCCAGTCTTCAAGCCAGGAGACAAGGTCCGGTTGTCAACCCACCACCTCAGACTCAAACTGCTCTCCTCTCAGTTTGCTCCTCGCTATGTGGGTCCATACCCAGTTCTTCAACGTATTGGCGAAGTCACCTACCTTTTGAAGCTACCACCTGGTCTTATTCTATCCATAATGCATTCCATGTTTCATTGTTTGAAACCATCCATACTCAGCGAATTGTCTTCCAAATCTCAAGATCCACCTGTTGCCATTGCAGAAGATGACTTGAGATCAATATCAAAGAGATACTGGATGTTTGTAAATGAGGCAAGATTTTTGAATACCTTCTGAGATGGGAAGGTTACGGCCCCGAAGTATACTCTTGGGAGCCTCAGACCAATATCTTGGATAAAGAGATGCTTCGTCGATTCCATCTCGTGCATCCTTCAAAACCCAAGCCTGGTACCCGAAGAGATCGCCCTTTGAAGGGGGGTACTGTTGTGTCCGTCGCTGTCTGACGTCTCTGCTCCTCCCACCTTACCTCATTGGCGACTCCGTCCGGGGTCGATGGAAGGCTAGCTGCTGCGGCGTCTCCAGGCCGTCCTCCTCTGGCGTTCCTGGACCGGCTCAACGCTGCAAGCCACCATGTTGACCAGATGTCTAAGGGCGCGCGCGGCCTGACTGATGTACCGGCGTTGGCGCGAACCTCAGGGGTGTCCCCCTGAGATGACGTCATCAGCTCCAGATATTTAAAGTCTCAGTTTTCACTAACAAGATGAGTTAGCAAGGGTTCACTTCCTCCAGGTCGCTGCGGATGAGATTCGCTCTCCGCAAACCTAGCTACTCTGCCTCCTCGGACTTCACTAGAGGTACCCGCTCCTTGGGGGCCTCACTCTCTCTTTTCCTTTTCAGGTCGCAGTCCGGAACTGGTACTCACTCCTCGAGGTCCCATGTCCTGGACCAGCTCCTGAATACCACTTCTGCTAAGAAGTCATCGCTGCTTACAACATTAGTGAGTTTCCATCTCTCTCTCAGAGCTTTCCTTGGGACCAGGTACTTGCTCCTCGAGGGCCTAATGCATTCCAACTCCTGGGCTGCCTCAAGAGACTATGGTGTGAGTGTTATCACCAAGGACTTGTTCCAGAACTCTGCATATTCTATCTTATTTATTTATTTATTTATACAACTTTTCTATACCATTGTAGAGAGAACTATGTCTCTATCTCTACGGTTTACACAAAGATGGTATAAACAATAATTAATAAAATATAACAGTTTAGAATAAAAATTACATTAAATCAATCAATACAAATAAAATTTGACTAAAAGTAACTAAAAACCATTACTTAAAAGAAAACAGTAAAAGAGGCAATAAAACAAAATAAAACAAACTCTCATTGCAGCCTTGATTCTGCTTGTGGAACTGAAACTTTTCAAATATGATGGGTGGCGTAGGTGAGAAATGGGCTTTTAGCAATACCATGATCTCCTCATACATCTTTCCAGCCAATGTATATTTTTCAGCAGACACAGGCAATAGACCGCCCATTTCTGTTCAGAGATCACAATCTTAGTTGCCTCGAAATAGAGCAACAATTGAGCTGTCCCACATCAAATCTTCCTGAATATGACCAAGAGTGACCAAAGCTGCAGGAGAATGTATTATTTTGGTTTCTAAGCAGTGTCCTGGTCTTCAAGTGCTGGCTGATTGTGCTGAACTCACAGATCAAGGACTATTCACTTCTACTGCCCCTGCACATTAACATCAACAGACTCTTATTCCTCATCACCAGAAAATGGGTGTAAAATATTATGTAGCACCAGTAGATTTCAATTAACTTTTATTGTACACCAGCACCTTCCTAGGTTGGAGCTGCACATCCAGAAATGATAAAAGATCGAATGAGAACCAAGAGAGTATCTAGCACGAAACTTGAATATTCCATACAACTAGAGTACTCTCTTTTGCACTCATAACAGAAACCCAATTTGCTTTTTAGATAAAATTATCAAGGTTTTTATAAAAGTTGACTTTTTGGAATTCAAGATAGTGTAAGCACTCAGGGTCACATTGAAGCTCCTCATTTTGGTGGAGTTACCTGGATCTATGAGTCGGAAGTGCAAGGGCTACCTGAGAACTATACATGCAGTAATTCCTTCTTCTGTCCTGGGACCAATTAATTCCTTTATCTCTCACCCAGAAACCGTGGCATCTACTCTGGTACAGCAGTTGCCTGGGACACCTAGGGTAGAAGGAGGCACAAAGGCTACCCCAGACTCCATCAGTTTGAGCCTGGAACAGCAGTTTCCTCCCTTGGCACCAGGGACTCCAGGAGATGATGAGCAAAGTCAGTGCATTCTGATGAGGTAAGCACTTCCCCAATTTTTATCTTTTTGAAGGAAGCAAGATACCCATTAGATCTGCAGGTAGAATCCTCAAGTGAAGGTGGAGGTCTGGATCTGAGAGGGAGAGCCATATTGCTTGCAGGGAATGGCAGTGAGCCGATTAAAAACTCTCTCAACCCATTTAGAAGATTGGGCAGCAAGTTTGGGGATGGAAGGGCCACTTCAGGGGAAGAATGGGCCTTTGCCTATGACTGAGTTAATTCATGTTTTTAAACCTGAGTGCTTCGCTTTTGAGACCCTGTGAAAGAGTCTGCCTATGATGCAACAAACAATTTTTGTTCAAATCCAAGGACCCTCGGATAAACTCTGTGTCTCTGGGGAATTTTGAAATTCAAAAAAATATAGGTTGCTAACATTAAGCAGCATCTGGATGTAGTAGAGGCTAAGATCCATCAAACTGCGACTAAAGAAGTATTTGTCAAAAGACTCAGTAGCAATTCATAATTAATTAAAAGTACTTGAAAATGTTGTACATAAGTGTAATCTGTCTGGTTAATTTTCTTATAATTTATCCTATTTCAGCCTAGGAGATATTTAAGAGATATGCTATTACAAAGTTGAAAGTACCATCTGATCCTGTTCTACCTTTCTCCAATGCCTTTTACCTTCCACCCCAACAAACAACGTTAGGCTAAGGGATAGGATCAGGCTGGATCTTTTGGATTTAATTGGGTTTCTGGAGACATCAGAGACAGGTCAGGTAATCTTGGCTGCTATATTTATTACTTGTGCATAGGAACCAGATAGAGATTGGTTATTAAAGATAGTCTTCAAGGGCAAGGATATAATATTTATGAATTGCAGAGTTTGACTGTTCCCTGATGTCTCTAAAGAAACTCAAAAGAAAGAAGCAGCTCCTTTTATTGAAGCCTAAGTTTCTGCAGATGGCAGGATTATTCTTTTTACTTTTTAATATGGTAAGTATTCAAGTTTCGGGGAGTTAGATATGTTTTCTTTGTTCCTTCTCAACTTATTGCTTTTCTCAGCACCACGTTATGATTAACCACTAACATTGTTTTGACCATGGTGTAATCTGCTTTCTCTCTTCTTGTTTCGGTTTTCCTTTAATTTGTGAAATGGATCCATTTTTTTTATGGAATTGTAGAATTTCTGAGATGTTCTTGTTTTCTTGCAAAGTTGCATGCATTTTGTTAAACATGTCTCGGTATTCTTCATTTTACAAGTATGTTGCTTGTAAAACATCTGAAAATTAATAAATACATAATTTTAAAAAGTTGGCTTTTGTGTACATCTAATTATATACAACACATGTTAATTTATGCAAATATGCCACAGCATCATTGTAAAATCTCTAAACCTGTGCCTTAAAATCTTCTAACCCTTACCACAAGAAACCAGGGGCTTTATTTAGATCAGAGAATGTTCTGTTAACTGACGATGACCTGAAATGGGAGAACACAGCAACAAACCATCTTCACTTGTTTCTATCCTTGTCTCTAAACTTTTTTTTTTTTTTTAAGACTTAAGTACATAAGTATGCTTTAGAATTAAAGCTTATTTCAATCTTTCCAAATGAAAGAGTACATTGTACATGCACAGGAGAAAGGAGAGTAATGTTTGTCAAATTTGGGGTTCATGGTCAGAACAAACGTCTTTCAAAACAGCTGTAATGGAAGCCATGTGCTGAAAATATGAGTCAGGATTTCCAGCTGTTCTTTAATTAAATTGAATAAAAGCCACTTTCTTATTTGTTTATTTTTCACTTAAAGGCTACTGGCATTGGACCTTAGCTTATAATAACTCTGATTAATGACATCATCTGAAAACACTGGCACCTGCCGAGAAAATGAAAAACTTAGCCACATTAAATTTAATATGGAGTCATACAGTATCAAGTTCTGGTCACTAAATGACAGCCTTACTACCTACAGGGATGCAGAGTTTCCTTGGTTCCTCTGACTACAAAATTTCTAATCTGGCTTCCGATTCAGGAGATGCAGTAAATATTTGGGCAGATATGAACCTGAAAAAAAACACAAAAAACACAAAATAGGAGGTCCAGCACTAGAAATCATCTGACCAAATGCAGGGAACTTTGCTAAATTTAACCCCAAGTGTCACTTGACACTTCAGGGAGTTTCATTTGATATTTTACCACCATCCACATGCTAGAGCTTTCCATGCATACTTAACCACCACCACAAAGAAAAAGGGGTGAATTTTCAAAACTTTATACACATAAAAATGAGCAACTACACACCCAAGTAGCCGCTACTTGCGTAGTCCATAATTTGTAGAAGTAAAAGAAGTATGCACGTCGTTACACTTTCACAAGTCCATATCTGTGCCGAAAAAAGGGGTGGTCTGGGGCGTTTTGGGGCAGAGCCAGCACCTACGCATAGAAGGTGCTATTTTAAAAGATTTATGTGCGTTACATTTCACAGTTTAATCGCATATTTTTACAGCTGCTAATTAGCTGGTGCGATATTAAATGCGTTTATTGTGTAGTACTGACAGTGTGGGAAGTCTGGTAGAACGGGTGGGGGGGGGGGGGGGGGGTGGGGAGGGTGTTGAAGAACCAGGAAGATCTCGATGACCTGGAGAGGACTGGGTTTAATTTGTACACTGGTATATTTCATTTACACGTGCATGTTTGAAAATCAACTGATTTACAGGAGTAACTCCTACTTTACTTTCGTGCATAATATATATATGCATGTTTATTTTTAATATAAGTAGGAAAAGTGCACATGCTCAATGGTTTCAATGCATTGCATATGTTTGATTATATGCCTATTATGCAGACATATGTATTTTATAAAATGCTCGTATATCATACGCGCAGGTTATAAAATACATGCGTATATCTGCTTACGGCCATATATGCTGCCACATACATTTGTTTGAAAATTATCCGCAGTGTTTTTTAAAGCTAGAGATTATTTAAACTATGAAATGAATGATATGCCAACTCTAAATGACTGTGCATTATGGATCCACCCCCCCTGTTCTTTGGTTCCATGTTCGTTCCCTTGTTTCCCCCACCCTTGTTCTCTCTAATACGTTAAGCTACCTGTAAACCGATATGATGTACCCACGAATACCGGTATTCAAAAGTTCTTAAATAAATAATAGTACATTTCTGGATATTATTACTTTCAAAAAAGAATTTGAGGAAAAAATATTATAAATAAATGATTTAACCAATCTCAGTTACCTGTATGGTAATGTTTGCTAAATTAAGCAGTGTAATTTCATATTTATATGGAAGCAAACGGCCTGATTTTCAAAAGCATTTACACACGTAAAACTGGATTGTGCCAAGTGAATTTTCAAAGGAGCTATGCATGTAAATGTAACATACTATTATAGCAATTTTCAAAAGCCATTTACCCACGCCAAGTGCACTTAACATGGGTAAAGCCTATTGACAATTCAATGGCATATATTGTAGCAATTTTCAAAAGCCCACTTACATGGATAAAGTGCATTTTCATGTGTAAAACACAGTTTTGCGTGTGTAATTGCTTTTGAAAATCAGGCCTATCATGTATAAATGCACTTTATCTGTCAAGGCCATGGAGAAGACTAAAGCAGCCTTCAAATATCTCAGTAGTAAGTTTCCAAAGTTAAGTGAAGCTAAGATAAAAGGAAGGTATCTTTTAGGGATGTGAATCGTTTTAGGACGATTAAAATTATCGTCCGATAATTTTAATATCGTCTTAAACCGTTATGGAACACAATACAATACAGATTCTAACGATTTATCGTTATAAATCGTTAGAATCGTGAGCCGGCACACTAAAACCCCCTAAAACCCACCCCCGACCCTTTAAATTAAATCCCCCACCCCAATAACTTAAATAACCTGCGGGTCCAGCGGCGGTCCGGAACGGCAGCGGTCCAGAACGGGCTCCTGCTCCTGAATCTTGTCGTCTTCAGCCGGCGCCATTTTCCAAAATGGCGCCGAAAAATGGCGGCGGCCATAGACGAAAAAGATTGGACGGCAGGAGGTCCTTCCGGACCCCCGCTGGACTTTTGGCAAGTCTCGTGGGGGTCAGGAGGCCCCCCACAAGCTGGCCAAAAGTTCCTGGAGGTCCAGCGGGGGTCAGGGAGCGATTTCCCGCTGCGAATCGTTTCCGTACGGAAAATGGCGCCGGCAGGAGATCGACTGCAGGAGGTCGTTCAGCGAGGCGCCGGCAGGAGATCGACTGCAGGAGGTCGTTCAGCGAGGGTTCCGGCGCCTCGCTGAACGACCTCCTGCAGTCGATCTCCTGCCGGCGCCATTTTCCGTACGAAAACGATTCGCGGCGGGAAATCGCTCCCTGACCCCCGCTGGACCTCCAGGAACTTTTGGCCAGCTTGTGGGGGGCCTCCTGACCCCCACGAGACTTGCCAAAAGTCCAGCGGGGGTCCGGAAGGACCTCCTGCCGTCCAATCTTTTTCGTCTATGGCCGCCGCCATTTTTCGGCGCCATTTTGGAAAATGGCGCCGGCTGAAGACGACAAGATTCAGGAGCAGGAGCCCGTTCCGGACCGCTGCCGTTCCGGACCGCCGCTGGACCCGCAGGTTATTTAAGTTATTGGGTGGGGGATTTAATTTAAAGGGTCGGGGGTGGGTTTTAGGGGGTTTTAATGTGCCGGTTTTTCGATTTTTCGATTTTTCGATTTTTAACGATTTTTCACGATTTTTCACGATTTTTCACGATATTTTACCCCCCCCAAACGGCAACAATACGATTCCCTCCCCCTCCCAGCCGAAATCGATCGTTAAGACGATCGAGGACACGATTCACATCCCTAGTATCTTTATTGGCCCTCAGATTTGTGAATTTCTTTGAGATGATGATTTAACCGTGCATTACGTGGTAAGGAAAAGATGGCATGGAAAGCCTTTGAGTTAGTGGTAATAAATTTTCTCAGAAACAAGGCAGACAACTACAAGGAGTTAATGGAAAGCCCCCAAAAGCCTTGGCTGCAACATGTCACTAAAAATACAGTTTTTGCACACTCATCTAAAATTTTTTCCACCAAACTTTAAATGCGTACGCTGTTCTATTTGTTCTCAAACTTTTCAATTAAAAGAATTTACTAACATGATCACAAAACGACAGTACACAATCAAGAACTTCAGTACTTGTGAGACTACTTTGGTTGTTTATATCATCGTTTGCCTTTGTTCCTGATTTTATGTGAGCCAAACAACAAGAACATTCAGGCAGCGTATCTGCGAACACAGAAGTTGTGTTAAAAATCATAGAGAAAATGCTCCTCTTGTTTCACACTGTGTCCAATATAATCATACTTTTGAACAGCTCAATTGGCTCGTAATAGATATGGTAAACCACATATTAAAGGAGGAGATCGAGCCAAACAACTTTACCGCAAAGAACAACAATGGATTTTTAAATTGCAGAGTGAAGAACCAGCAGGTTTGAACAGCAAGATAGATTGGTCGAGTCTTTAATTCCGTACGATGTACCTTGGTAATCAATACATCTGTGCAATACTATGATGTCATTACGTCTCTTGTGAGTAACCTATAAAAAACAATTGGGGGCAGATTTTCAAAGGGATATGCGCGTAACCCCCAAAAATCTGCCCCTTCCACCCCCTGCGTGCACCAAGCCTATCTTGCATAGGCTCGGTGGCACGCGCAAGCCCCGGGGCTTTCCTGGGGGGCGTGTAGGGGGCGTGTAGGGGGCGTGTCATGGTGGCGCGTCATCGGGGGCGTTCTGGGAGTGTGGCCGTGGCCTCCGGACCAGCCACCGGACCGGAACATGGCGTGCCGGCAGCCGGCCGGCGTAACTTGTAAAATAAAGGTAGGGGGGAATTAGTTAGGGCTGGGGGGTGGGTTAGATAGGGGAAGGTGAAGGGGCTGGAAGGAAAGTTTCCTCTGAGGCCGCTCCGATTTCGGAGCGGCCTCAGAGGGAATGGAGGATGGCTGCGTGGCTCGGCGCGTGCAGGCAGCCGATTTTGCGCCGCCTTGCACACGCCGACCCTGTATTTTATAACATGCGCGCGGCAACCCGTGCATGTTATAAAATCGGGAGTAGATTTGTTCGCGCCAGGTTGCGCGAACAAATCTACTCCCACGCGCACCTTTTAAAATCTACCCCTTGGTGAATATGCACGCAGCCGCCATTATCTGAAGCCCGATGCCTTTAGTTTGACTGGGACAGAACTTGTAAGTAATAAAAATTGCTTGAACATTAATGAATTATATATTTGTTGATGTTAAACATCACGTTTTCTGTTTTCAAGGACAATTTGTCTAAGACGCGACAGTGCCCTGAAGCAGCAATTCTGCGAAACGTACGTCGGCATTTCTCGGCGTCTTTCTAGCGCACAAGATCAATGAATATCATAAGATAAGTAATAGCTAAAAGTTTTGCGCTATTCAATCCTTGTTCTGAATTGTCCCCATCGTAACTTTTTTAAGTACCTAAGAGATTTAAAGATGCGGTCAACTTTCTAGCAGCTTTATTAAGCGCCATAGAGTTTCTCATTTGAATTGAAATATCGATGACCGGGCTTTGTATTTGAAACCTCAATGACCAGCAATGGTCAAAATTGAACCAACAAATTTCTCAAAGGAGAATTAAAATGTAAAGAATGTTTGTTCTTCAGGAGCAAGTCTTGATACTTAAGAACATATTCAAGTTATTTTATATAAAATCATAAAACAAAGAAAAATTGATTTTCAATAAAAGAAGAAAAATGTTAGAGTTTTTTGACCCATGATTGCAACAACTGGCAGAAACTCTAAGTCATTCAGAAAATCACCAGTGCTGATGTCTTTTCCTCTATAAATAAAAATTATTTAAAAAATTAATATTAAAGTATAGATTGTGGTTCACAATATACATTATACCACACCACCCATTTTTTCTGTTGTAGAGATTTCACCAGGACATTGCAGCAATGAAAAATGGTATCAGGGCAAAGGCAGCCCACCAATGCTTGCAGACTATTGTTGGACATTGACAAGAGATGTTCCCTTTGATGAATACAAGAGACAACCAAGAAGAGCTAAGTAGCCACTAAAGGAGGACTAAACTATGTACATATACATATATATATAATAGTTTTTAGCCTTTTGTTTTATAGTAAATTTTATTTCTATAATCCTTTTGCTGATTTAATTTTTAATGTGTAACAAACAGGACAGGTGAAATATTTTGCAACCATAAATACACAAAAAGACCTATGTTTCCAATTTATGATTAAAACTCTACTCTCCATTCTCTATGAAGGGTAACTTTCATTCTGGCACGCAGGCGCACATGGACAAGTCCATTTTATAACATACGCATGCACAAACATTATAAAATCAGCAGGACGTGCGTACATGTGTGCACAATTTTATATGGGTGCTCGCAAATGCGCCTACCGCATAAGTGGGGGGATTCTGTAAGATATGTGTGGCGATGGATATACCTGTTCTGAATCAGTTATGCTTTGCTCCTGGAGATGGAGGAAAAACACTTGTTCAGGTGTGCTCCCCTGGTAGGAGAAGTTGTAGGTGGATCCCTGGCCCGTGGGAAAAAATGAAGGTTGTAAAGTGAAATGTAAGCTGCACTGGTTCAAGAAGCCTCGAGTCTTCTGGAGTTCTCCAGAGAATCGAACAGGCGCCGCCAGTGGTACAGCTGACTTCAGTTACCTCCTGTGACTGACCTTCTTGGTTAGAGGCAGTGTCCTGAACTCTTTGTGTGCATAGCTGATGAATTGCCACAGCAAGTCTCTCCAAGGCGTCTTGCTGCTTCACAATACGTCGGGCCAGGCCTGGTATGGCCTGTAAGGCGCTGAGTTGTACAGGACCCATGGCGTTACTGAATCTAAGCCGGATACACTGGAGTTAGCAATCTGTTCTGAATCAGTTATGTTTTGCTCCTGGAGATGGAGGAAAAGCACTTATTCAGTTGTGCTCCCCTGGTAGGAGGAGTTGTAGGTGGATCCCTGGGCTGGTGGCAGATGACCACAACCCTTGGAAGGGCCCGAGAGGGACCACCAGCTAGGCTGAGGATGTGGAGACAAACACACAATAGTTCTTTTATTAGACAGGATTGGAAGCCACCAGAGGTGGCAGTAGAGAGTTGGAATGCCCGGCTGGGCTGTCATCCCTCAGATACTGAAACAGCGATCCCTGGAGGCTGAGCTGTAGAGAAACTGAAGATACAGTGAGTAGACAGGGCAATTAGGGTACAAGTACCGAACCTGATGGTAACACTCATGCAAGGGTCTCAAGAAGCCCAGGTGCTGGAGGGTATAGGCCCTCGAGGAGCGAGAACCTGATTCCAGGGAAAGCTCAGAGAAAGTAAGGGTGAAGACTCACAATGTGGCAGGTAGCAAGGCCAAGGTATCCGTAGGTAGCTCAGGAACAGAGGCCCTCAAGGAGCGAGTACCGGTTCTGATGGTAACATACAGAGGCAAACAAAAGAGAGAGAGCAAGGCCCCCGAGGAGGCATAGCTTAGGACGGGAAACCTCCCGTAGGTAATCCCTTGCTAACTCGCCGGTTTAGCAAATGCTGAGAACTTTTATGTTGGTCGTGGATGACGTCATCTTCAGGGGACGCCTCCGAGTTTCGCGCCTTCGCTGGTATTTCCATCGAGGTCGCGATGCGCGCACGCCTCTTGGCACACAGGAGTCATAGCGGGTTGCAGCATGCAGCCGGTCCGGGACCGCCGGAGGATCTCGGCAAAGGAACGCTGCGGCAGCCAGACCTCCCGTGAATGAAGAGGGAGGCGCCAACGAGGTAGGACGTGCAGGAGGAGGGCGTTGGGAAATGACGGACGCAACAATACCAATTTCCCCAATACATTTCCAGTTCGCTCAGTTAAATGATAAGACTTTCTTACCCCCCCCCCCCCCCACCCACAGCTAACTAGCCTTTTACCATAGCTGCCCTGACCCTGCTTCTCAGGAACCTAGATTTTTTTTGTTTTTCTAATTACACCTCCTCCATAGCAGAAATAAAGTTACATGGTAGGGGATCCCGGCTCACGCTTGTGAGCATAAGTACTTGGGGATTCAAATCGCCCATGTCCTACCCAGACTCCGCCGACTCCCCACCCATTTTGTATGTTTTGCATGTGTGTGCAACCGCAGCTTTGGTATGCGTAGCCCTTTTAACATCTACCAGAATGATGGTAACTTTCAAAGCGACTCACAGGCACACACTCGTCAGCCTGCTCCCAGGGACATGGTCATTTAATAATATATGCACGTATATGTACACGTTAGAAAATAACCTGACTGCAAACACGTGTGCTCAATTTTAAGTGGACACTAGCATGTGCAAGCAAATGCCTCTTCTAGTGCGTAAGTGGGGAAATTTTAAAAGGCACGAGCGCTGACGCCATTGCCAGTTTTCCCAGGTCATTCCCAGTTCACCCAGTTAAGGGATAGGTCTTCCAAACTCCCCTAGTTTATTAGCCTTTGTCACCAGTGTTAGCCCTGACCTTTAAAACCCCACTGATTGGTCTAGAATTTTTTGTTTTATAACTTATATGTCATCTATAGCAGAAGTAAAGTTACTTGGCTGGGGACCCCAGCGCATGCCAGCAAGCATAAGTATTAACGCTCAAACTTCATGGTAAAATCCTGGAACCCATGCCACGCTTGGAAATTTTTCATTTGTGCGCAGAGGCATGTATGCATGTATACTGGCGACTTTTACAATCCGCTTGGCATGCGCAGACCCAACATATTTGTACAGCACCTAATTTTGGTGCGTGTCGGGCTTTTAAATTTCACCTTTGTGGGTCTGATTTTAAAAAGCATTTACACACTTAAAATCAGAATATGTATACCCTGGATGATACCTGATGGTTTTAATGATGCATGTTTCTCAAACCTTTTCCGGAGAAAAGCAAATAGTATAAACTGGGTATCATATGAAACTTCAGGGGGGACGAGTCAGAACCAATATCAGGAAATATTTCTTCACAGAGAGGTGGTGGATGCCTGGAACACCACTTCTTCGGGAAGGGCAAAGACAAAAACAGTAAACAAATTCAAAAAGGCATGGGATAAACACTGTGGATCCCTAAAGGCTCGAACTGGAAATTAAGAAAAGGGTGCATGGGGGGTAACTAGCATGGAGCGGCAGCTACCACTCTAACAGAAGACATGGGGATTACTACCCTTAACCAATTAGCTTACATGATTTTGATGCAACTGCAGGATCGCTCTTCGCTTCGACAAGGGGATAAAAAAGGGGAATTGGATTCAGATGGCAACCAACGCTGGGCCCTGACTTTTATGGTTCAGGATACTAATACGCAGACATTAGGGAAAAAGCACGGGACTGCTTCTAAGGACAACTCGAAAAGCAAAGCATGTTCAAGAAGCAGCATTGTATGAATTATCAGGAAGACTGCTCACCCTGTAAAAATGTTGCTAGCAGAAGCATGGTAACTTTCAAACGGCACGCATGCATACATTTGCCACATACATTGGCCCACGCCCAGGGACACAGTCATTATATAAAATATGAGTGCCTATGCATGCATAAAATAGCCTGACTGCACACACATGTGCCAAATTTTAAGTGGGTGCGCACATGTGCACGCAAATCCTGCTTCTACTGTGTAAGTCAGGGAGTCTTAAAGGGGGCACGCCTCAACACCATTCCCAGTTTACCAGTTCATTCCCAGTTTGCCAAATTAAAAGATCGGTTCTCCAAACCCCTCTAGTTTAATAGCCTTGAGTGCCCCTGTTAGCCCCGACCCTGAAAACATAAGAACATAAGAAATTGCCATGCTAGGTCAGACCAAGGGTCCATCAAGCCCAGCAACCTTTTTCCATCTCTCACTCACCCCAGGCACCCCCCCCCCCTTGAACACCAGGAGACCGTTAATCTTACTTACCAGCGTGCAGGGACTTCATCAACTCTGCCGGGAGCCTCTCCCTCATTTGCTGACGTCCAACTCCGTGGGGGCCTACACTGAGGCTGACCCGACAGGCCGATTGCCTCCAACAACAACGAGAAACCCCAGCGAGGCGACCCCCCCTCCCGATCACGCCGATACCCGACGATACAGGGCCCTAGCTTAGGCCCAAGAGAGGTCTGTCAGCAGAAACACCACCTGAGCCGCAGCTAGGACAGCCCCCTGATGTCGGAGGAAGGGCCGGGTGAGTGTCTTTTAAATTTACATTCACCCTAGGTGCCACGCGCCGAAGGAGTGCGTCCAAAGGAGCAGGCCCCTTTGCGCACCCCTTCGCGCAGCCCACTTGGTGCACCCCCAGTTTGTTTCCAACTTCCTAAATTTAGTTTTCTCTTCCCGCCCCTCCCAACAGTGAAGAAAACAACAACCCTCATTATATACTATTACTGTCCTCCACCAATTCTACTCTCAAATATCACTCGTATTCACCTTTCAAATTAAAGGAAGCTCAAACAGAAGATAAGAAGATGAATAACAAAATCTCACCTCCAAACAAACAACCCATGCCCTCTAATAACCATTCAGCACAAAAGAAGCATACATCCTCTAAACCTCTCTACAAACTGAAACAACCAATAAACAACAAAAACAACACACATGTCCAATTCTCAAGCTACATGCTACTCTCATTCATACTTGTCAACACCCGCTCAATAATAAAAAAAATTCCTCTGTTCAATGACTACATACCAGATGACTACAAACCAGATTTCATCGCAATAATGGAAACCTGGCTCAAAAACACATATTCCATACTAATTAACCAACTATCCAACCAGGAATACAACACCTCCTCAATTCCCAGAAAAAACAAAAAAGGAGGTGGCTTAATGCTTATCTCTAAAAAAAAAACCTTCAACTAATACTTCGTCCATCAAACATATCTCCACCATTTGAAATTGCTTTATTTGATTCGCCAAAACTACAGATCTGCCTCGTTTACTGTCCTCCAGGAGCTCTCGAAAAAAAACTGCTCCCCACTAATTGAATATATCATAAATAACATATCTCTCAACAAACCCATCATCATCCTTGATGACTTCAACATACACTTCAACTTACCCACCCACTCAAAAACCTGCCAAACTATCATCGATGCACTATCAACACTAAATCTAAAGCAAATAATCCAATCTCCAACTCATAAAGCAGGTCACACCATCGACCTCATCTTTATGAATACTGAAATCTGGCAATCAAATTCTACTCAAACCACAGAGATACCTTGGTCTGACCACCACCTAATCCAAGCTAACTTATATACCAACTTCAACCTTAAAGCACCTCAAATCACTCCAAACAAGATATCCTACTGTCCGCCATTCAACACTGAACTTCTACAAAAAACTCTTCAAACCGAATTAATCAACATAAATCTATCAAACTCCGAGGATGCAACTTCATCATGGCTAAATATCACAAAAAAAGTAGCGACAGCATCAATCCCATTATTACAAAGACAAAACAACAATCCAAACACAACAACCAACGGTATAATGAAAACATCAGAATTGCCAAACGTATATTCAGGAAAAAAGAAAGAAAATGGAGAATAAACAAAAATACAACCACACTAAATAATTATCGGAACAACTTAGCACAATATAAAAATATCATCAACAATACAAAAAAAGGAATTTTTCTCCAACAAAATCTCCAAATTTCATCATAATCCCAGAATGTTATTCACAATAGTTCAGAAACTTACAAAAACCACCCAAGATTCTACATGTACCAAATATGGAAGCGATGACTTTGCTGACTTCTTCAACAACAAAATATCTCATCTAATCCAATCCAACATAACCAACAACCAAAACATCAAACTGAACACTAAGCTAACCTCATCATCGTCATACTTTGATACCGCCTCCGCTCTCGAAATTCAATCTATTATAAATAAAATGAACCCCGCCAGCCATCCAATAGACAACATCCCGATAACAACCCTCAAAACAATTGAACCCACCATATCTAAAACTATCACCAAAATCGTCAGTTTATCCCTGACTGAAGGTAATTACCCCAAATGCCTCAAATCTGCAGTTATCAAACCAATCCTTAAAAAGTGCAACCTAGATCCTGAAATCCTTGCCAACTATCACCCCATTTCAAACCTATCGTTCATAGCCAAAACCATTGAAAAAGTAGTACATACTCAACTTGACGACTATCTTGAGACAAACAACATCCTACCTCCAATTCAATACGGATTCAGAAAAACCTAAACACAGAATCTCTCCTTCTCTCCCTAAATGAGATAATATTAAGAGGCTTCGACAAAGGTGAAAAATACCTGCTCATCCTCCTTGACCTCTCAGCTGCTTTCGACACAGTAAACTACAATATACTGTTAGAACGACTGACTCAAATCGGCTTAACTGACACCACCTTACAATGGTTCTCTTCCTATTTATCTGATAGAACCTACCAAGTTTTAATTAATAACAACCCACCAAAAAAGATCATTCTCAACACTGGAGTTCCCCAGGGATCAGCGTTATCCGCCACCCTATTTAACATATACCTTCTCCCCATCTGCCAATTACTAAAAGAAAATGGAATCACACACTTCCTCTATGCTGACGACATTCAGCTTCTAATTCCCATCCAAAATTCGATTGAAGACACCCACAAGAAAACCTTGGATCTACTTATATCAATTAAACACCTCCTAAATTCTCTGAAACTCATAATCAATATCGACAAAACTGAAATATTACTCATGGACAAAAAAACCCAATCCAACTCCGCCACCCCTACCTTTACTTGACAAACAAACGAATTCTATACTCCCCACCATCCACACTAGGAACCTCGGAATTATCATCGATAAAGAATTTTCTTTCAAGAACCACATATCAAATAAAACTAAAGAAGGCTATCACAGACTTTTAACCCTAAGACATCTAAAACCGTTTCTTAACCCTTATGATTTCAGAACCATCTTACAACTACTCGTTTTCTCCACCTTCGACTATTGCAACTCCTTACTAATTGGAATACCTTATTCAAACCTCAAACTGCTCCAGATACTGCAGAACTCAGCAGCCAGAGTTCCATCAAGAACAAAAAGAAATGAACACATAACGCCCATATTGATCTCACTTCATTGGCTCGCAATTAAAGCACGTATCACATACAAATCAATGACCATCATTCATAAAATTCTAAACAATGATCATCAAGGACTAAATGCCTTAAACATAATCCCCCAGAATCCTCAAAGAAGCCTACGCTCAAATAACTCAGGTTGCTTAAACATCCCCCCCATCAGAGATGCGCATCTGACAACAAGAGAAAGAGCTTTTTCCATTGCCTCCCCTAAATTTTGGAACTCCCTACCAAAAGATCTGAGAACCTAGCCCAACCTATAAACGTTCAAAAAAGACCTAAAAACATTGCTATTTCGCAAATTCTACACTGACCTTCATACTTCTGATCATCCTAACTCGCAGCCGAACTTTCATTCAAAAACCTCAAAATAACTTCTCTCCAGCCAGAACTTACAAACCCTCCTCCTCCCTCTTAATGATACTTTCTGGACTTGAAATGTTTAACCTCTGTTTAATATGCACATTGTTATACTTTTGCACAATTGTTAAGAAATTTCCAATTTAAATTTTGTAAACCGTTATGATGGCTTTACCGAATGACGGTATATAAAACTCAACAAACAAATAAATAAATAAATAAATAAATAAAATGTCAAACCAGGTCACAAGAAACTGGCAATTACCCAAACACTAAGAAGATCCCATGAAACTGATGCAATTAATATCAGTGGCTATTCCCTGAAGTAAATTTGATTAATAGCCGTTAATGGACTTCTCCTCCAAGAACTTATCCAAACCTTTTTTTAACCCAGCTACACTAACTGCACTAACCACATCCTCTGTACGTTGTACGTTGAGTGAAAAAGAATTTTCTCTGATTAGTCTTAAATGTGCTACTTGCTAACTTCATGGAATGCCCCCTAGTCCTTCTATTATTTGAAAGTGTAAATAATCGATTCACATCTACTCGTTCAAGACCTCTCATGATCTTAAAGAACTCTATCATATCCCCCCTCAGCCGTCTCTTCTCCAAGCTGAACAGCCCTAACCTCTTCAGCCTTTCCTCATAGGGGAGCTGTTCCATCCCCTTTATCATTTTGGTTGCCCTTCTCTGTACCTTCTCCATCGCAACTATATCTTTTTTGAGATGCAGCGACCAGAATTGTACACAGTATTCAAGGTGCGGTCTCACCATGGAGCGATATAGTGGCATTATGACATTTTCCGTTTTATTAACCATTCCCTTCCTAATAATTCCTAACATTCTGTTTGCTTTTTTGACTGCTAAAGCACAATAAGCCGACAATTTTAAAGTATTATCCACTATGATGCCTAGATCTTTTCCCTGGGTGGTAGCTCCTAATATGGAACCTAACATTGTGTAACTATAGCAAGGGTTATTTTTCCCTATATGCTACACCTTGCACTTGTCCACATTAAATTTCATCTGCCATTCGGATGCCTAATCTTCCAGTCTTGCAAGGTCCTCCTGTAATGTATCACAATCCGCTTGTGATTTAACTACTCTGAATAATTTTGTATCATCTGCAAATTTGATAACCTCACTCGTCGTATTCCTTTCCAGATCATTTATATATATATTGAAAAGCTTCGGTCCAAGTACAGATCCCTGAGGCACTCCGCTGTTTACCCTTTTCCACTGAGAAAATTGACCATTTAATCCTACTCTCTGTTTCCTGTCTTTTAACCAGTTTGTAATCCATGAAAGGACATCACCTCCTATCCCATGACTTTTTAGTTTTCTTAGAAGTCTCTCATGAGGGACTTTGTCAAACGCCTTCTGAAAATCCAGATACACTACATCTAGCGGTTCACCTTTATCCACATGTTTATTAACCCCTTCAAAAAAATGAAGCAGATTTGTTAGGCAAGACTTCCCTTGGGTAAATCCATGTTGACTGTGTTCCATTAAACCATGTCTTTCTATATGCTCTACGATTTTGATCTTGAGAATAGTTTCCACTATTTTTCCCGGCACTGAAGTCAAGCTCACTGGTCTATAGTTACCCGGATCGCCCCTGGAGCCTTTTTTAAGTATTGGGGTTACATTGGCCACCCTCCAGTCTTCAGTACAATGGATGATTCTAATGATAGGTTACAAATTTTAACTAATTTTTTTTACTTGTTTTTTTTTTTTTACTTGTTGGGGTCTCCTCCCAACCCCCAGTTACTCTTAGTTTCCCATCTCCCCCCCCCCCCTGTTATTTGTAATTTCCACCTTTTTGTTATCATGTAAACCGACATGATGTGTATTTTAATGTCGGTATAGAAAAATTGTTAAATAAAATAAATAAATAAATAATAGATCAGAAATTTTATTTTTGAGTTCCTTCACTACCCTAGGATGCATTCCATCTGGTCCAGGTGATTTGCTACTATTTAGTTTGTCAATCTGGCCTACTACATCTTCCAGGTTCACAGTGATTTAATTCAGTTTGTCTGACTCATCACCCCTGAAAACTATCTCCGAAACTGATATCTCCCCAACATCCTCATTAGTAAACACGGAAGCAAAGAATTCATTTAGTCTTTCTGCAATGGCCTTATCTTCCCTAAGAGCCCTTTTAACCCCTCTGTCATCTAATGGTCCAACCAACTCCCTCACAGGTTTCTTGCTTCAGACATATTTTAAAAAGTTGTTATTATGAGTTTTTGCCTCTATGGCCAACTTCAATTCAAATTCTCTCTTTGCCTGTCTTATCAATGTTTTACACTTAACTTGACAATGCTTATGTTTTATCCTATTTTCATCAGATGGCTCCTTCTTCCAATTTTTGAAGGATTTTTTTTGGCTAAAATAGCCTCTTTCACCTCACCTTTTAACCATGACGGTAATCGTTTTGCCTTCCTTCCACCTTTCTTAATGTATGGAATACATATGGACTGTGCCTCTAGGATTGTATTTTTAAACAATGTCCATGCCTGTTGAACACTTTTAACCTTTGCAGCTGCACCTTTCAGTTTTTTTCAAACTATTTTCCTCATTTTATCAGTTTCTGTTTTGAAAGTTTAGTGTTAGAGCTGCAGATTTACTTATTGTCCCTCTTCCAGTTATTAGTTTAAATTTGATCATGTTATGATCACTGTTGCCAAGTGGCCCCACCACCATTACCTCTCTCACCAAATCCTGCGTTCCACTAAGAATTAAATCTAAAATAGCTCCCTCTCTTGTTGGTTCCTGAACCAATTGCTCCATGAATCATTTATTACATCCAGGAACTTTATGTCTCTAGCAAGTCCTGATGTTACATTTACCCAATCAATATTGGGGTAATTGAAATCTAAACAAAGAAGAAGCAAACCCTTGCACATCCGCAAGTAACAGGAAACACTGGTGCAAGATGAAACTTATAACCACCAATAGTTTCAATGAAGACTTTTTTTTATTCCAAACGCATTGAATGTGACAGGATACTTATATTGGCAACTCCATGAATCATAACATATAAATCATAACAATAACTTTCAACAGTAATTGAAATCTCCCATTATTATTGCACTGCTAAATTGGTTAGCTTCCCTGATTTCTCTAAGCATTTCATCATCTGTCTGACCATTTTGTCCAGGTGGATGGTAGTATACTTCTATCATTATACTCTTACCCAACACATATGGGATTTCTACCCATATAGATTCTACTGAGCATTTAGTCTCTTGTATGATCTTTATCCTGTTGAACTCTATACCCTCCCGGACATAAAGTGCCACACCCCCATCAAGTTGATCCTCCCTATCATTGTGATATAATTTGTACCCTGATATAGCACTGTCCCATTGGTGATCCTCCTTCCACCAAGTCTCTGTGATGCCAATGATGTCAATCTCATCATTTGCTGCTATATACTCTAACTCTCCCATCTTACTTCTTAGACTTCTGGCATTGGCATACAGACATTTCAAAGTGTGTTTTTTGTTTGTATTAACAACCTGCTTTTCAGTTGTTAGGGATAATTCAGGTCATTAGCTTCGGTGATTTTTTACATATAGGCACATGGATTATGTTTGCTTTTAATGGAACCTCTCTGTTGGGATACCCTAACTCTCCTGTTTCATTAGTATCCTTCAAACCATGCACTACTGAGTAACCGTCGGCTTTCCCCCTTGTCCTAGTTTAAAAGCTACTCTATCTCCTTTTTGAAAGTTAGTGCCAGCAGCTTGGTTCCACTCTGGTTAAGGTGGAGCCCATCCTTTTGGAAAAGGCTCCCCTTTCCCCAAAAGTTTCCCCAGTACCTTACAAAGCTGAATCCCTCTTCCCTGCATCATCATCTCATCCACGCATTGAAACTCTGAAGCTCTGCCTGCCTCTGGGGACCTGCACGTGGAACAGGAAGCATTTCAGAGAATGCCACCCTAGAGGTTCTGGATTTCATCTTCCTACCTAAAATCCTAAATTTGGCTTCCAGAACCTCTCTCCCACATTTTCTTATCTAGTTTTCTTTAATTTTTAACTTACATGTCATCCATACCAGAAGTAAAGTTACGCAGCAGGGACCTCAGCGCTCATTGGGGCGCATACGTACTTATGCACACATCTCAGGTTCACTCCCTGAAATGTCCAATTGTCCATGCCCTTCTCAGACCATGCTCAGGTTCAGTCCCTTTATGAAAACTTTCAAGATGTGCATGCTGCAGGAGATACGCACATATCTCAGCAGCTCTTAAAATCCGCTCAGCATACATGAGCCCAACTTATTTGCTCTTTTGAAAATTACCACAATATGTGCCATTGAATTGTCCATAGGATTTACTCATGTAAATGCACCTTACACGAGTAAATGTCCTTTGAAAATTGCTATGATAGTATGTTACATTTATACATGTAACTCCTTTCAAAATTACCTCCTATCTATGCAATAGAAAGACATAAATATAAAAACTTAAATAGCATGAATACAGAAACCAATCAACTGGTTTGTCATATTTAAATAAAGCACATTTTATTGCTGAAGCAGATGACTTCTAAAAATTTGTATATCAGTGTAACATGTTACATGTAACTATTGAAAATTCACTTGTAAGAGTATCATAGATTAGATTATCATTGCTATTGTGTGCTAAAGGCAATTTAAGAATGGCTCTTCCAATTAACAAATTTGCTATTGAACAGCCAAACATATTTGTTTATATTCCTGCGTTAACAAGGACTGCTCTATTCATTGGTGGGCACTAGAATCAGTGACTATCAGGGATTTTCATATGTTTGGGCCCAGCACTTTTCTCCTGTTCCCTTGGACTTCCAAATGAGTTGGGAAGAGGACTGGGATCTGGCACCTTGACTCTTCCTTCACAAATCTTTGGAGATTTTTTTTCTCCTGTTTTATTTCAATTCAGCTATCCCAGTCATCTCGGTGTCAGTGCTTGGCCAGTTGCCATGTATGGGGGCTCCTTCCAACCCTGCAACAATGGGCCCTAAATGTGTTGTGCAATCAGGCTTCCTCCCCCAGGGGCTTTGAATACTGTTTCAACAATATTCCCAACGTGGGAATCAAACCCAGGTCCTTCTCATGGCAGTGCATTGTACTATCACTGAACCACCGGGCCAGTACTGCTGTCAGGGATATTAACTTGGGGAAGGGGCAGGGGGTTGCTTTTCCTCAACACTTCTTCTAATATCTAATCTATAGAGATGCTGGTAGGACCAGGTCTATAGTTAGATACCCCTTAAAATTCAGTCTCAAATGTGTACTTTAAAAAAAAAAAAACTATTCTAAAGAAAAATCAGTTCTAAAGAATACTGACCCTGGTTCGTAATAATTCAAGCTTTCCCTGTTTTTTGTAAATCCTTTGATGAAAGCATGATGACAAAAGGTTCTTTCATATATCTGGAACATGTCTGAGGAATCTAATGTAAAAGATTTTGAGCCTGTAGGTCTGTTTAAGATTCCTTGACAGATTTAACATATATATTTGCAAATTAAACAGTCTCTTTCACACTTGGTAGACTTGATATGAACACCTCAAAAGCCCAATAAAGCTGAACAAGTTTTTCTCCACCTCCTGTTCCAAATTAAAACTATTGCTTGTTTATCCTATTTTTTATTTTAAATCTCCTTTATTGATATATGATAAATGATATATGATAAATTACATGGAATAATATGTGCAGCAAGGCGATATAACAAACAAGAGGAACACATCAAATTCCTCAATTACATACCTTCTACAAATTAATATTACTGTTTATATCATGAGCAGCTGGCAGAGCAGTTTGACCTAAACACCCTAAGCCACATTATTAAACTCTGCAACACAGAACTTAATGCTTATCTAGATGAGAACAACTGACTGGAAATCTGGATAGTAGCACACAGGGAGGATAACTTTTAAAGAGCTGTGTATGGTGTCACATACGTGTATATGTGGCCATATGTAGATATATTATAATATTTTATAAACTGTGCATAAGATATATACAGGTTTTAAAAAATACTAGGGATGTACTGAAGGAAAAAATGTTTCATTTTCGTTTCCGTTTTAGTAGTTTCATAGGGGGAAAACCAATTCGTTCATTAGTTTCATTCGTTTTGCCATTAAAGTCAATGGGGAAGTATTTGCAGCCTATTTTTGGCTGCAGAACTGGGGTTTTCTTATCAATTCTGATGAAACTTCTGGGAAGCAATCATCAGAACGAGAAAAGAGCTCCAAGGTACTTAGACTGTGGCAAAGTAGTACCAAAGTGGCATGAATAGCCTAAGGCACTGTAAAGGGGCAAAGGGGTACCAGGAGTAGCAAGAGTGCTTTAACAGAGGTGCAAAGCAGCAGCGAGAGTGTCAAAAGCACACCACAGCTTCAAAAGAGAGCACCGATAACAGATGCATGAACCCTCGAAGGCAGCACAACAGGCAAAGTGGCAAGCAAGTGGCATCAACATCCTACAGCACAATGAAGGGGGAACATAGCAAGCAGAATGGGTGTAAGAAAAACCCACAATATGCCGATAAAGGGACAAAGTAGCAGAAAGACTAGCATCAACACACTGAGGAACCATGACAGTGGCAAGAACACCACAAGGAGTATGGAAGCAAGGCAGAGTGGCAGAAAGTTGATAGGGGCAAGCCAGGGTGGCAGAGTGGAGGTAGTCTGATCCCTGTGGTTTTGATAGGGGCTAGACAGGCTGGCAAAGCTGAGGTAGTCAGGTCGCTGTGGTTTTGATAGGGGCAAGACAGGCTGGCAGAGCAGAGGTAGTCAGGTCGTTGTGGTGTTAATAGGGGAAAGACAAGGAGGCAAGACAAGACGAGGCTCAGCATGCGGTGCGACTGTCAACTGGGGCGTACTGTCCACCCGACCCATCTTTAAACACGAACCAAGGAGTCTAACATGCGTGCTAGGACCTGAAACATGATGAACTATGCCTTGGTGGGGTGGAGCATTGCTGAGGTGCACAGGGCCGGTGCAAGGGTATTAGGCACCCTAGGCAAACGTTACAGCCTGGCGCCCTACCCCCACTTCCCCTTACACAATTTTAAATTATGCATTTAACACATATTTTCAAATACTTTTGGCAATAACCCTCAATTTACAATATCACAAAAACTACTCCCAAAACATATGAGGGGAAACTGTAAAATACAGTAATAGATTATTGTATACTTTTTAATTCCCAGGAATCGGTATCAGAATATACAGTGCTTCAATCTCATGGGCTCTTGCCCGCAAAGGGCTACAACACCTCTCTTTTTTTTTTTTAATTTAATCTTTATTGCTTTTTTGTATTAATTTACAGGAAATTTTTCCAATGTGATAACATTTTCCAGTGAAAAGAAAAAAATAAGTTTTCACAAAAGAATATTTAACATATAAACATGACATATCACTGGATAAATACACATTGAAACAATATCTTAAAGAAATGGGGGAGACCAAGGGTTAACAAGAAGAAAAAAGAAAAAGAACACATCCTTTAAACAATATGCTGAATACTGTGTTACACCAAATGTTCATTAATTCCAACCTCCTTTGGATTAACTCTAGGATTACTTTGAGGAATACGTATTTTACTCCCCCATGATATAATAAACGACGACATGGAAAACGCAGCATAAACCATGCTCCTCTTTGTACCACTTCACTTCTCATATCTAAGAGTTTCTTTCTTTTTATTTGTGACACCCTCGCTATAGCTGGGAAGATACGAATAGGCTGGCCGAAAAACTTTAATTTTTGAAATCTAAAATATTGTTTTAGTATATCGTCTCTATCAATTCTTGAAGAAAACTGCACCACTAATGTAGCTCTTAAAGGAATGTCCATTTCGAATGATTTTTCAAGAAAATCTGTTAGATCTAAAGTCTCTTCCCCTTGATTCCCTTGTTGATCAAGATTTCCACCCTCCATTGAGCGTTGAGCTTGATAGTAAGCTGCTATTATAACAGGTAATTTTTCTAAAGAGTACTTTAGTATATTCACAAAATAGCTTTTCAGCAGATCGACAGGCGACTGTAACTTTGTTTTAGGAAAGTTCAAGAACCACAGGTTTGCTCTTTTAACTTGATTCTCCTGGAACTCCATTTTGTTCTCAAACATTTTCTCCGATTTTATTAAGTTCATTTGTACCTCTTCTATTTTCTCCACTTTCCCTTCTAAAGTTAAAGTTCTTTTTTCAACCTCCATCAACGTTCCTTCCAGTACACTCGTTTTATTCATAGCTTCCTTAACTGTGAGTGTCAGGGTATTAATGGATTTCTGCATCACTATCAATATATTTTTTATTTCCTCTAAAGAAGGCACCAAAACTGAAGTGGAATTAAGAAGAGCTAGATTGCTCATTTCATCTCCTACCTCCAAAGGGCCTTCACCATGTTTCTTTAGATTTTCCGGGCGATGTTGGGCCAAAATTCCATGGTTCCTGGAACCCTCTTGAATTGGGTTCACCGAGGAAGGATCCTCCTCCCCTCTCTGGCTACCACTTATTATATTCGCTGATTTCTCAAACAAATCAGCGAAATTCGATGTATTTGACGGTGGATCCGGTACTGTTGGATAACCCGGGCTCAAAGAGGTCTCAAGCGTCAGGGGGCTCAGTAGCTGCTCCATGCCTGCACCAGCGACAGCTACTTCCGGGTTTACTGTCGGCGTTCTCGCGAAGGCTGCATCAATCTTTATTTGTCTTGCCGAATCTGGTATAGAGGAAACTTCTCTTACCTGAGCTTTCCTCTTAGTATGCGACATGTTAGAAAGCTCAAAGAAATTTTGTTTTGAGGTCTTCACTCGGGAGGAAATTTTTCAAAGATCGGGAGCTGCAGTCCGCACGTCCTCAGGTATCAGCGGCCATCTTGGTCTCCTACAACCCCTCTCTTTTATTTGCATTTCGATAACATCATTTACTTCTTCCCGTTCATTATTTTTATACCATAAGTGAAATCTACTCTACTAATTACCCTTCTTAAAATATCTTTTTTGGTGTATATCTTATTAATCTAAAATAATTTAACTTAGCTTTATTTTGCTACGACTTCTCATTTTTGCTGCTGCTATCGCCACCTCCATTGCTGTTTCTTACTTGCCCGACACTGGGTGCCATCTTTAAACTGTGTGAAGTTGCTGGGTTAAGCTGGTAACAGCTGAAATGAACAACGTTAAGTCCCCTGAAGCAGGCGTGAATCCCACACCGAAACATAGTCACCAAGATCTCTCTTCTAGTCAGTATTACAAAATAAACATATTTAATATCACTTATGTCAGATAATTAGCAGGTGTAAAAGTATGCAAGTAAGTTGGAAAATGAATGTGTGTCTCTTTTAAAAGCGTGGGCCATGCCCTGAAATGCCCCGGACCACCCTTTTTGTTATACAAATATATGTGCGTGCGAAAATGAAAATACATGCACATTTTCACTTTTATAAAACATGGAATAGGTGAGTACAGGCTACTGGGCAACATTTTGGGGAAGGGAGAGTCTAATCCAAAAGGATGCACTCCACCTTAACCAGGGTGGAACCAGGCTGCTGGCATTAACCTTTAAAAAGGAGACCTGTTATCAGCCACATCTTGAGTTACCCTAAAAACCTATTCAGCTAACTCCAAATATTGGATAGCTGGAAACATTTTTGGGCTAATTCAACCCTCCCCTGAAATGCCCCCTACTTATTTGGCTAAATTTTATTAGAATATCCAAAATCTCCATTTAGCCAGATAACTTGTGAGTTATCTAGGTAAATGGCTTTGAATATTGTCCTCTGTCTGCATTTCTCAGTTCTCAGTTGTGCTTTTGCTGGTTGGTTTTCCTTGTGTGCTGGTCAGATTCTTTCTCTCTTGTTTTGAAAATTCTGTAGCATCTTTTCCCTCATGTGCTGCTAGATCCTCACTCCTTCCATCCACTTGCTGATACAATTGTCCAAGCTTAAGGATGGACCTCATTGGTGCTGTTGCTCTGGTTTTTCCCATATCTGCAATTGACTCCAACACTTTTCCATCTCTGCCTCTTAATAGCGGGACCAGGCTTGAAACCACAGCTGGAATTTGGGTTCCTTTAAGATATATTTCCTGAGTAGAGGAAGACTACTTGCTCCTGCAATTATGATCCTTTGGCCGGAGGTAAATTTGTAGGACTCAGTATCTGATCTGCACCAGGGAGGAAGCCACTTTGCCTGCCATACTCTGATACATTGGATAATCCTGGACTACTAGCATTCATGACATCAAATCAATGCATGGGCCCTATCTGAATTTTCTTTACAGTGTCCTCTGCTGAAAATATGTGAGTTTTAGATTTCCTCCTAACCATAATCCAGCAAAAAGGAACCAAGGAAGAAAATCCCACATAGCAGGTAGGGCTCTAAGCTAAGAAAGAATTCAATATCCATTGAAGCAAGAAGATATCATCTTGTCTCAGCCTCACTTTATTGAGGCATTTTTTATGTCATCTTTTACCACATTTTTACGTATACAGAGATAAAAGTGGGGTAAGGGCTCTCACTGTCTTACCAACTCCTTGGACCTCAAGTATGAATATTATACCAGGCTTTTATCTATCTTAGACTGATTCTGTGTTGGGAATCCCGGCTGCGGATTGCTGCAGCTGGGTCCCCCTATCTTCGCCGGCAGACACCAGCATCAGCCTTCCTCCGCTGTGCTCCGGTGTAGGCCGCTCCGAGGCCTTGCCGCGGTGTCCACCCCACGAGGGATATGCCACCGACTTCCTCTGGGGCTCCGCCTCCTTAGGCGCACGTGGCTAAGCCCGATTCTTAAAAGGGCCGTGGCAGGAAACCTCGGCTGGCCCCCAACTTGGACGTCATCAGCTGGGGCTATTTAAGCCCACTCCAGGCACCCATTCCTTGCCTTGGCAACAGATCAGCTCCTTGGAGTAGCTAGTTGCTTGCTCCTGTGTTCCTGCTTATTCCAGCTTCTGTTCCTGTGTTCCTGCTAGGTTCCGCTCCAGTTCCTGAGTTCCGGTGTTCCTGCTCCTGTGGTTCCGCTCCTTCTCCTGCTTCCCGCCTTCAGTTTGTCTCCTCGGTTCCGACTTCGGCCTGGTATCCTGATTCTTCTGCCCATCCTGACCTTTGGTGTGTTCTCCGGTTCCTGCTTGTCTTATGCCTGCCCCGACTTCTGGCCTGGTTTCCCGTGCTGCACCGCTGCCACCTGCCTTGACTCCTGGACCGAACTGGACTGCCTACTCGACTTCCCTCTGCCAGGAGACCCCCGCCTAAGTCCTGCCAGTCCCGTCACCCAAGGACTCAACCTGAGGGGAACGAGGGCTGATATAGGAGAAGCTCCTGTCTGGTCTCCTGGTCCTGCACCGCCTTCCGGCTTCGAGAACCACTAGAGGGCCTCCCCTCAGTGGATTCACCAGCTCTCGAGCCGGCTCAAGGGTCCACAGCACTAATATTCTGTTTTTTTTTAAGGTACATTCCTATGTCCTAAAATTGTAATTTTTTAACTAATTGTATTCTTTTTGGAAACATTGTTATATACTTTTTTATTATAGATATATTACATCCAAGGGTAGTTGGAATTACTTTATTGTCCCTTGAAATTGTTTATTATTACCTTACTCAAGCACTATATTCATGCTTCACACAGACCAATCATCAGTGTAATGTTAGCAAACCATAACCCTGATTTCATTGGTTTCAAATAGTGGGATAGTTATATAGCAGAAGCTTTCAGAACTTCAATTCTCCACAGAAAGAAATCGGACCATTTTTGAATAAAAATGGTAATAAGTAACTGCCAAGTTAATTACTCTGAAAATATTTTGTTAATACTGCAACTTTAAGATCTTAATTTGAACTCAGTTCAGTCACATAGCAAACAAGTGTCACAAAGGCTGTGCTCTGTCTTCTCCTTTTTGATATACTGATTGCTATTTCCTGTTAAGAGCTGCAATGACTCTGACATTGCATGCTGAAGCTTAGCTCAGCTTCCTCTAAAAAGAAAAAAAAAGACTATAGCAGTGGAAGTATAACAGAAGGCTTCAAGTAACACGCCAGCAGCATTTCTCATGTGCACAAATGCCAGGCCAGTTGGTAACAGTCAGCAGGATTTTATTAGTTGGTCATCTGGTCAGGAGACGGATGAAATGTCTTAATTATTGACATCAGCTTAGTTTTACAGGAAAACACAGCAAGTGACCCTAAAGTGAATTTTGTAAGCAGAAAGTAAAGCACACCAAAAGGAAACAAACTGCAATGCATTTCCCCACTAATCAAGTGACAGAAATGCCGCCATGCAGCCTGTAATGATCCTGGCTTCTAGGCAGCCCTTCCCCCCACCAGCAGAGATCCTCTTGGAGCTATGCTCTTTCCCGCTCTAGCCTCCCCCTTGATGGTCCCATGACTCAGCAAGGCCAGCCCTATTTAGCTCTGCCTCTCCCACAGCTTGGAGTCTCTTCATTGAGTCACCTTGGCTCCTTGCATTGGCTCTCCTTGCCTTGTTACTGTATGGTCCTGTGGCCTTCTTACCTCACCTTGTCTTATCCTGTGGCCTCCTCGCTTGTCCTGCAGCCTCCTTGGCCTTCTCTTCTTGTCCTGCAGCCTTCTTGGACTTCTCGCCCTACCTTGTGGCCTTCTAGCTTCGCACAGCCTTGCCTTGTGGCTTGCTAGGACCTCCTTGTCTGTTTCTCCTTGTCTTGTCTTATTGAATTAGTTTCCTGTTTGCCTGTGTTTGTATATTCTTTCCCATGTTTTCATGGTCCTGTCCAGTCTTAGGCTTGTGCTCTTCTGTCTTTGTCTTGTCCTGCCTGGTGCTCCCTGTTGGCCTTCAGTTCCATCCCTCGTCTCCCACTACTGCCTTGCCTCCATAAGAACATAAGAACATGCTATACTGGGTCAGACCAAGGGTCCATCAAGCCCAGCATCCTGTTTCCAACAGTGGCCAATCCAGGCTATAAGTACCTGGCAAGTACCCAAAAACTATATATATATCCCATGCTACTGATGCTAGTATTAGCAGTGGCTATTTTCTAAGTCAGCTTGATTAATAGCAGGTAATGGACTTATCCAAACCTTTTTAAAACCCAGCTATACTAACTGCACTAACTGACAACAAATTCCAGTTTAATTGTGTGTTGAGTGAAAAAGAACTTACTCTGATTAGTTTTAAATGTGCCACATGCTAACTTCATGGAGTGCAACCAAGTCCTTCTATTATCCGAAAGAGTAAATAACCAATTCACATTTACCCATTATATACCTCTCATGATTTTAAACACCTCTATCATATCCCCCCTCAGCCGTCTCTTCTCCAAGCTGAAAAGTCCTAACCTCTTTAGTCTTTCCTCATAGGGGAGCTGTTCCATTCCCTTTATCATTTTGATCACCCTTCTCTGTACCTTCTCCATCGCAACTATATCTTTTTTGAGATGCGTTGACCAGAATTGTACACAGTATTCAAGGTGCGGTCGCACCATGGAGTGATACAGAGGCATGATGACATTTTCTGTTTTAGTCACCATTCTCTTCCTAATAATTCCTAACATTCTGTTTGCTTTTTTGACTGCCACAGCACACTGAACCAACAATTTCAATGTATTATCCACTGTGATGTCTAGATCTCGTTCTTGGGTGGTAGATTCTAATATGGAACCTAACATCATGTAATTATAGCATGGGTTATTTTTCCCTATATGCATCACCTTGCACTTATCCACATTAAACTTCATCTGCCATTTGGATGCCCAATTTTCCAGTCTCACAAGGTCCTGCTGCAATTTATCACAATCTGCTCATGATTTAACTACTCTGAATAATTTTGTATCATCTGCAAATTTGATTACCTCACTCCTTGTATTCCTTTCCAGATCATTTATAAATATATTGAAAATGTTATACATCGGTGGTTTAGTGTGCCCATGGGCCTCAGCCTGACCCAGACCTTCTGGACCGAGCCGAGGGTTGATGGTGGCCCCGCATAGCTGACGGTCTACCCTCCGCCAGGCCGGCAAGCTCCCATGGCCAAACATCCGAGGATGTTGGAAGGTGAATGGTCCTCCGACCATTCCAGACCCTTTCAGACCTGCTGTGAGCAGCATGGAGCAGCAGGCCTGGCCTGAGGTTGAGGGCAGACGGGCCTTGACATGAAGACATGATTGTGGATTGATGCAACGGCATCCAGACGAAGACACATGGCTGATGCAACGGCATCCAGGGACGAAGACACATGACTGATGCAACGACATCACGAGGCACGAAGACTAGGGGTTGATGCAACGGCATCCATGGCGAGGACACAAGGCTGATGCAACGGCATCCATGACATAGACACTTGGGATCTATGCGGACGGCATCCAGACGAGACTCTTGACATCCACAAAGGCAACATGAGGCATGGACAATGGCACTGTCTCTCAGGGCACCCTACTCAGGCCACCCACGGGACTGAGTCGCGGACAACCCTGTCCATTACGCGCCCTACACAGCCCTTGCAGACTGGTCACGGACCATGACGGGAGTGGGATTGCACAGGAACACACATCAGGACTTGACGACTCAGGAGCACAGGACAACCGTCCACCGGCAGGCAGTCCACCCAGGAGTACTGCATCTGAGGGACCCCCGGCCTACTGGTAACAGAAGGCTTGAGAGCGTTGACGAGGCATGGAGTAGGAAGAAACATCACGGAAGGCAGGAACACCAGGATGTAGGAGAACAAAGACACCTGGACATGGACCTCAGGCACGAAGACTTGAACATGGAACAATGAACACGATGAGGAGCTCCACAAAGAGAAAAAGACCTTACATGGACTCTGGCAGGCCGGAGCCTCCAGAGCGAAGACTCGACGACGATGCAAGGCCCTGGACAACTAACGGAGCAGCACTTTATAGGGCTGAAGCAGGAAACAGTCATCAAGGTGGGGCCCAGACACTTCCTGTGTCTGGCCCTTTAAATATTAGAAGAAGACGCGGCTGCGCGCCTAGAGAGTAGGAAGCAGAGGCTGTGCAGGACCATGGCCAGTGGCCTGCACAGCGTCTGTATGTCAGACGCCAGAAGAGGCAGGGCTGAGCCTGAGAGCAGGCTCAAACGTCGGCAGCGGCTCCAGCCGCTGCAGGAGGCCCCGGGGGTAGCTCCTGCCGCTACTCGAGCCCGGGGCTTTTGCAGCCCCCAGCCGCGAAGGTGGAATCGGTGTCGGGGGTGGTCCCAGCCCCAAAGACAGCCACGGCTCTGGCCGCAGAAGCCCGGACGATGGTGGGTGGCCTCCGGGCCGCGTGGGCAAGCCGACAGCGGCGTCCTGCCACGTCGGTGAAGAAGGCTGCGGTGAGTCAGTGAGCCTGCTCGCGGGGAACACCCACGGGCAGCGTTCATAACAGAAAAGCACAGGTCCCAGTAGAGATCCCTGAGGCACTCCACTACCCACCCCCCCCTCCACTGAGAAAATTGTCCATTTAATCTTACTCTCTGTTTCCTGTCTTTTAATCAGTTTGTAATCCACGAAAGGACATCACCACCTATCCCATGACTTTTTACTTTTCCTAGAAGCCTCTCATGAGGAACATTGTCAAATGCCTTCTGAAAATCCAAATACATTACATCTACTTGTTCACCTTTATCTACAAGTTTACTAACCCCTTCAAAAAAGTGAAGCAGATTTGTGAGGCAAGGCTTGCTTTGAGTAAAACCATGCTGACTTTGTTCCTTTAAACCATGTCTTTCTATATGTTCTGTGATTTTGATCTTTAGAACATTTTCCACTACTTTTCCTGGAACTGAAGTCAGGCTAACTGGTCTATAATTTCCCAGATTGCCCCTGGAGCCCTTTTTCAATATTGGGGTTAAATTAGCCACCCTCCAGTCTTCAGGTACAATGGATGATTTTAAAGATAAGTTACAAATTTTTAGTTCCTTCAGAACCCTGAGGTGTATACCATCCGGTCCAGGTGATTTACTACTCTTCAGTTTGTCAATCAGGCCTACCACATCTTCTAGGTTTACTGTGATTTGGATCAGTCCATCTGAATCATTATCTATGAAAACCTTCTCCAGAATGGGTATCTTGCAACATACTCTTCAGTAAACACTAAAACAAATAAATTGTTTAATTTTTCCGTGATGGCCTTATCTTCTCTAAGTATCCCTTTAGTCCCTCAATCATCTAACGGTCCAACTGACTCCCTCACAGCTCTTGTCTCCAGCTCCTGCCTGTCTCCAGTTCCAGGCTCAATCCAAGAGGGAGGAGGCTGGACAGGCCAAGGACCTTGGCCTGATCTGCCTTGAAGCCCTGTACTACTCCTGCTGGGGGAATTCCTGAATCCAGCCTGCCTGATCATGACTCAGCCTGCTAAAATACAGCATCCTGAGTTCACTGAGTTACTTCCCCATCCAACAAGAACTAAATGCAAGCCAGACTTAGACATGTTGGATAAAAACTCCATGTCTAGTGTTCTTTAAGCTTAAGAAAAGAGACACATTAAGCAGCAGATGTTCCCTGGTCAGAAGTAACTTACTTCATAACCTCCTTCCCAGGCAGCTTGAGGAGAAGCAAGAGAAAGAAGGAAGTACAGGATGGGGAGAAGAAAATTCCGTGACAAATTTCTTAAGCTCAAAATTGACTTAAAACATAAAAAATTATATGGTGCTTCTATTATTACAATCTTCATATTATCAAATAGGATTGCACAAAAGGAGTACGGACATTTGGTTGTTTGTAGAAATCAACAGTTACAACAGCCAGTTTACAAACTGAAGAGTCCAGCACAGCTCAAAAGTGCATCCAAAGAAAATTCACTAACAGACATAAGGAGAAATTCCAGCAGCATGCAATCAATAGAAAAAATGTTTCTCATATCGGGGCAGATTTTATAAATCTGCGCAGGCGCGAACAAGAGTACGCGGGATTTCAATAGATACGCGCGTAGCCGCGCGTATCCATTAAAATCCGGGGTTGGCGCGCGCAAGGCTGCCCAAAATCGGCAGCCTGCGCGCGCCGAGCCGTGCAGCCTGCCTCCGTTCCCTTCGAGGCCGCTCCGAAATCGAAGCGGCCTCGGAGGGAACTTTCCTTCGCCATTTCCTCACCTTCCCCTCCCTTACCCACCCCCCCGGCCCTATCTAAACCTCCCCCCTACCTCTATCATGAAAGTTACGCCTGCTCGATGCAGGCGTAACTTTGCGCGCGCCGGGCCAGCTGCCGCGCTCCATATTCCAGTCCGGGGGCTGGTCCAGGGGCGCTGTCACGCCCCCGGGCGGGAACCACACCCCCGAAATGCCGCGTCACTCCCGACACGCCCCCAAAACATCATATCACTCCCGGCACGCCCCCCCGACACGCCCCTCCATGCAAGTCCCGGGACTTACGCTTGTCCCGGGGCTTGTGCACGCTGCCGAGCCTATGCAAAATAGGCTCGGCGCGTGCAGGGGGGGTTTGGGGTAGGTTTTCGGGGGGTACGCACGTACCCCTTTGAAAATCTACCCCATTATTTTTATATCACTACAGAAGACATTTCATTTACTAATTACTTTTCAAAACAGATATTTCAATTAAAGCACTTAAGAGCATTCATAGTTTCAGATACTGTAGTTTGTGTCATTTTAATCAACTGTAGGTCCATATTAATAGTCTGAAGATGAGAAGTTCCGAACAGCCCATCCGATAAAATGTTGAAGATGTGTTAGGAAATTGATACCTTTGAAGGCAATGATGCAATTGAAATGAGTAGCATAATGCACCTGGGGAAATCTTTCATTCTGTCCTTTCAGCTTGAGAATGCTTTTCTTACTGCGTTAACGAAAGCTTTGGTGAAACCAAAAGGGCTGCATTCTACCATTCCTTCTCTAATCCATGACTGTTAATGTCTTACTCCTGTGGTTTACCTGGCCTCAAGCAAAGTCAATGATTGTATCTGTGCTGCCCTTATTTATATCCAGAGCTCCCAGTTTCCTGTGGCAGGTCAAGATCAGATTCTGTGGCAAGAGTTGCAAAATTCAGCAGCAATTATGTGATGCATTTACATAAATTTGCATATTAATGTGATGGTTTTATTTACGTTATAAAGTTATTTTCTGGCATCTGTGTCTCCAATTCATTTATCTTGTTCTTATTTTGGGGGAAATGAATCTCAGTGATGGTACTTGAACGGGAGGAGGAGGACAGAGAAAAAGGAATGGGGAGGGGTTGGGAGAGGGAATCTCAGAGGAGAGAAATGTTGCAGGAATCCAAAGCAGAAGGGGTAGTGGGATTGAGGATGGAGAAGGAATAGAAGAAAGAGGTGTAGGAGAAATGAGATAGCGTGAATTAGTGAGCAGAGGGAAAAGGGAATGAGTAGAAGAGAGATAAGCTGGAATCAAGGAGTAGAAGGAGAAAGAAGGGATCCTAGTTTAGGGGGGATCCAGGAGAAGGAAGGGTGTTTGCTTATTCTCCTTGTCCCAGCATAGATTCCTCTCACATACCCCTCCAATCCCCTCACTCACTCCACACTGTCCTTCTGATCTTCTTATTCTCACCGTCCCCTACTATCTCCTCATTCATTGCCCTCCAACCCTGATTCACTCACTCAATGCCACAGCATCTCTTGATTTCTTTTGCTCACTTTTGCCCCATCCCTCACTCACTTTCCCTCTTCTCCCCTGCACCATCTCCATAGCCTTTTTGATCCCATCATTGGTTCTCCCTCTCTCCAATCCTCTCATTATCTGTCTTGCCCCCCACCCATCCTCTCCCTCCATAACCTCCTGATCATATTCTTGCCCCAATCCCCTTATTTACTCTCTTGCCCCTCATCCCTATACCTTCACTTACCCTCCCATTTCAGCTTGGGTCTAGGAGGAGGAGAGGAGCAGCAGGACGGCTCTTCAAGCTGCATCTTTCCCCTCTTTTTCCTGGAGTGCTGCTGTCACCCTTTGAAATGCGTGAAGTACAGTTGTGCTTTGCGGTTCAAAACATGATGGTAGTGGCTGGCAGTAGAGGGGGAGGACATGTTGCTGTCCTCCAACAAGCCTAGACAGGACAGAAATGGAAGAGACGCCTTGGCTGCTCCTGCTAATGACTGGACCCCAATCTCCCAAGGAAAATGGGAATTCCTTGGGAAGGGAGGGGTTTTGTAGCCTTTCCTATGGATGCAGAATTGCAGGAGACTAGTGACCTTGCTTCTATCTTCTTGTGAATCCATAAGACTTACCAACTTTGTAAACCCTGCACATCCAAGTCAGGTTTTTTTTTTTTTCTTTTCAAAATAATTTGTATTTGCAACAGAGGAAACAGCTTCCACAAATAACAAGTGTCAGAAATACATCAAAAAGCACAGTAACATAGAAGAATCGATACTAAGCATTAAACAAGTAACCGCAGATTGGTATGGAAGCGTGCACCCCCATTTTTTAGGACTAAGTCAGTTTTAATTTGGTGCACATCACCCTGAAGGAAACCCTTCAAAAAGGCAGTTAATAAATCATAAGAAAATAAATAAAATATAGTTAACACAAACCTCAATGTCATGTAATTGTACAGTATTGTGGTTTGTCACAACATGCAGTACTATGCTATTTATATAGGTATGTTGATGACATTTCAGGCTATTTTTTCTAGCCTATATGTAAATTGAAATAATATAAAGGAAGGATGGATGTCTGTATTAAGGCCCTAATGCAATTTCATGAATGACCCCCTCAGATTGGATCTTGGACTATGTTGCATTATCCCTATGTTGTATGGTTTACGCTGTTAAAATGTATGTCAGATTACTGTGTTTGTCTTGGTCCTTGATATACTTTGTCCTACACATATTTTGAGCTAGAGTTGGCTCATAATATTGCAGGAAAGTCCTTAACCTGACACCACTAAACATTCAGGAGTTGATTTTCAAAGGAGAGCGCAAACGTCCATGCACTCTTGGACGCTCTTGGACGCAGTTATTTTATAACACGCAGGCATTGGCACGTGCTTGTTATAAAATATGATATCCGCGTGCACATGTGCAGATGGATGGCCTACTCCGTGCAGGGGAGGGAAATTTTCAAAGTCCATATGTGACAACGGGACTAGGGCTTCCCAATTCCTTCCCAGTCCACTTCAATTAAGGAGCGGACTGGGAGAGAACTTCCCTATGCCTAACCCTACCCTTCCTACCTCTTCCCCTCTCCTCCCCCACACCTACCCCCTACCTAACATACTTTTTTTTTTTAATTTTCTATTTTTTAACCTTGCTGTGTCGAATAGCCCTGTCCCGGCCTGCTCCACCCTGCCCTGACTCCACTCCCCCAGCCCTCCCCTTCTGAGAAGCCCGGCACTTGTTCACATATTACGCGCATGTCCGGACCCTTTAGAAAATGTGCAGCGCGCACAGGGCCCAGCCAGGCGCATAACCACCGGTATTTGCGTGCATGACCCTTTGAAAATCGACTCGTTAGGGGGTAATTTTGTAACAGCCCACATAAATTTTAGATGTCAAATATGTGCAAATGGCATATCAGTTTCAAAGAGAAAGTGATTCTGCTGCAACTATCTGCAATCAATTACTGAGTGCAGAAAATATTTGGGAAATTTTGTGTGTAAATTTTTGAAAAAAGAAAACAAAAAACAAAAGCATGTACATATAGTAAGTGCAAACTCCTCTCCCACCCAGCCCCTTGGAACACTTCTGCTCAGCCTGGGTAAGGTTACGCGTGGACATGATACGTGTGCGTTTACTCTCATATTGGGCAGGCGATTTATAAAATGCCATCTCTGTGCATAGAAAACTGTTTTACCAACAAAATTCCCTTAGAAACCCTCTTAGAGGGCAAGAATCAAAGTCTCTTCTACAGGTAAAACACTATTTTACCTGTATGAATGGGTTTTTGTGATTATTGCCCACTGTAAACAGAGGTGAAAGTACCTATGCATGCCATCAACATGGTATTTTTACCCATTATGTTCAGAAGCACATGCATATGACTAGAAGCACTTTATAAATGATAAATAGTAGTAGTAGTTCCCAGTTTGAAGGTTTCTCTTTTATTGGCACAATCTTCTACTCACAACCTAACAGCTTCCCTCCCCGTCCTCTTATTTAAGTAGCAAACCCGCCACCGGGGATCCTGAGGCTATAGTCATCTGTAGCTGGTGAGAGTTGTGATTTAATAAAGCTATGTACAAACCAGTTGCCTTCAAAACAAATTTACTTTATTTGTATAGCAGAGTATGATTTCTATAATCATTGGCCTGCACATGAATTAACATTTCTTGATCACGATGTTAAATTGTATGGAATTGCTTCTTCAGCATTATTAGTATATGTTAATGCCAGATTTGATTTCTCACACCTAGTCATTTGGAATAGCATCTGAGAACTAGACTCACAGGTTAACACCAGCACCAGATCTTCCGCGCCATCTTGTGCTCCTACCATGTAACAGGGGCCAACCAATGGCACCGGTAGCCCCTGTGACATAGTAAGGGCAAAGGCTAACGGCGCCATTTTAATTACTGGCAGCCGACAGCATGAGTGCAGTAGATGGCTCCCGGACCCCCGCTGGACCACCAGGGAGTTTTGGCAAGTCTTGGGGGGGGGGGGGGGGGGATCAGGAAGGTGGGAGTGGGGTTGTAGTTAATTAAATTTTAGCCGGGAAACAAATAAGAATGGAACGCATGAATGGATCGGGGGCCCCCCTTGCCGAATGCAACGTATCTGCCCCCCCCCCCCGATGAATACGAATACCTAATGTAATGTATGCGATCCCTCTGCATATCCCTACTATATACTCCTCAACCATCCCAGGTGCGACCCCCTCCTCTCGCCTATCTATAATTAACCCCAGCCTTGTCCCCTGTTCTTGTCATATTTGTAAGAAACAACTGTCAGTCCATTATTCGAAAAGAAGATCTTTATTGGAGGTCATTGCATACAACAATTAAATTACAAAACAATTACTAATATTCATTCAATTACAAAAACCAACAATTACTAATATATTCTCAAACCCCAGGGGTGGCCACATCCTCACCTGCTGAATTTCATTTCACTAAATGCTCCATAAGATCCTGCTACTGCAATGTAGCACTGCTGTGGACGCAGGGCCATTGAAGCTGTGCTCCAGTTTCACAAGTGCTCTACAGTATCATGCTACAGCAATGTAGCACCATTCGGGGACACGGGGCCATTGAAGCCTTGCTCCTCAGAGTATCCTGAATTCGATTTTGATTACAGATGAAGTTCTCAGCGGTGCACTGAATTCCTACTTAATAAAAAAGCAGGTGTCACTCATTAAGCATTCAAACACAATTTTGGGTGATGCGCAGGCCAATCCCAGCCATTGAAGTCGAAGACTTGACTGTCAACTCATCTCACTGTCATCTACCAATGTAACATAGGAGCAGGAATACCATGCTACTTGTTATTCTCTACCCAGTTTGCTTTCAAGAATTGCACATGCCATACACCCCGGGTCATGGCCAACCCCAGCCATAAGCCAATGGTGGTAACACCTCACTTGTCTCACTTGCTGTGGGCACCCCACCAACCCAGCTGCAGCCATATCTTACAATCACTGATGCTGCCTAGAGTTTTAATAACTATTGATGCTCTCGTTCAATATCTTACCCAAAATGAATTCCAATGGACCTCACCATCCCTTTACAGCTTCACTCCACCTCTCGTCTGACTAGACAAGCTCAGAAAGGCACGGCTAAGAGCCCATCCTCTCAAGACTTCACTTAGCAAAAGAGCTATTTACACTGCCGGTCCTAATCTTTGGAACTCTCTCCCACCAGACCTTAGAATTGAACAATCGACTCCCACCTTTAAAAAAAGACTAAAGACCTGGTTGTTCAACCAAGCATTCTCTTAATTTAAACTCAATATCTAAGCTTTGATCTCCAGGACGGTCCACTACTTTGTATATAATTACTCCTATTAAGTTATTATTATTTATTTTTTCAAAGTTCTATTTACCCTGTTCATTGTATGACATTATTCTTTATACTGTCAATCTATTGTTGTAATGTAAACCGAAGTGATTAGTAACTTTGTTACCAGAACTTCGGTATATAAAATAAATAAAATAAAAAAATGCTCCGGAGATAGCACCATCCCTCCAAAAATCCACAAGAGGATACAGCATATTTTCCCCAACCTATTTGAGTGCCTCCATTCTGGAACGTGCTGAATATCGTCATGTGCCTGTCGAACCCTCCATCCTGAAACCAATGGGGATTATTACGTGGGATGCACTGCATGCAATAATAATCAAATAGGAATATGATAGTCCTGAATCGCCCAAACTGCCAGGGGTCCACTAAGTTCATTTCTAGAGCATAGATGAATAGTGCTAAATTCATAAGAACATAAGAAAATGCCATACTGGGTCAGACCAAGGGTCCATCAAGCCCAGCATCCTGTTTCCAACAGTGGCCAATCCAGGCCCTAAGAACCTGGCAAGTACCCAAAAACTAAGTCTATTCCAGGTTACCATTGCTAATGGCAGTGGCTATTCTCTAAGTGAACTTAATAGCAGGTAATGCACTTCTCCTCCAAGAACTTATCCAATTCTTTTTTAAACACCGCTATACTAACTGCACTAACCACATCCTCTGGCAACAAATTCCAGAGTTGAATTGTGCGATGAGTAAAAAAGAACTTTCTCCGATTAGTTTTAAATGTGCCCCATGCTAACTTCATGGAGTGCCCCCCAGTCTTTCTACTATCCGAAAGAGTAAATTACCGATTCACATCTACCCGTTCTAGACCTCTCATAATTTTAAACATCTCTATCATATCCCCCCTCAGCCGTCTCTTCTTCAAGCTGAAAAGTCCTAACCTCTTTAGTCTTTCCTCATAGGGGAGCTGTTCCATTCCCCTTATCATTTTGGTAGCCCTTCTCTGTACCTTCTCCATCGCAATTATATCTTTTTTGAGATGCGGCGACCAGAATTGTACACAGTATTCAAGGTGCGGTCTCACCATGGAGCGATACAGAGGCATTATGATATTTTCCGTTTTATTCACCATTCCCTTTCTAATAATTCCCAACATTCTGTTTGCTTTTTTGACTGCCGTAGCACACTGAACCGACGATTTCAATGTATTATCCACTATGACGCCTAGATCTCTTTCTTGGGTTGTAGTACTTAATATGGAACCCAACATTGTGTAATTATAGCATGGGTTATTTTTCCCTATATGCATCAGCTTGCACTTATCCACATTAAATTTCATCTGACATTTGGATGCCCAATTTTCCAGTCTCACAAGGTCTTCCTGCAATTTATCACAATCTGCTTGTGATTTAACTACTCTGAACAATTTTGTGTCATCTGCAAATTTGATTATCTCACTTGTCGTATTTCTTTCCAGATCATTTATAAATATATTGAAAAGTAAGGATCCCAATACAGATCCCTGAGGCACTCCACTGTCCACTCCCTTCCACTGAGAAAATTGTCCATTTAATCCTACTCTCTGTTTCCTGTCTTTTAGCCAGTTTGCAATCCACGAAAAGACATCGCCACCTATCCCATGACTTTTTACTTTTCCTAGAAGCCTCTCATGAGGAACATTGTCAAACACCTTCTGAAAATCCAAGTACACTACATCTACTGGTTCACCTTTATCCACATGTTTATTAACTCCTTCAAAAAAGTGAAGCAGATTTGTGAGGCAAGACTTGCCCTGGGTAAAGCCATGCTGACTTTGTTCCATTAAACCATGTCTTAAACATTTGCTATCCTCCAGTCTTCAGGTACAATGGATGATTTTAATGATAGGTTACAAACTTTTACTAATAAGTCTGAAATTTCATTTTTTAGTTCTTTCAGAACTCTGGGGTGTATACCATCCGGTCCAGGTGATTTACTACTCTTCAGTTTGTCAATCAGGCCTACCACATCTTCTAGGTTCACCGTGATTTGATTCAGTCCATCTGAATCATTACCCATGAAAACCTTCTCCATTACGGGTACCTCCCCAACATCCTCTTCTGTAAACACCGAAGCAAAGAAATCATTTAATCTTTCCGTGATGGCCTTATCTTCTCTAAGTGCCCCTTTAACCCCTTGATCATCTAATGGTCCAGCTGACTCCTTCACAGGCTTTCTGCTACGGATAGATTTAAAAAAGTTTTTACTGTGAGTTTTTGCCTCTACAGCCAACTTCTTTTCAAATTCTCTCTTAGCCTGTCTTGTCAATGTCTTACATTTAACTTGTCAACATTTATGCTTTATCCTATTTTCTTCTGTTGGATCCTTCTTCCAATTTTTTAATGAAGATCTTTTGGCTAAAATAGCTTCTTTCACCTCCCCTTTTAACCATGCCGGTAATCGTTTTGCCTTCTTTTCACCTTTCTTAATGTGTGGAATACATCTAGACTGTGCTTCTAGAATGGTACTTTTTAAACAATGACCACGCTTCTTGGACATTTTTTACTTTTGTAGCTGCTCCTTTCAGTTTTTTTCTAACAATTTTTCTCATTTTATCAAAGTTTCCCTTTTGAAAGTTTAGCACGAGAGCCTTGGATTTGCACACTGTTCCTCTTCCAGTCATTAAGTCAAATTTGATCATATTATGATCACTATTGCCAAGCGGCCCCACCACCATTACCTCTCTCACCAAGTCCTGTGCTCCACTGAGAATTAGATCTAAAATTGCTCCCTCTCTCATCGGTTCCTGAACCAATTGCTCCATAAAGCTATCATTTATTCCATCCAGGAACGTTATCTCTCTAGCGTGTCCCGATGATATATTTACCCAGTCAATATTGGGGTAATTGAAGTCTCCCATTATTACTGCACTACCAATTTGGTTAGCTTCCCTAATTTCTCTTAGCATTTCACTGTCCGTCTTACCATCTTGACCAGGTGGACGGTAGTATACCCCTATCACTATAGTCTTCCCCGACACACAAGGGATTTCTACCCATATTCAATTTTGTATTTAGTCTCATGCAGGATGTTTATCCTGTTGGACTCTATGCCATCCCAGACATAAAGCTCCACACCTCCTCCCGGGTGCTCCTCACTGTCATTGCGATATAATTTGTACCCCGGTATAGCACTGTCCCATTGGTTATTCTCTTTCCACCATGTTTGGTCTGGAGACTTTGCTGTAAGAAATGTAATAACTATTGTATAATGCGAGGTTGCAAGAGCCGGAATATCAAACAAAAGAACTTATAACAAATAAACTTAGCTAATGTATTAGCGAACATTGGGCAATTACTAACCTATAATATTTCAGGGTTCCTTTTCCAGGGTCCTTCATTGCTATCGTGCATATGCTAGAGAATAGATTATAGGCATCATAAACCACCCTTCCATTCACTTACAGCAATGAGAAAATTATCTTTGAATTATCCCCAAAGCTGTGCGAGCTATGATGCTACCTCATGAACACTAGATGAAATATCCTACTTGGACAACAACCAGTCATTTGCAGGGGCAACTCCTCCTGGTAGAGAAAAGAAGTCCGGCGTGCAAGAACACTATTGCTCTAGGCCATCACAAATTAACCTTATAAGGACATGCTATATGCTCTGGTCTTGGAAAATGCTGACATGCAAATGCCAGAGCGTAGAAGGCATCAGAAGTGAGCATCTCTTATACACAGCTACTCGGATCAACAAGCCTATACGACGCAGGGGTGCCAAGCAAGATATCAGCCTGCAAATGCATGACTATCCAAACCAAGAAGGTGACAGAAGATTTAAAATCTTGCATTTAACTCATCTAAGTGGCCATATTAACTGCCATACCTCCAGCCATGGTCCCAGATTCTTAAAGGGGGGGAGGGGCACATGCTGATGACAAGAAACTAGAACCTTTGCTGGATGGCCATTCTTCTGACCCACCCTGTGAGATTAATTGAAGAAATCTGATGAAGCAATCACTGGAAGCCAATGGAAGCCCTTTTGTATTGAGTCCTGGAATACTTGCAATGGCCTCTCCATGAAACTGAGAACACAAAATAATAACAGAAATCAAGTAGCATGGGATCAACACCAAAGATAACTGGTCACAATGAAGTGTATTTAAGATGACATTAATGCTAAAAGGAGATAGTCCAGAGGAAAATGGACTAAAATGATGACAACAAGCAAAAACATCCATACTGACAGCTTAGATGCGTAAACATCTTGCTCAGAGCCAAGAACCTGTCATGCGCTCTTCTCAAAGGCAATGCGATAGGAGCCCACTACCAACAGAATGCTGAGACAGAGAAACGGTGTCTGGGTGCTATAAGAGACTGAGAGAACAAGGTAACTAGACAGCTCCAAGAATATGGCCCAATTGCACTGTCAAAAGTGGCTAAGCCACGGCTGCCCCAATGCTGTGCACATCTGCAGACTCTAGGTCATTCTGAGGGGGCCTGATTAAGAAACATTGCCAAGCACACAATGCTATGTTTTACACATTATCTCATAAGGACTCCAAAAAATATATTAACAAGGGCATTGGCTAGCAAGAAAGGGCTGCCAACAACTGGATGCTTAACTGCCCCAGCATGGTAACCTGCAAGATTGTGCACAAGCAAAGTCCTTAAACGAAGCATGTTAAAGCAGCATAGACTGAAGGTTGCTTACCCTGAAAATGTTGCTAGCTGTAACTTTTTGTTATGGGTTTTGCAGCAGCTCGGTTTTGAATGTAATTCTTATTATCTTTAAAATAAGGCTTGGGGGATAACCTGCATGAGGCGGCAGTTAATACCCTTCAGAGAAGCATGGGCATAACCTGCACGGAGCGGCAATATCTACCATAAGAAATTGCTGGGAAGACTGGATGGACCATTCAATCCCTCTCAGCTGTCATTACTATCCAGCCGCGCTATCCATGGTGGCTAAAACCCTAATGACAAACAAATGGGGCTAACATACTATGCTTGCTTCATGGGCTGACTGCTTCTTCACTATAGTGCTCCTCGCTGAATAGTCCTTTTGCCCCCAGTCCAGAAATGTAACTGAGGTCATGCTTTTTCCCCAATGAGCACATGTGCCGAAACAAAAAGGCATCCCAACCACATGGCAGTGCCCAAACCTGGCTGCCATGCACATCCGTCAAATCTTTTAACTTGCATTACAGTGTGGGATGGCAGCAGTGTTCATCAGAATGGGAGTCTGGGGCGAGCTGATATGGTAATGAACGGAAAACGTACTGCACCAAAGAACCACTTTAAAAATCATGCACTTCAATCACTCAGAGTAGTTAAAACACAAAGTAGACTGCGATATATTGCAGGAGACTGGAAGACTGGCATCCAAATGGCAGATAAAATTCAATCTGCACAAGTGCTAGGTGAAGCACATAGGGAAAACAACCCATGCTGTAGTCACATAATGTCAGCCTCCACACTAGGAGCCACCCCCAGGAAAAGATCCAGGAGTCATTCTGGAGAAAACATCTAAATAGTTGGCTCGTTGTGCCACAGCTGTCAAAAGCAAATAGAATGTTAGGAATCACTAGGAAGAGAATGTTGAATAAAACGGAGAATGTCAAAATGCATCTGCATCGCTCCATGGTGAGACCGCACCCAGAGTAAAGAGGCTAGTGCTGTTCAGCATGGACACGCTGGGGGGGGGGGGGGGGGGGGGGGGGCGCAGAGATATGATAGAAGTCTACAAGATCAAGAAAGTACTAGAAAGGGCAAATTGTGAATTTCCAATAAATCAAGGACTAGAGTGCACTTGCTGTAAGTAGTAAATAAAATATTCTTAACACCAAACTTAACTCTATACTACTAACTTCAAATTGTAATATGAGCATTGAAGAGCAGGCAAATGTGCCAGAAAATAAAGGAATTTTCATAGCTCCACCCTTTTGCACTACCGGAGGGCACATGTGATGCTTGAAGATTTCCTGCAATGTGGGTCAATAGCTCTGATGATATTAAATAAGTTGAACATTTTGATGAGAATGTCACAGTCTAGAGAAATATTTTGCAATCTATTTCTTCTTTGCCATTCCCTGCCCCCTAAAAAGCAAGTTGCTGTTTAGCTCTAAATAATTAGTCACTATAGCAGCAGAACAAAACTGCAGAAGGCATATTGCACGGTGTAGCAAAAGTACACAGTAATCCAAACGGAGGTCTCACCAGGGACCTAAATACAGGGGGAATATCGTTTCCCTTTTTGCACTGACCATTGCTCTCCCTATGAAACCAAACATCCTTCTGGTGTCAGCAGTCGCACTAATCCCCCAATTTTGGCCACCTATAACCATCAGATACAATCGCCCCAGAATCCTGCTCCACTCTTGTCACTTTTTTTTTTTTTTTTTTATAATAAGCATGCCCACTTCTCTTTAGAGTAGATGGCTAGGATACTTGGTGAATAGCCAGACTGCCTCAGATTAGAATGAGGGAGCTCCAAATTGCCTTATACCCCTTACCTGAGCATCTCGACATCACTCATCCTCTGCTCCCAGGCTGCTGCTGGTATATGCAGAAGTCTCTGGGGGAGGGCCACTATCTCGGCTTAAGCCCAGCACTAGGCCGGACCCTAGATTGGGGGTGGTTGTGAACATTTCGCCAAGCCCAGCGTGGACTCACCATACCGAACGTGATTGCTGCAGATCACACCACTACCGCACAAAGAGGCTAATTTTTTATGCCTATAGGCAAGATCAATGGTGGCCAGCAGGGAAAAGATCTACTCGTCTCCCTGCAGCTGTCCACTCAACCTCTATACTTGGGGGATGGTCGCTCAAACCATACCACTCTGTGATCGTCTCTCAAACTCACTGCTGGGATAAAGCAGATCAGCTGCTAACCTAGGGGGTCACGCATTACCACATCCAAGTACTCTCAACTCTGAAATATCAGGCACTGACTTGCTATAATTGCTGCATATGGAGGGGAAGGTGAGCTGAGCAAGCCTCAGGCCTTGCTGTTCCAGAGGGGCTTGCAGTATTTCGGGAGACTGCCAAGAATCTCTCTCTTTATCTAGCCCGCAGCCCATTAGGCCATAGTGCTCTGGTTCTGAAAACCTCTTGGGGTACAACAACATGCACCGCCAATGGCACTGGACACACCTTGTGCTATGCTCCCACCACTGGCTGACCACTGCTCACCAAACGCCACGTGGCCTCACTCCCAGCTGCAACCAAGCTCACGTTCCCTCAGCTCAGTGCTAAAATGAAGCCGGCTGGCTGCCACAGGCAGAGTCCTTGCCGGAGTGGAACATACCGAGAAAAATTGGGCCTTCCACAGTATGGCAGCAATAAAGAAGTCTGAAGACTTCACTGGCTGCCCAGACCCAATCCCACATCCCAGCTACAGGCCAAGGAGACCCGTGCTCAGTGTTTTGAGAGGCCCATATGCCAGCCAGTCGACTCCCCACATGCATTCCTTCCGACTCTCTGCTGCACCTGACCAAAGATGCCAGAACATGCAGGCCGCCAAACAGAGGAAGGACTGTGCAAAGAGAGAAGGACCCCACCGTAACCAAATATGGGTGCACTGATTCTGGGAGCCAGAACCGGGGATAGAAATGCCAGCCCAGCTGACCACAGCATGAGGCCCTGCAGTCTTGTGTCTGCAAATTTATTCTTTTTTTTTTTTTTAATAAAGTTCGGGCACTCCCAGTGTAACCCTCTTGGGCAGTTGAACACCACAGCAGGAAGATCCATGAAAGATGAGGCAGAAAGAGTCATGCACGCACACACAATGGGGCGGGAGGGATTCAGGGTCTTCCTCGGGCTGAGGAGTGAAGAACCGAGCAATGCACTGCCTACCAGGCACGTACCTTGCTACCACAATAGGGTGCGCTAAGCCCAAGCTGCAGATCCAAAATTTCCTACCTTCCTCTGATCCTCCACCTGCTCACTGCCAGCTGAAAGCCCAAGTTAGAGGTGATACCGCCCATAGAAAACCACACTATGTCACAGGCCAGGCCAGGCCAGACCAGGCGCCAAGGTAGGCCGCAAATGATAAAAACCGCCAAAAGAAGAGGCTGGGAGCGGGCCAACTCACCTTTAAATTCTGTTTGCTGGCCAATGCCCCAGTCCCTGCCCCCTCCCTTGCTCCAGAGGTTTGAACATCTTGCTGGTTGTGGCTTCCCCGCCTTAGTTGGGGCAGATCAGCTCCTAAATCATCGTAACATTATACAGTGGTACATACTTATCACAATGTATGAATTGCCTTTCCAACAATAGGCTCTGTGTAATTTACAGATATATAACAATAAAATACAGCATATAATATCAATTAATCATAAGAAATTGCCATACGGGGTCAGACCAATGGTCCATGAAGCCCAGCATCCTGTTTCCAACAGTGGCCAATCCAGACAACTAAGTACAAGTAGATCCCATGCTACTGATACCAGTACTAGCAGTGGCTATTTCCTAAGTTAACTTGATTAATAGCAGTTAATGGACTTCTCCAAGAACTTATGCAAACCTTTTTTAAACCCAGCTCTACTCACTGCACTAACCACATCCTCTGGCAACAAATTCCAGAGCTTAATTGTGTGTTGAGTGAAAAATAATTTTCTCTGATTAGTTTTAAATGTGGTACTTGCTAACTTCATGGAGTGCACCCTAGTCATTCTATTTATCCGAAAAAGTATATAACTGATTCACATTTATCCGTTCTAGACCTCTCATGCTTTTAAACACCTCTATCATATTCCCCCTCAGCTGCCTCTTCTCCAAGCTGAACGGCCCTAGCCTCTTTAGCCTTTCCTCATAGGGGAGCCATTCCATTCCCTTTATCATTTAGGTCACCAAAAAACAACAAAAAAAAAAAATACAAGGAGCATCTAACAAAAATGAAATATCAACAATAAATTCAAGAAAAATTACATTACAAATCAAATAAGTACAAATAAAATGAGATCATCATAAAATAGCATGATCAGTATCCTTGAGTCGGCCTAGTGGCACTTTAAAAATGTTAACTAATAATAATAATCTCTAGATAAGAAAACACACATTGAACTAAATGAAAAATATTGTACCGTTAGAGATGTCACAGAGCCACTGGTGGAATCAGCCATATAACAACCCATGTACCTGGGAGATGTCTACCACCTTAGCAAACAATGTGGGCATGTTTATGTTTCATGCAGAGCCTGTGAGGCTATACAAGATATATAATACCACCAACTTTTCTTTTAACAAACTGTGGTTAGCTTTATCAGCAGCATCTAAATTTGATTATGCTGTGGCCTGCATTTATAGGAAAATCGCAGCATGATTGCAGACTCTTGTTAGTGGAAGACAGAACTTTAACGGTAATGTAATTAGCAGAGGACCATGTTCTTGCAATAGTAAATTTTATTACTATGGCAAATTGAGGACTACCTAAACTTCCAAAAAGCACATGAATTTTAGACCATCTGTGAAGTCATTTGTGCTGTTTCTGAGGACAATTTTCAAAGGTATTCACCCAGGTAAATTGGGCTGGCTGGCAACTACTTTCCTGTGCCTGGCAAAAATTACATGCTAGCTTCCACTGCGTGCATATGTTTAGCTAGATTGAGAGGAAGTGTTCCTGATTGTGAGGAAATGGTGTTTGCAAACAATGGAGGTAATTTTCAAAAGGTTTTATGTGCATAAATAGGCTTTTGAAAATTGCTCCTTTTACGCAGGTGAGTCCTGTGAACATTCATGCCATAGGGCTGAATTTTCAAAAGGTTTTCTGCTTGTAAATGGGCTTTTGAAAATTGCTACGATATGAGTTACTTTTATACGTGCAACTCCTTTCAGAAATCCACTCTAGTGTGCTTAGATTTGATGGAGTTAGTTTATTTGATCATATTACTGCTGCCCTGGTTACCTGTAAAGTGGAGGGCAAAATTTAAACTGTTAACCATAATTCACAAGCGCTGGAGGTGGACTCTTGGCCTGGTGCAGGATTGGTACGGCCCTCTGGTCGGACCCAGAGAGCGCCTGCCACCAGGTGGTGGAGCACAGGAGGAGACAGAGGCTAGCTGGAGCTTCACCAATAACAGTCTGGGGTTTCCGTAGGTTGAGCCCTTGGATACCTGGACCGCCTGGACTTAGGTGGGCCTCAGGTGGTCTGAAAGAGAGGTAGCGGAGGGGTGTGCCCACCACGAACAAGGGTGCGCAGCTGATGCAAAGAGGATGGACTAGACCGGAACTGGAAGCTCCGGAGACCTCAGGGAGGTAACAGTTCAGGAAGGCCCTCTAGGCGAGACAGGCAGTGCCTGCGGGTCTGGTCGGATGAAGGCCGCGGATGGAATCCAAGCAGGATGGTCTGGTAGTCACGGAAAGCCAGAAGAGAGTGTCTGAGTGAAGCGCAAGGGTCAAAGCCAGAGTATCAGTCCAGAAGTGGTCAGCCAAAGTAGGGGTCAATACCAAGGTCAGTCCGAGCGTAGTCAAGGCAAGCGAAGGTCGGTTCCAGGCAGCAAACGAAGAGAGTAGTCAGGCAGGCAGTGGTCAGTTCCAGGCAGCAGACGAAGACAGTAGTCAGGCAGGCAGAGGTCAGTACCAGAGATCAGTCCGAGAAGGTACTACCTGAGTAAGGACACAGGAAGGAACACAGGGCGCAGGAACACTGGAACACACGGAGAGGCTGGAACAAGGAGATGCTGGAATACGGAATAGGCAAACTGGTACACCACGGTGTCGACCCGATTGCCAAGACGAAGTCCTGGGGACAGGGCCTCGCTATTTATAGGAAGTTCATGTGATGTCACCGGGCGGTGGCCAAGCCGAGCTTCCCGCGCTGATCCCTTTAAAAGGAGCGACGGCCGCGCACACACCTAGGGGTGAGGCTGAGGCGGCCGAAGACACGAAGCCCCGACAGGAGCTCCGCTGTGAGGCCTGCAGCATGGAGGAAGCCAGAGAGGGCACCAGTGAGCGTCGGGGACGCCGGGAGCTGGCAGCCGCGGCAAGACCGGAGTTAGTGGAGCGCAGCGCGAGGTGAGCAGGCCCGGTTGCAGCATCCACGTGGTCGGGACACGCAACAGCTTTTACATGCTGAGTTACCTTGCTCATTATTTAAAAAACTATAGTGGTATATCCCTAATCGCCCATTGCGTTCTTTAGGTGTTCATTTGTTGGTTGTTCCATCAACACATGACTTTACTTAACAAAAGATATGATTGAGAGCCTTCTCTTATGCAGCTCCTTCTCTTGGGAATGTCTTTACATTAGAGCTCCGAGAACAAATAGATTAAAAATTTTTTAGGAAGGATCTTAAGTTTTGCTTTTTTAAAGAAGCCTAAAAATTAATCTGTATGTGGGCTGTGTTGCATTTTATGTATTATATGAATGTGTAATTATGTAATTTGCCATGGTCTCTGCTGTAGATGGAAGTGGTGGAATAGAAACTTGTTGAAATAAATACATAAATGTATGGTGTTTTGCACAAAATGATTGCCTACATAGTGAGTAATTTTGTAGCACTGCGCATAAGTTAGACAGTAAATTTGTACATAAGTTATAGCAATTTTCAAAGCAAAGTTGTGCGCTTCAGTCTACTTTGAAAATTATCCCAGCAAAACCTCATGCTTGCCATTATATCAGCTATCTGGTATGCATACTTTTGCCAAGAGAATTTATGTGCATAAATTCTAAAATAAAAAGATATGATGGTAACTTTTAAACAAATGCGCACGGGCACCTGTGCGCAAGTTAGTCTGCCTGCACCCAGGGACTTGGTCTTTTTATAACATATGCGTGTATATGCGCGCTTGTTATAAAATAGCCTGAACGTGCGAACGTGTGCATGCAATTTTAAACGATACAAGCTTATGCATGCAAATGCCACCTCTATTGCGTGAGAGGATTTTAATAGACATGCGCGCTGACGCCATTACCAGTTTTCCCAGTTCATTCCCAATGTGTCCAGGTAAGGGATAGGATTTTCAAACCACCCTAGTTTAAAAGCCTCCGTTCTCCCCTGTTAGCCCCAACCCTTAAAACCCCACTGATATAGCTATTTATCTTTATTTTATTACTTACACGTCTTCCATAGCAGAAGTAAAGTTACGCATCTAGAATTGTACCTGAGAGTACTGGGTGATTTAATTTTGAGGTAGTAGGGCAGTTAATAAGAATTAAACCAACCTCTTCTCCTTAAGTAAAATAAATAATTATTTTTAATTGCCATTTCTTTCTTTGTTCTCTCATTTATCCCCCATGTTATGTGGGCTATGAACTACAATATGTATTTCAGCAGTATTCTGTTTTCTTTTCATTTAGGATATTTTTTCTGTATTTCTGATTATTTTATGACATGTATTGAAATTGATATAATAACAATAAAATATAAATAAATACATAAAAGCCAACTGAGTATGGGCATATCTCCCTCTGTGTACACAAATAAAAAGTTCCAAAAAGGGGTGGGGTATGGGTGTGGTCTGGGCAGGGTCTGGGTATTCCTGGATTTCACATTGAAACCAGTGTGTAAATACTTATGCACATAAGCATGCACCGGGGTCCCCTGACGCATAACTTTACTTCTGCTATGGATGGCGTGTAAGTCATAAAACAAACAAAGAACCAAACAAAAAAAAAAAAAATAGAAAGATCAGCAGGGTTTTAAGGGATGGGTCTAACAGGCGAGAAGGAACGCTATTTAACTAGGTTGGTTAGGAAGTCCTAATCCTTACCTGGGTAAACTGGGAATGAATTGATCCCCAGTTTGATCGGTTTCTGGACAGACAACTCTCTACGGAGTGGAAACCAGATATGACTCGGCCAATGGGAGGATATGAGAAAATCCCCTTGTCCTCTCTGTGCTTCAACAAAGTCTTTGCCACCAGAGGAACTGGAAGATATGCATACAGGAGACCCTGGCCCCAATGTAGGACAAAGATGTCTCAGACTAGCTTGCCATGTCCCTTCTACATGAAACAGAACTGGGGATCCTTCCTGTTTCAAAGAGCTGGAAGCAGATCCACCTCCGGGCTTTACCAGAGGTGGAAGATCTGATTTGTTATCCCATAATCCAGAGACCATTCATGGGGTCTGAAGGAATAACTCAGTTTGTCTGCTATCCCATTCTCTGTATTGGCCAGATACGTTCTCTGAGCTCCATCCTGAGGGAGAGGGCTTAGAACCAAATATGGACCATCTCTTGATACAGAAAGTAAGAGCCCACACTTCCCTGATTGTTAATGTTGTACATTGCTACTTGGTTGTCTATCTGGATCAACACAATTTTGTTGATCCGGACAGCCATCTCTGAAAGATCACAGAGCGTACCTGATCATCCAGAGCTCCAGGAAGTAGATTTGACAGAGACATTCCTGGGCGGATCAGAGACCATGGGTGATGAGTCTATCTACATGGGCTCCTCAGCCCAGGGTGGATGCATCCGTGGGCAGAAGAATTTAGACCCAAGGAATTTATAAGAATACCCGCAGGTTGGAAATTTCCCACCACCAAGACAAGAAGTCCTGGAGGAATGGAGTGATTCAAATGCAGTCCCATAGATCCTGAGTCACCTGAAACTACTGGAATCGCAAGGTCCATTGGGCTCATTGCATGTGCATGCGTGCCAAGGGAGTAATATGTAATGTGGTGACCATATGGCTTAACAGCCTCAACACGTGCCATGCCAATACCTGTTGGCTCTGTTGAATATCTGCCGTGATGGACATCAAGTTGATGGCCCATTGCTATGGCAAGAAGGTCTTCATCTGAGCTTTGTCTAGCAGGGATCTAATGAAGTCAATCTGAATTAAAAGCTATAGTTAAGGCAAGATTTTTTTTAAGCTTTGGAAATGCAAAGATCTTAAATTTATTTTAGATAAGGGTGATTTTAGGACTGTAATACAGACCTTTGTGCTTATTACCTTGGGTTATTGTAATGTCCTGTATATCAGTTTGCCAGGTTGCCATTTCAGAGTCTTACAATTGATTTTAGATACTGCAGCATGTTTAGTCTTGGGGTGTCCACTCAGAGAACATATTTCTGCAGTCCCTTCACTGGCTTCCAATCATAAAGCAGGTAAAATTCAAGATATTTGTTTGAGTATTTCACACTTTAGGCAGCAGTTGAAGTAGGATTGCCAACTTTTCCCCAGAGCAGTACTAGACACTCAAGGACTAAGGGGGTGGGGCCCTCCCCTCCCCCTCATTTGCATAAAATAAAATCAAGAAATATAAAAACAATATAGTAAGATCGTAATAGGAATACATATTTCAGAACAACTGATGAGTAGAATAAAACCAATAAATGAATGCCAAACTCCTCCTGCGTTCTTGGGCTTCCAGCTCATTGAAAACCTGCCCTAAATATACTACAGCACTTGAGACTTTATTGTATTAAAAGTATGTTCTCATCATGGTTATTCATCATATCTTGTCCGAGACTCACACTCACACAGGTGAATGCAGATCGACAGGTTGGGGAAGGATGATTTGCTCCAAATGGGGAGGGTAAGAGATAGGCTGCATTCTGAGAAGTGGTTGGAAGTGCTCTAGTGTGTGTGTGCGCGCCCATAAAATGAAGCCTGGGGAGAGAGGGAGATGGGAGGAGGGAGGAGGGGCATCGGTTACTCAAGGGATGTGTGTTGCTTGAGATGGGGGATTTTTCTAGAATAACTGGGATGTTGTAGGACTCACCCTTGGCAAAATGAGGGGGCAGAGTAAATGCTGCTAGTAGGGAGGTGTATGGCAGAAAGGAGACCAGAGGGATGCTGGGAAGGAAGGGGTGGAAAGAGGAGCCAGGGCAAACAACCATCCAGGATGCATCGTGCCAGGTCTGGGGTGGTACCACCAATGTGCCTCATCTGGGCAAAAGTAAGGGGGGGGGGGGGGGCTGTGGAAAGAAGGGAGAGAAAGGGCCGAAAGGTGAAAAAGGGGGGATGGGCAAGTGAGGTGAGAGCTGGTAGCAGAGAGAAATGGCTGGTGTCAGGTGAGGAGGGGGCTGAGGGAAAAGGACAGGGAGGGGGGAGAAAACAAGAGGCAGTGGGAATAGGAGCAGATAGAAGAGAATGGAGAGAGAGGAGGCGGCTAGGGAGGAAGAAAGGTCCCCCCCCCCCCAAGAGCTCCTTTCTCCTTCAGCAAAATCCTCTTCTCCCTTCAGCCCCTCCCCACCCCCATTGCACTTGCCCCATTCCCCCTGCTGTGCTCCCCATTGAGTCCCCCATTCTATCTCTTCCCCCTCCCTTCTACTTTCCCCTATTTTATCTACACCTCACTCCCTCTCCAATCCTCTTGCTCTCTTTCATGCCCCCCCCCCCCACACACACACACACTCATTGCTCCAGCTTTGCTCCCCAGACACCAGCTCTCCCAGTCCTTCCATCCATCCATTTTCCATACCTGTGGTTTCTGTCCTGATGGTTGCAAGCCCGGCTGGGATTGAAGACAGCAGTGCCGAGCCAGACAGAAGCAGACTCGCACATGAGGATGGCAGGCAGCAGGTCCTGCGGAGTCCCACAATCAGCATGGCAAAACTAAAGCAGCAGTTCCCATGCTGCACAGTGTACACGCGGGGACACAACACAGCTGCCTCAGCAAGAATCAGGGAAGGCTGAGACTTACCAGCAGCAGCAAAAAGGGTAAAAATGTAAACTGCTATTTTTTATTTTTAACTTGCAGCAGAAATTACATCTTGATGTAACATCCATTGTAAGCAAATTGCAAGCAAGGGGAGGACAGGGTTGCCAGGTTTTCATGAAAGAACAAGCACTATTTTCCAAAAAAAAAAACCAAGCCCAAAAAAAGTCCAAAAGACATGAGATTAAAACGACTTTTATTAGAAGGTGTTTATACACAGAAAACACTTAAAAATACTTGTGCTTGTGTATTGGAGGAAACACAGTGGCTTGTAATAGTATTTAACTCCCTAAAATGTCCATCACATTTTTGTGGATTACATTACATTACACAGATTGTTCCAGACAGTAAGCGCTAAAAGTAAAATTTTTAACTCACAATAGAGATGTGAATCGTGTGCCAGATCATCTTAACGATCTGATTCGGCTGGGGGGGGGGGGGGAATCTGATCATTAAGATATGTGAATTGGAATCGTTTCCGATTCCAATTCGCATCGCTAATTTTTTTTTAGGGAGGCCCGCGCCGCTAAAAAAAAACAACCCACCCGACCCTATAAATCGACCCCCCCCCCCCTCCCGACTCCCCGAAAACCTTTTAAAATTACCTGGTGGTCCAGGGGAGCCTCGGGGGGAGATCCAGGGGGGCCTCGGGAAGAGATTTCCCGTTCCCAGGCATCAGCTGTTCTAAAAAAAAAAATGGTGCCGATGCCCCTTTGCCCTTACCATGTGACAGGGTATCCGTGCCATTGGCCGGCCCCTATCATATGGTAGGAGCACTGGATGGCCGGCGCCATCTTTAAAGATGGTGCCGGCCATCTTTACTCATCAGCCCCTATTATAGAGTATAGTATAATAGGGGCTGATGAGCACTGGATGGCCGGCGCCATCTTTAAAGATGGCGCCGGCCATCCAGTGCTCCTACCATGTGACAGGGGCCGGCCAATGGCACGGATACCCTGTCACATGGTAAGGGCAAAGGGGCATCAGCGCCATTTTTTTTAGAACAGCTGATCCCTGGGAACGGGAAATCTCTTCCCGAGGCCCCCCTGGATCTCGCCTCTCTTTGAGATCCCCCTGGATCTCTCCCCGAGGCCCCCCTGGACCACCAGGTAAATTTAAAAGGTTTTGGGTGGGTCAATTTAAAGGGTCGGGTGTTTTTTTTTTTTTTTAGCGGCACGGGCCTCCCTAAAAAAAAAGGGTCAGGAGGGTGGAGGAGGCTAAGGGGGGGTCGATTTAAAGGGTCGAGTGGGTTTTTTTTTTATCGGGCCATCGGCGCCATTTTAATTAGTGGCAGCCAAAATGGCGCCGATGGCCCGAGAGTGGGAAATCGCGCCGGGACCCCCCCACTGGACCACCAGGTGATTTAACATTTTGGGGGGGTTCGGGAGGGTGGGGGAGGGTAAGGAATTGGTTTTAAAGGGTTGGGGTGGGTTTAGGGGTTGTTTTGGTGTGCCGGTTTTCCCGCCCTCCCCCAAATAATTCCCGTGCCCTATTTAACAATACAATACAAATGCCCCTGACGATAAATCGGGGGCATTTGTATTCTATCGTGCACTCTAACGATTTAGGACGATTTTAAAATTATCCGACGATAATTTTAATCGTTCAAAAACGATTAACATCCCTAACTCACAATTCATTATTCAGTAATGGCTTCTATCCAAGCAGGCCAGTTGTATGGTTAACTGGTGCACCATCACTCCATTCTCAGCCACTGAACTTTGTAGCTCCTTCAAAGTGAAAAATAAAATAAATAAATAAAAAAACAATGGCCCACACACACTCATCCCTCTCCCCTAGCAAGTCTGCCCCCCCCCACACACACTTATTCCCCCTCCCCACCACCTCCAAGCACATGACTGGCCCCCACACACATCCCCCCCAGCTCCAAGCTCATGTCTGCCCCCCCCCCCCCCATTCCCCCTCCAAGCACATCTCTGGCCCCCTCAAACTCATTCCCCCTCTCAGCACACTCATTCCTCCCCCTCCAAGTACCTCTTCTTTTTGATTGTTACCAGTTGAGTGCTTCACTACCTTCGGCATTCAAGCCTGCTGTGCTGCATAAAATCTTCCTCGGTCACCACACGTTGTTGCTTGCCGCCACTACCTGTCTGCCCACGTGCTTCTCTGATGGTGGGCAGGCCTCATCAGCAGCAGCACACAATCACAGGGCAGCTGGGCTCAAGTCCCACCCACCAAGCCCAAAAAAACGCATTTGACAGAAAAAAATGCCCAATAATAAGCAACCTACAAATTGAAAAAAAAAAAAGCAAATCGCTAGAAAAAAAAGCCCAAACTTGTGGGAGGTTGGCAACACTGATGGAGGATCTAAGCTCACCTTGTCAATCATTCACTGGCAGCAGCTCTGTAATTGGTAGGGTAGGTGGGACCATAGCCCCAGTGGATCACCCTTTTCTGATGCTCATGCCCTATAGGCTGTGAACTTGAGCATGTGCAGAAGCTTTTTTTGTTTCTTGCATGTGTCCAGCCAGCCGATTGGTGCAGCAGGCAGAAGGAAAGTGTAATCTGATTGGTCCCTAGCCTGGCCACCATTTTCTAACTCTGCTGCCTGCCTGGACCGGATTTTACAGTATCTTGTTACATAGTATAACTGGACACTGTACAACTGAGGGAAAAACCGGACTGCCTGGTCTAAAGCCGGGCAATTGGTCACCCTAAGTTGAAGGCTTATTTGTTTAATTGTATTTTTTAAAGAGGGTTTCATATATGTTTTGAGTTTGTTGTATTTTTATGTCTATGTTTTATAAAAATAACAGACATATCCACTCTGCCTCTTAACAATTTACAATAACTGCACCAGTTTTATTTATTGTGATCTGCTTAGAACAGATGTGCTGGTAATAGACAGAATACAAACTAATGTGGATAAATAAATAAATAAAATTAACTAAGCTACACGGTTCAGAAATACATGTCTCCAAATCAGTGTCTACAACATTATATGCAGACATTAGACCTCTTTATACCTTCCTGTAATATTACTTTCTACTGAAGTAAGACAGCATCAAAACCCACCTTCTTGTAATCTCCACATGTTAGGACATAAATACTAACATGCTCTTCCATTACTTTCTACAGGTTCAAGTATTTAGGCCAGCCAATCAGTCATGTCATCCTCTGTAATTATATAGAATATGTAACAAGTTGATCATAATGTATGTTAGGAATAAACTATGTGTAGATGTAACTATAGAGATAAGACCTCAGTTTTGGCAAGAGATCTGAATTAACAGAAACTTCTATGGCCAATAGGTCCAATCATCGGTCTTATAATCTCTAATGTAAATTTTTAGTTTTATAAAAATTACTTTAATTGTGACCAGTTGCTATGAAGCATACTAACTTTTTATTTTAATTTTTAATTTTTTGATATAAAATGGACACAAATGAGGCAACAGTGTGGTTGATTTTGGGTAAATTAATTGAACACTGTTTTCTAAATGTTAATGAAATTGATGTAAATCATTCAATGTTTCCTCTTACTTAGAGATTTGTTTGAATGAACTGACACGTTTCAAAGAGAAAACATAATGTTGCTATTTGGCAACTTTGTAACTTTAAAAAGATGAAGTAGCTATTATTTTACTCCATCAACAAATAGTTGTAATCTTACTATGTTCAATTGTCCCAATAAAGTAACAATGTTGATATTCCAACAGCTTGATGGTCATAAGTTAATTGCTGAATGACTCGATGTATTAACCACAAAAATAAGCTGGTAAAGCTGTTACAAGCTGATTCAATCGCTTTGTGCCTCAGAATGCCTCAAAATTTGTAGCAAAATCTTATGCAACCATAAATATGATGCAACTTGAACATTGAAATTTCAGTCTTGTAATTAATAGCAGGACGGACGGTATAATTCACCCCGTCTCTTCTCATAAAGTCTTTTTCCCGACAATGTTAATATACGGCGTAACACTTATCTTAATTCAATGAATTTGATGATCACTGGCATTGCAGATAGTTTGTTCACTTTGTGCTGCCGTATTGGGACCCGGAGGGTCTAACAACCGCCGCCAACGCGGCCGGCGTTTCGCAAAAAACGCTGCTTCAAGGCGGACTCTAAAGTTAAGCAACAATAAAATAAAAATCATTTAACCTTTTGAAAAAACGACAAAAGTTGCGTTAAAATACAATGAAAATCACTTACACTTTGTAGAGAAAACCTTCTTCTAGTGTAGTCGGGTTCAGACTGAAATTGTTTTCAAAAATGGCCGCGCTAGATTTAAACAATTGATTGGCTTACAAAGTCACCAATCAGTGTTCTCCATTGCAAGCTGCCAACGTGCTGACGTTGTGCTATGCCGTCAGAGCCATGCATATTGTTACAATGTAACACTTACTGCTTGTCAATAAAGATCTTTGGTGTTAAACTCAATCACAAGCCGTCATGTATCTATTGTTCAAAAGTGAATGAAACGAGATAGATGATGATAACCTGACAAAAGAATGTAATTCAATGAATGAGACTGTTCCATTCTATTTTAGAATTCAAACCATCCGGTTCTTCAGATTTTAATTTAAAAATCCATTCTTGTTCTTTCTTATATAATAATCTCTCTCTGTCACCTCCTCTAATGTCACGTTTAATATGTTCTAGTACAAACCATCTCAGCTCTTTAATATCATGGTTTTTCTGTATGCAATGCAGGACAATAGGAGCAGATACCTTTTTGTTCTTCAAACAGCTTTTATGTTCTCCTATTCTTAATTTAAATGATCTTGTTGTCTGTCCAACGTAAATTTTATTACATGGACATCTTATAATGTATATCACATGATCTGTCTGGCAAGTGGTAAAATTGTACATTTTATATCTATACTGTGTGTGCGTACAAATGTACTCCTTCAATTCCAATGTTTGGTCGCAGATCTTACAATGTCCACACCTAAAGTGACCCAGTGGTATTGTGCCATCTATTGTTTGAGAATGTTCAACGTCTTTCAACGTAGATGGACTTAAAATTTCTTTCAAATTTTGTGATCTCGAATAAGCTGCTCGGAATTCCATATCTTGCATACCAGGTATCATTTTAATCAAAAACCAATGATGACGCATGGCTTGTATAATTTTGCATGACCAAGGTGAGTATTGAGTGAAGGTAAATACTATCAGCAAATTTCTGGAACAGCCATGGGTGCCACAATGGCTCCAACCATTGCTAATCTTTTTCTGACAGAATTTGAACAGGAGTGGATTTATTACTCTCCGTTTGTTTCCAAGATTGTTTTTTACAAGCGTTATATAGATGACATCTTTATTTTGTGGAGTGGTACTGAACAAGAACTACACTCATTTGAGAAATGGATTAACACTTGTGATGAAAACATACAATTTGTATTAAATCACAATTTTGTAGAGATTTCTTTTTTGGATGTTCTATTGAAAAAAATGGAAGATGGTGCCATTATCACCACTGTATTTAAAAAATCCACTGATCGCAACACCATGTTGCATTTTGACAGTGCACATCCCATGCCATTGAAGAACAGTCTTCCTTTTTCACAATTCCTGAGATACAAACGGAATTGTTCCAATACTACATTGTATAGACAACAGTCAGAAAAACTTAAATTGGATTTGAAGAACAGAGGTTACCCTAATAAATGCATCAAAACAGGATTTAAACGAGCACTGTATTATGATCGGGATGCGCTCCTCACACCACAATCAAAATCTCAAGATGAAAATATGATTACGTGTGTCACTCAATACTCACCTTGGTCACGCAAAATTATACAAGCCATGCGTCATCATTGGTTTTTGATTAAAATGATACCTGGTATGCAAGATATGGAATTCCGAGCAGCTTATTCGAGATCACAAAATTTGAAAGAAATTTTAAGTCCATCTACGTTGAAAGACGTTGAACATTCTCAAACAATAGATGGCACAATACCACTGGGTCACTTTAGGTGTGGACATTGTAAGATCTGCGACCAAACATTGGAATTGAAGGAGTACATTTGTACGCACACACAGTATAGATATAAAATGTACAATTTTACCACTTGCCAGACAGATCATGTGATATACATTATAAGATGTCCATGTAATAAAATTTACGTTGGACAGACAACAAGATCATTTAAATTAAGAATAGGAGAACATAAAAGCTGTTTGAAGAACAAAAAGGTATCTGCTCCTATTGTCCTGCATTGCATACAGAAAAACCATGATATTAAAGAGCTGAGATGGTTTGTACTAGAACATATTAAACGTGACATTAGAGGAGGTGACAGAGAGAGATTATTATATAAGAAAGAACAAGAATGGATTTTTAAATTAAAATCTGAAGAACCGGATGGTTTGAATTCTAAAATAGAATGGAACAGTCTCATTCATTGAATTACATTCTTTTGTCAGGTTATCATCATCTATCTCGTTTCATTCACTTTTGAACAATAGATACATGACGGCTTGTGATTGAGTTTAACACCAAAGATCTTTATTGACAAGCAGTAAGTGTTACATTGTAACAATATGCATGGCTCTGACGGCATAGCACAACGTCAGCACGTTGGCAGCTTGCAATGGAGAACACTGATTGGTGACTTTGTAAGCCAATCAATTGTTTAAATCTAGCGCGGCCATTTTTGAAAACAATTTCAGTCTGAACCCGACTACACTAGAAGAAGGTTTTCTCTACAAAGTGTAAGTGATTTTCATTGTATTTTAACGCAACTTTTGTCGTTTTTTCAAAAGGTTAAATGATTTTTATTTTATTGTTGCTTAACTTTAGAGTCCGCCTTGAAGCAGCGTTTTTTGCGAAACGCCGGCCGCGTTGGCGGCGGTTGTTAGACCCTCCGGGTCCCAATACGGCAGCACAAAGTGAACAAACTATCTGCAATGCCAGTGATCATCAAATTCATTGAATTAAGATAAGTGTTACGCCGTATATTAACATTGTCGGGAAAAAGACTTTATGAGAAGAGACGGGGTGAATTATACCGTCCGTCCTGCTATTAATTACAAGACTGAAATTTCAATGTTCAAGTTGCATCATATTTATGGTTGCATAAGATTTTGCTACAAATTTTGAGGCATTCTGAGGCACAAAGCGATTGAATCAGCTTGTAACAGCTTTACCAGCTTATTTTTGTGGTTAATACATCGAGTCATTCAGCAATTAACTTATGACCATCAAGCTGTTGGAATATCAACATTGTTACTTTATTGGGACAATTGAACATAGTAAGATTACAACTATTTGTTGATGGAGTAAAATAATCGCTACTTCATCTTTTTAAAGTTACAAAGTTGCCAAATAGCAACATTATGTTTTCTCTTTGAAACGTGTCAGTTCATTCAAACAAATCTCTAAGTAAGAGGAAACATTGAATGATTTACATCAATTTCATTAACATTTAGAAAACAGTGTTCAATTAATTTACCCAAAATCAACCACACTGTTGCCTCATTTGTGTCCATTTTATATCAAAAAATTAAAAATTAAAATAAAAAGTTAGTATGCTTCATAGCAACTGGTCACAATTAAAGTAATTTTTATAAAACTAAAAATTTACATTAGAGATTATAAGACCGATGATTGGACCTATTGGCCATAGAAGTTTCTGTTAATTCAGATCTCTTGCCAAAACTGAGGTCTTATCTCTATAGTTACATCTACACATAGGGGTGGATTTTCAGAGCCCTGCTCGCGTAAATCCGCCCAAAACCGGGCGGATTTACGCGAGCAGGGCCCTGCGCGCCGGGAAGCCTATTTTACATAGGCCTACCGGCGCGCGCAGAGCCCCGGGACTCGCGTAAGTCCCGGGGTTTTCGGAGGGGGCGTGTCGGGGGGCATGTCGGGGGCGGGCCCGAACCGCGCGGCGTTTTTGGGGCGTGTTGGGAGCGTTCCGGGGGCGTGGCCGCGCCCTCCGGACCCGCCCCCAGGTCGCGTCCCGGCGCGGAGGCCTGCTGACGCGCGGGGATTTACGCCTCCCTCTGGGAGGCGTAAATCCCCCGACAAAGGTAAGGGGGGGGGTTTAGACAGGGCCGGGCGGGTGGGTTAGGTAGGGGAAGGGAGGGGAAGGTGAGGGGAGGGCAAAGGAAAGTTCCCTCCGAGGCCGCTCCGATTTCGGAGCGACCTTGGAGGGAACGGGGGTAGGCTGCGCGGCTCGGCGCGCGCCGGCTATACGAAATCGATAGCCTTGTGCGCGCCGATCCAGGATTTTAGCGGATACGCGCGGCTCCGCGCGTATCTACTAAAATCCAGCGTACTTTTGTTTGCGCCTGGAGCGCAAACAAAAGTAGGCTATTCGCGCTCGTTTTAAAATCCGCCCCATAGTTTATTCCTAACATACATTATGATCAACTTGTTACATATTCTATATAGCTAGTCATTATTTTTTACATAATTGTATACCAGCTATATCCCTTATTTTGTTGTCATCCTCTGTAATTATGTCTCAAGATGTACTGGTTAGAGGTGGATTCCTCCTCAACAATGGAGATAGATGAGTAAAAAGTGGAAGCTGAGGGTGTGACCTGGCAGACTGAGGATCCTGATTCTGCAAAGGTTCTCTTCCTGTTGCTGATGAGGCACATTGATCTTGGGGAAGGTACTACTAGTTCAGTTTGAGCCAGTAAGTACAGAGGATGGGGTGGTATATGGCTGGGTAAACAAGAAATCTGGGATGATTCCTAAATCTTGACATCCTAGACCTAAGAAAAGCAAAAGAAAATTGAAACCTATCTGGTTCTCAAAGGAGGTGGCTGACAAAATTAAAGCTAAAAGAACAGCATTCAAGAAATATAAAGGATCCCAAAGGGAGGAGCACTCAGTTGATACAAATATTCTTATATTTGTATCAACTGAGGGAGACAAAGAAATTAATCAAGTTGGCAAAAAGTCAAGCAGAAGAGAGGATTGCCAAGGAGATAAAAAATGGTGACAAAACATTTTTCAGATACATCAGCGAAAAGAGAAAGGTCCAAAGTGGTATAGTGAAATTGAAAGGTGGTAATGATCAATGTGTGGAGAGAGACGAAGAAATGGCAGAAATATTAAACAAATACTTCAGCTCTGTGTTCACTAAAGAAGACCCTGGAGAAGGACCATCTCTACACAACAAGAAACTGGAGGGAAGTGGAATAGATGAAAATCCTTTTACAGTAGAAAATGTGTGGGAAGAGCTAAAGAACCTGAAAGTGGACAAAGCCATGGGGCCTGATGAGATTCATCCAAGGATATTGAGGGAGTTCAGAGATGTTCTGGCGGGTCCGCTGTGTGACCTGTTCAATAGATCCCTAGAAACAGGAGTGGTGCCGAGTGATTGGAGAAGAGCGGTGGTGGTCCCACTTCACAAGAGTGGGAACAGGGAGGAGGCTGGCAACCACAGACCGGTCAGCCTCACTTCGGTGGTGGGAAAAGTAATGGAGTCACTGCTGAAAGAGAGAATAGTGAACTATCTACAGTCTGGAGAATTGATGGACCAGAGGCAACATGGATTCACCAGGGGAAGATCCTGTCAGACAAATCTGATTGACTTTTTTGACTGGGTAACCAAGGAATTGGATCAAGGGAGAGCGCTCGATATCATATACTTGGATTTCAGCAAAGCTTTTGATACGGTTCCGCACAGGAGACTGGTGAATAAAACGAGAAGCTTAGGAGTGAGTGCCGAGGTGGTGACCTGGATTGCAAATTGGTTGACGGACAGAAGACAATGTGTGATGGTAAATGGAACCTTCTCTGAAGAGAGAGCGGTTTTAAGTGGTGTACCGCAAGGATCGGTGTTGGGACCGATCCTGTTCAATATCTTTGTGAGCGACATTGCGGACGGGATAGAAGGTAAGGTTTGTCTTTTTGCGGATGACACTAAGATCTGCAACAGAGTGGACACGCCGGAAGGAGTGGAGAGAATGAGACGGGATCTAAGGAAACTGGAAGAGTGGTCGAAGATATGGCAGCTGAGATTCAATGCCAAGAAGTGCAAAGTCATGCATATGGGGAGTGGAAATCCAAATGAACTGTATTCGATGGGGGGGGGGGGGGGGGGGGGAAAGGCTGATGTGCACGGAGCAGGAGAGGGACCTTGGGGTGATAGTGTCTAATGATATGAAGTCTGCGAAACAATGCGACAAGGCGATAGCAAAAGCCAGAAGAATGCTGGGCTGCATAGAGAGAGGAATATCGAGTAAGAAAAGGAAAGTGATTATTCCCTTGTACAGGTCCTTGGTGAGGCCTCACCTGGAGTACTGTGTTCAGTTCTGGAGACCGTATCTACAAAAAGACAAAGACAAGATGGAAGCGGTACAGAGAAGGGCGACCTGGAAGGTGGAGGATCTTCATCGGTTGACGTACGAGGAGAGATTGAAGAATCTAAATATGTACACCCTGGAGGAAAGGAGGGACAGGGGTGATATGATACAGACTTTCAGATACTTGAAAGGTTTTAATGATCCAAAGACAACAACAAACCTTTTCCGTAGGAAAAAAATCAACAGAACCAGGGGTCACGATTTGAGGCTCCAGGGAGGAAGATTCAGAACCAATGTCAGGAAGTATTTCTTCACGGAGAGGGTGGTGAATGCCTGGAATGCCCTTCCGGAGGAAGTGGTGAAGACCAGAACTGTGAAGGACTTCAAAGGGGCGTGGGATAAACACTGTGGATCCATAAAGTCAAGAGGCCGCCAATGAAGAGTGGGTGACTCGCCAGAATGATGGCTACTGCCTGGACACAATACCCTTATTCAGTAAACATACACATGCTTGCTGTGACTCCAACATCGCTCTAAGCTTCAACAGCAAGAGGAAATGTGGAAAAAAGGATTTGCACTCACAAAGAGGGGAGTAGCTGGCTTGTTACGGCGGTTACTACCCCAAACCAAATAAGCCTGATACTTCACTTTCAATGCATATACAGCATAGCTCTCTGCTTCAACGGCAGGGGAAAAGAATAACTGATACTTCACACATCCAGCAGAGCTCTCTGCTTCAACGGCAGGGGAAAAGAAAAAAGGGTTCGCACTCAAAGAGGGGAGTAGCTGGCTTGTTACGGCGGTTACTACCCCAAACCAAATGTGCCTGATACTTCACTTTCGATGCATATCCAGCATGGCTCTCTGCTTCAGCAGCATGGGAGAAAGACTGATACATCACACATTTCCAGCATAGCTCTCTGCTTCAACAGCAGGGGAAAAGAAAAACTGATGCTTCACGCATTTCCAGCATAGCTTCAACGGCAGCGGAGAGGAAAAAAGGATTCGCAATCACAAAGTGGGGAGTAGCTGGCTTGTTACGGCGGTTACTACCCCAAACCAAATGTGCCTGATACTTCACTTTCAATGCATATCCAGCATGGCTCTCTGCTTCAACGGCATGGGAGAAAGACTGATATTTCACGCATATCCAGCATAACTCTCTGCTTCAACGGCAGGAGAGAAGAAAAACTGATACTTCACGCATATCCAGCATAGCTCCCTGCTTCAACGGCAGGGGAGAAGAAAAAACAACCAATAAGGGCTGTATAACATAAGCATGGGTGTAGCTTGCTTATTGCGGCGGTTACTACCCCTACTGCCCCTAACTAATCAAGCTAGATATTTCACTTGGAAGCAGCTCCATCACTGCTCTCTACATTAGTGGTGGGGGTGGAAGGGAAATAGAACCAAGAGCTAAGAGAAACAGATAAGTATGAGAGAAAAAATGTGTGAAGCTTGCTGGGCAGACTGGATGGGCCGTTTGGTCTTCTTCTGCTGTCATTTCTAAGTTTCTATGTTTCTTAGTTACACACAAAATAAAAATAAACACCTACCATACCAGCTGCAAATAGAATAACCAAAATTTGTTTCACTATCAATACATTCTTCCAAAATACATTCATATCATAAAGATATGGTCACATTTGCAGTAATACACTTTTAAATAGAGGGTCCAAAAGGAATGCATGAGTCAACTCACAAATAGTTCCTGTAGATGGATGTAATGAATATGGAATCACTAGGTCTGAACTGTATCTCTAAAGTCGCTACAAGGCAGATATAAATTATTGTCATAGGTCCCTAATAAAGATGGATGGCATAGAGCAGTTTTTAATGAAAGTTTCAGCAGCAACCTCATAATACCTATTGAGCAAGTTTAAATATGAGTGATTTTCTATTAGTGCTTTTATTAATCTTATCAGACCTGGAACCCAGTAACTCATGAAATCTCTAGGCTCTTCTCTCTCTCTAACTTTCTGCTCCAATTTCCACTACCAAAAAAGAAACTACAAATCAGGTCTCAAATTATGCCAACCCAAATATCTATCTTTTATTTACTAATTCACTCATCTTTTAATTTAATTTAATTTAATTTATATGTTGTTTATACCTAGGCCCTAAGCAGCATGCATAAAAAATACATAATTAAAAACAAACCAAAGCAAAAGTAAAGAACAGAGCAAAATCCAAGATGCTGCCATGTTTCCAATACAGAGTCACCCAAGATTCATGAAAGCTTGCCAGAAAAAAAAGGTCTCCAGCATACTCTTAAAGATCTTCGAGCAGTCCATCAGCTACAGAAAAAGCATGCTCTCTAGTGTCAACTAGCCGAGCCTGGCACAAGGACGAAATGTCCACCAGACCCCTTTGCGATAATCGCAAGGTCCTTGAGGATTGCATATCTGAAGCAGGGCATTAGCCCAAGGAAAAACATCAAGAGATAATTTATGTACAAGTATTGCAAATTTGTATTTGACCTCCACTGGATGGGAAGCCGGTTGAGGTCAAACAAAATGGGTGTTATATGATATTTAATGCTGTGGCTGGAGATTAGCCAGGCAGCTGCATTTTGCAACAACTGCAATGCCTTTATCATCATCAAAGGAGTACCCAAGTAAACTGAGTTGCAGTAATCCAGTGTAGGTAACATAATAGCGTAGACAACTGAATGAAAATCTACAAGGCTGCAAAAAAGGCTTAAGGCACTGCATTAACCAAAGTTTGTAAAAACCAGCCTTAACAACAGTTTTAGCTTGTGGAGTCAGACAATCTTCAGCTCCTCATTCTCAAATTTAAAGGTAGGGGGTATCACAAAGGTGTCCCTGTGCTAGATAATTACAATTTCAGTTTTTGGTAAATTCAAAGCTAGTTTGTTGTGTGTAAGCCAGCATCTGATAGTAGTCAAACAGGGAGAAATCATAGCAGTAGTTTCAGACTATGAAGAACCCATGGGAATATAGAACATTATATCGTCAGCATATAATCAGAAACCCTCACAAAGGCCAGCCAAACATTTGCAAATGGCTGACTCTTGTGGGCCTCCTGTTTGCATTGGATACCAATTGGAAACAGAAGCAGCAGCCCTGCTCGGTTGCCTCCTACCATATAAGTAGGACTGGAACCAATTTAAAACTAAATGCCAGCCTCTCTAAGCTGATATAAAAGGATCTTGTGATCAACTACATCGTAGGCTGATGAGATGTTTGACATAATAAGGACAAAACTCTGTTTACCGTCAAGACCCCTGTCTGAGGGCATAAAAAAAAAAAAAGACTAGCAAAATCTCAGTATTCAGAGACTGTCTAAAACCATATTGAAATTGATGTAAAATCTAATGATTCTAGACAAAATCTAATAGCTGCTTTAGCATAATGGAATCTATAATCTTAGCCACAAATAATAAAGAAATTGGTCAATAGTTAGACAGCTTGCCTGGGTCCAGGACAGGCTTTTTTTTTTATTTTTAAAAATGGCTGAACCGACGCCTGTTTCAAGGCCTCAGGCAAATGTCCTTCTGACAAAGAAAATTTAACTAGGGATTCCAAAAAAGAAGCAATGGCATTTTTGATGACCTTTACAATGGCAACATAACATATATTCAGAGGACAGTTAGAGGAATTCATAGCTGAAATAATATTTGAAATCTCAAGGGCAGAAACTGTCTTAAATAAGAACCTTTTGCTTTCGCTGGTATCAGGAGGCATGTCATACCAGTTTAGGACATTTACAAAAGTAGAAAAGAGCTTTAACCCCTTTCCGGTCCACCCTGAATATATTGGTCACTGAGCCTAATGTATTGTGCAGTCTTCCCCGAATATATACGTCCATGGAAATACAGAGGGATGAAATACAGACAACACCGAAAAGTTTTCACGGCCTGAAAGTGGTTAATAGCTTTGCTGCAAGAAAGACCATAAAATAATTTCCATCAATAGTCTCAGAGCTGTCATGCTGTACAGGAGAGGACATCCTCATGGGAGTGGTTAAGCTCTTAACAATCTCAAAAAGAATTTTAGGGTTGTTCCTGGCTGCTTGAATTTGAGACATACAGAATGAGTTCTTAGCCTTACCAATCAAATCCTGATAAGAAAATAATGACTTAGGCAAGGAGGGCTACTGCAAACTGAGACTTCTGCCACATACACTTCTGCTTCCGAAGTTGTCACCTCACCATGCAAAATTCAGAAGTACTGATGAGAACTATGTAAAGGAGCAATACTATCTAAGACATGGGATAACGTTACAGCCCAACTAGCCAATGTGGTTTCACTATTATGCGGATTAAGACCCTCCAGCTCAATGGTCAAAAGATCCTATAATCAATCAGGAGCAATAAACCTCTCTGTAAAAAGGGCTGGTAGCCTTGAGGAACTATTTCAGGTTGCTAATTTCCTGGGAGACTCACATTAATGGGATAATCTTTAACTTAGAATCAACAGTACACATAGAGGGCCGGATTTTAATAGGTATGTGTGGGCGTAGATTTGTGCGCGCAACCCGGCGCGCACAAAACTACACCCGATTTTATAACATGCGTGCGCATGTGCCTTGCATGTGCCTTGCACCTTGCGTGCGCCGAGCCCTAGGGGAGCCCTGATGGCTTTCCCCGTTCCCTACGAGGCCGCTCTGAAATCGGAGAGACCTTGGAGGGAACTTTCCTTTCGCTCCCCCCCACCTTCCCCTCCCTTCCCCTACCTAACCCACCCCCCAGCCCTACCTAAATCCCCCCTACCTTTGTTCTCTCCTTTACGCTTGATGGGTGGCTGCCAGCGCACGATCCCCCGGCACGGCCGCCGTGCCAGAGGCCTCGGTTCCACCCCCAGACCGCCCCCGGTCTGATGCCCTGCCCCTTTTTCAAAACCCCGGGACATATGTGCGTCCCGGGGCTTGCGGGCGTAGGTTCGGCGCGTGCAGCAGGGGTTTTTAAAGGGTTACACGCATAACTCTTTTAAAATCCGCCCCAGAGGTAAGAGATACATAAATAAATATCATATCTAGAGTATTACCATATTTGTGTGTCAGAACATGAATGTTCTGTTCCCAGACTAGATTTGACGTAATTTCCAGAAAAAAATTGCCAGACTGATATGTAAATTAAAATCCCCTATGAGGATAGTAGTATTTAAATTGGCCTTTGAACGCAACAGCTGTTCACGCACAGGAGAGCAATTAGATTTCATCAGTCCGTGAGAAACATAAACCAGGCCATACTAAAGTGTATTGAGAATAATATCACCTGATAAGAAGAGCCTTTATTGTTGTACTAGCCTAATATATTTGTGACTAGCTTTCATGAGTTAAACTTGTTTCAGCAGTTTTATACAGGGAGAATAAAGCAACTTTACATGCAGTAATCGTGTTTTACAAATTTGCTCATCCAAAATGTCCATGAACTTACGTGGGTATATCCTATTTGCATGTAAATTTACCTAGACCGAATGAAGGCATTCCCGGCAGTGGAGTCAGGGAGCAGTTTACACTTACATGAATAATTTTGGATGTCAAAAGTATATTTGTTAATTTTCTCGGTAAATTTATGCAGACGTTTTAGGAGGTATAATTCTGTGCGGGTAATTTCGGTGGAGAAATTTTCAAAGGGAAATTCTGCATATACTTTCTCTTCCAAAAATGATACAATTTACAAAGTGAATTTTCAAAACGTTGCACGTGTAAGTAGCCTCTACGTGCATATTTGGTACTTAATAAAAGTCCAAAATATATGCATATTTTCACTTATGCACGCACATACACGTTTAAAAAAAAGAGGTGGTCCAGGGCCGATAGCTACGCACATACGTTGCTATTTTAAGAGACTCATGCTTACATTTTCCAACTTACTTGCGTATTTTTACACCTGCTAATTATCTGTTGTAAGTCATATTAAATATGCTTATTGTGTACTAATGGCTAGGTGGGAGGTCTGGGTGAACTGGGGGGAGTTCAGGCTGAAGAACTAAGAGGGTCTTGATGACCTGCAGAAGGACTCGGAAAACTTGTAATTGGTATAACTGGTAATGTCATCAATGTGCGCATGTTATAAAATACACCAACTTATGCGCGTAAATCAGGACTTAGGCAGGTAAGTCCTATTTTACTTTCACACATAAAATATACACTTACATTTTTAAAATAGGTGGCTAAAGTATGCGCGTTTAATGCATTGATCTATGTGGTTTCAATGCATTGCATGTATTCACATGCAAGCCTACATACGTGTGCATGTTGCAGGATAGAGAGATATGCATATTTTATAACATGAGCATATAGCATTTGCATGTGTTATAAAATACTATAATAAATCTATGTGTGGCCACATACACACGTAAATGTCATTGTGGGCAGTTGTCTGAAAGCTATCCTCACTGTGCGTATTTGCCAGCTAACTTATGCAGGATGTTACAAAATTACCAGCAAAAAAAAATGTCATTTTCATAATATTGGGGAAAAAAAAACCCAACCCTCCCAAAAACTTGGATCATAACATTTTCTAACCTTTATTTTGATGTATGGTGTAAACTATCATGGTAATTGCATTACTTCAATTAATAATTCAAAATTCATAGGGATCTCACAATACAAACTTGTACTAAACATTTTAAATCTGTTCCAAGATGTAGTTTGATGGGTATACTTATTTTTTTTCATGGCTGACAAAAAGGACCTTTCTTGATACTATCGGCATAGTTGCTTTCTTTTATAACTACTTTTAAGAGAGCTTGCATTCTCTGCCTTGCAAAGAACAATTAACTTCAAGTATCCCAATTCTGAAAAGCACGGGATATTTTTAAATACTGAATCATTACTCTGTTCTATAATGCATTAACTGCATAATGGTCTTCTGGAGCTGTTAATTTACTTTTTGAAGCAAGGTTTAGCACAGACAATGCTGACATATAGTCTATTTGTTCTAAAACTGCAAGGAAACAGGGTATGACCACTCAGTGTTGTTCATGTCACTTATCAGTCTAGGATCTGTTTGAACTACAGCTTTAAGAGGTGAAAATACCATCCAGTAATGTCTTTACTAATATACCCTTTGACATTTACTGCTTCCATTTAAAACAACAACAAAGGCATACATCAAGTGCGTGCCATGTAGAGGTTTATTTTTATTGTCCACCATGATGAATTAGGCATGCATGTCCATACAATTTTCCAAATTCAGTATTCTTGAAATTATAAGACAGTGGAATATTTTTGATAATTGTATTTAATGCAAAGAATTTCTATATATAAAAATAATATATGTGCACTTAAGTAGCATGTATATACTTACATATTATTTTATAAACATAGATATGTGTGTATTTTCCATTTTGCATGAACATAGTGACAACTGCAGTGAAGTGATGTTTAAAACCATGAATTCTCTCTTAGTATTCAAGCAATTTATTGGAAATCTAAGTGAGTTAATTTTCTTTTTTATTAAAAAGTCATGAAGGATGATTAAGCTACATAATATTATTATTGTTTAAACTTTCTGTTGCTTACCTCCCCCCTCTATGTAGGAACAATATATACAGGCAGCAGGATTTTAAATTCATCCCTAGATATAAATAACAGTTTGATTGGAGAGATCTGCTGTATGAATGCAAATGTTTGGAGATCTATCATGATTATTAAGAGAAGCACAAAGGATACATTAGTAATACAATACCAATAACCCATTTATGAATGTTTGGAGAAGAGCAAATGGTTGGCGTTTCCATCAAATACATTGACTTTTTCTTCTATACAGATTTTATTTAATCTCAATATCCTGCTTTTCCATATATTCTGCATCATGTGTATTATCGAAGATTGTGTAAGCCATGGATACAATTATTGGACAGCATCACAAATGTATTTTGGGATGTTCTTTCTATTTCAGTGGTAATGAAAAGGGCATTGCCAAAAATGACAATATACACAATTTTTTCATATTTTACCACCGACTATGCTAGAATAAAGTGAAACTTTTGGTGGAAATTGCTAGGCCAATGTATGTCCTTTGGCAATTTTCTTTGCAGTGAAATACATGTAGGAAATGTCAGCTGCTCTTTAAAAAACAGTTCGTGGGCATTCTCCTTTTTGCCATTTCTTTTCCATATTCTCACAGCAGACGTCACTGCAGAGGTCTCATACTGCTACATCTCTTTTGCACAGCTGTGAATGATTACCTTAAAATCGTATGTCCACTAATGGGTTCAAACTGCACTGCTGCACAGTTGTCCCGTGGGTAATTTAGTGCCTCAATGTGTTAAAGACTTCTAATATCATCCCCGAAAAACAATTTGAAAGCATAAAACTTCAAATTCACTATAACTATATTTAAATGGTACTGTGAATATTTAGCTTCTTGAGCAACAATAGAGCTACATATCATCAAAGAGGTCCTCTTGATCTGCAGTGTTTTTCAAGGTTTCCAAAGACATTATTCCAGGTGAAAGGTTCTTGCTGGTTGTTGGTGGTGAGGCTGGATTCAATCTAGAAAAAAAAAGAAAGCAAATATCTGACAGTTGTGTTTGTTGAAAAAGAATGTTGTGTAGCTTGACAAAATATACAACTTCAACCTTACAATCTTAATCACTTTTTTCCAGGATTTATGGTTTCCTTGAAAGTAATACCGATGTTTTATGTAGCGAAACAGAAATCAAGTACACAGTTGAAATACTCACAGCTAAATTACTTAATAATTGCTCCCCATGCAATTCGTCAACATTTAGTATTTATTGAAAATGGTAAACTCATCATGGTGCAGTGAAATTGTTATGCATCTGTGCAAAATTCTAAGCAACTAGAACACATTGTTTATGTACTGTTTTTTGTATTTGTATCAATCATAAGGTAATATTATATGCATCACATCTGTACTGTCAAGCAAGTTGAAAAGGTTCCAGGTGTGGTGTCTGTGGAACCTTGGGCTGGGATGAGACTGGCTATACCTGCAGGGAGGAGCTCTGCCAGTTCTCACCGCCAGCAGGCAGACCCAGACAAGTAGAGATCGATCTAGAGCTTCACCTATCTCAGCCCTCATTCCCCTCAGGTTGGGCCTTTGGGTGCCGGGGGCAGCAGGACTTAGGAAAGGGTCTCTTAAGGATGGCTAGTGATGTGGTCCAAGGGCAGGCTATGGTCAGAGGCAGGCAGCGGTCGGGCGAAATAGGAGTCCAGGCAAGGGTCAGTGGCAGGCAGCAAGAAGGCGAAACGAGAGTCCAGGCAAGGGTCCAATCCAGGTATCCATCCGAGGGAGAGGAAGAGGGACGGATAGGGCTGGAGCAGGCAGGGCAGGCGAGATAAGAGCGGGCTGGGCAGACGAAGGCAAGACCAGGCTGGGTGGACGAAAGCTGGATAAGCAACGCACACTACTAAACGTAGGTGGACCTGTTGTTGAGGCAGGGTGCATTGGGGGGGGGGGAACTACTTTTAAATAGGGCGAAGACGGTGAAGTCATCAGCGGGGGCCATGGAGACTTTTCCCGCTGTGGTCTCTTTTAAAAGGCCTGACATCAGGCGCATGCACATCTAAGGGGCACAGGGTGAGGTAGGAGCTGGCGGCCTTCTGCTGCCTGGTGTTCAGCAGCCTCCTGCTACAAGAAGGGTCAGTGGCATCCTGCCGCGCAGAGGTCAGCGACAGCCGGCCGGAGCGTGCTGGCCGTAGAGGTGAGAATGGCAGCTCACAGGGGCAGCCCATGAGCAATTAATCACAACACCAGGTTTGTACCCTGGCATGACTTGATATAAAAGTACCACTGGTTGGCAACATTTAATTTCTCTTCCCTTTCCATTTATTTATTTGTTCATTTATTTTTTTTAAATAAATAAATAAAATCACCATTGGGTAGCTCATTTCTCTTCCATTTCCATGGGCCTTTAATAAGCAGTAAACACCACAAAAAGATCTAATCAAAGTAAAACTGATGAATCAGGATACTTTGCTGACGTAATTTCAACAAATAAAAGATAAAGTATTAACCCACAACAGGATTTGAAAGCTGCAGCCTGGCTCAAATTGAGGATATGATTTGCAGAATACTGTGTGTGAGGTTTAAAGGACAGAGGTGGAAGCTGCATGGCCATTTATCAGGTGCATAGTGTATAAGGAGAAGGGCTGCATCAGAAAATCTCAAAATATAAAGTGCGGAAGATACTCCAAGTTCTGCTGGTGCTCATATTTTGCTGGAAGCTAGCTGCAGAAAGTGGCAGACCTGCCAAGGAGGGTTAGAGGCCTGACTATATTGGGGTTGATATTCAGCCGTTGAGTGGCTCAGTATGTTAGCCAGATACACTTATTCAGCTAGGTTAACCGGGATACTCAGTGGCGCAGCAGCGTCACTGAATATACTTGGATATCTTAACGTATATCCAGCTCACTTTAGGACAGCCCTATGGCATGACCAGAGTTAGTTGGATAGACTGGCTGGCTAACTCCGAATATTGGAGTTAGCTGGTTAACTTATCCGGCAAACTGCACTCTTCCCTGGAATGCCCCCCGCCCGGCCACGGAACGTTCCAGTATATCAATCATGATATATTAATAAAAATATTTCAAAACAGATGAAGAATAGAACATACAGTAATAGTTAAGAAGAATAAGGATTAAAAGGTTAAACATTTCTTCAAAATCAATTCAATATTTCAAAACAGCAAACATCCAATAATTAAAACTAATAAGGATAACATTTTCCCTCTCTCCATACCTATGAACTTTTGATTTCCAGTCACCTTGAGATTGTAGTAGATTAGTGGACAAGAGGTGGGGAGAACACACATTTTCTCCTCTCTCTGTCATATATACATACACACTTCCACACACAAGCCCTTCTACCCTCTCTTCTCACTACCCTCTTCCACTTCCTCACCTTTTAATCAATCACCCTCCCCTCCACTCACCTTCTCGTCATTCACCCGTCCCTCCCCTCTCAGTCAGTCACTCCCGCTCCCTCCCCTCACTCCTACTTCCACTCCCCCTCTTCCCTTCATCATTAAGCCTTCACTCCCTTCTCTTTGTGTCACTCAATTCTCCCTCCCTCCCATTCATGCCTATCCCTCCCCCTCTATCATTCACTCACCCACTCAATCCCCTTCCCTCATTCTTAACCTCTTCTCTCTGAGTCAGGCTCCCTTCTTCCCACTCACTCTCTTCACTCTCAATCAGACTCCCTCCCCTCAGTACCTCCCTTTCCCTCTCAGACAGGTACCCTCCTTTCCACTCCCCCTCTTCCCCGTCATACTCCCTCCCCCATTAACTCACTTCCTTCTCAGACATTCTCTCTCCACCCTCACTCCCTTCCCTCTCAGTCACACATCCCCTCTCCCTCCTCATTCACTCACTTCCCTTCTCTCCCCCTCCCTTCTCTTCTCTCCCCTCTCTCAATCACTCCCACACTCACCCCCTTCCATCCCTTACCAATACCCCTTCCCTTGCTACCATGTGACTCACCCTTCTTACCAGCATCATTGTTGTCTTCTTTCTGCTGGCTGGTGCTGGAAGTCAACTTCAGGCCCACCACCATACAGGACCTGTTCTTGCTGGCAGTGGATGGGAACCCCACCAGCACATCACTCCATGGCACTGCAGAGTCAGTTTTTCATGGTGAGGGATAGGAACCTCACCAGCAAGCCATGCTGCGGTGCAACTCTTATTGCTGGTGGGGGTTGGGAAACCTGCCAGCATGTAACTCTTCGAGGATGCCACCAACCTCCCAGCAGCACCAAGCATGGCCTCTCACCAGCCTGCTCCTTTCCCAGATGTCCATAGGTACACACACAACTCTTCCCTTTAAAGGGCCTATAGCAGAAAAGCATCCGCAACACTCCTTGATGATGTCATATTACTCCACAAACTGTGCTTTGGTGTCTCAGCAACCGGCCTCCTAAACTGGCTTTGTAGTGTGTGTTGCTACTTTCTTCCTGATTCCTGTGCTCCCCGTCTTGCCTCATCTCTCCAGTCCAGCCTTGCCTCTTCTCCTCAGTGTCACTTGTCTCGTCTCCTCGCCTCAAATTAACTCCTGGATTTGATCCTTGCCTGGATCTTGATCATTCTTACTTGCTGCCTGCCTTTGACCCTTCCATGGACATTGACCTTTGTTGCCTGTCACCTGCCTTTGACCGTAGTCTGGCCCTGGATCGATGCCTATGCTATAGCCACAGAGACTCTCGCCCAAGACCTGCTGGCCCCCGGAACCCAAGGGTTCAACCCAAGGGGAAAGGGGTTGGTATAGGTGAAACTCCTAGTCTGTTTTTTCCCTGTGAAGCTCCACCAGCTGTCAGTGGGAGTCTCTGGGGCCTTCCCCGTAGATTGAGCCAATCTCACCACAGCAGCAAGGATCCACAGATCCTACACAGCACTTTATTTTTTAATGGCAAATATTACAGCTGCTTGGTTTAAATCAAGAAATTGAGTGGAAAGTGTGTCTTTAAATTAGTATTGCGTTTTGTGGTATATTTGGGAAGTAGGCAAATTGCTATTATATATAGCTCTGCACACACTGTTGGGATTGGACATCAAGTGTGCAATGGGTGGGACTTAGATTTATTAGGGGTGTTAGAAACCAATTGTAGCTAGTACAGCATTACTTCTGGGGTTGCAGCAGATACTGAAATTAGTGCACTGAAAGGTAACATTACACACTTATTTATTTATTTATTCATACATACGCTTTTATAGACCGGTATTCGTCGAAACATCATATCGGTTTACATGGAACTAAACAGCGAAAGTACATTAAACAGGGAGTTAAGAATTTGGGGGGTATAACTTGTACAGAATTAGCGGAATAAGGTATATACAATATATACAAGTGTACAGTAATATATACAAGGGTACAGTAATATTAATGTATGAGGAAAGGGGGGTTAATAATTTGGGGGGTTTAACTTGTAAAGTAATTAGGGAGGTAAGATGGAGAGAATAGCTACATGGGTACAGTATTAATATAATGGAGGGGGAGGAAACTTAAGGAAGTATCTACATAGTACATAGTTATCTACACGTTGAAGAACTGGGTACAAAGCATTAATAAAAAATGATTGAATTCAAAATTATTTCTATTTTGCTCACAGACACAGTAAGAATGTTGAACAAGGCACATGATATAGCAAGGTAAATGTATTTTTGCCACATATTGTGTAAAATTCACATATACTGAGTAAAATTCTACTGATGAAGCCAGAGAACTGGTGAAACTAAGATCCTTTGTTTTTTGTTAGAAAATTGTATATTTGAATGAGCACAGCATTATCATGTGAACTGCACTTGTATTAACAATATGGGCCGGATTTTAAAAGGGTTACGCGTGCCGGGCCTATTTTAAAAAGGCCCGGTGACGCGTGTAAGTCCCGGGGCTTGCAAAAAGGGGCAGTCCGGGGGCGGGGCCAGAGGCCTCCGACACAGCGGCCATTGCTGTTGTGTCGAAGGATCATGTGCTGGCAGGCTGCCAGCAAGCACAAAAGGTAAAATAAAACTTTTGGGGGAGGTTAGAGTAATGCAGGGGGAGGAAAGGATAGGGGAAGGGGTGGGAATGTCAGGTTAGGGGATTAGGGAACGGGGGAAGGCAGCGTGGCTCAGCGCGCGCCGACCCCTATACGTTAAATATAGTCAGATTCATATAAATAAAGGAAAGGGGTAATAGCATATATATGAGATCAATAACAATGTTAAAAGCCTTTCTGTAGGTTAGAGTAGTTGGTTAGTGGGCATTTCTTAAGCCAATCATGATTGCACAAGAAGGCTGCCAGAGGAACGAACTGTTGGTATGAACTGGCTTTTTCATCTATTTTTTGAGTTTAACAAATGTAACACTACAAATGAATTTGTGACTATAATCATTTGGTGGTTCTCATTTTTTTTGGTTAAGTTTAAAGTTGTCCATGACCAGACTTTTCTGGATAAACTTAGTTGGTTAATGCTGCATATTGGTGCAACTTGGATAAATTTAAAGCCTGCTCCAGGAACACCTCCACTTCACCTCTTTTTTTTCATCCGAGTAGGTTTTAGGAGAGTGATGACTTACCTGCAAGGGTAGAAAATTCAAAACACAAGGTTTGTCGGGCTAAGTCCCAAACAGCTGGACAAACCCTTTCTATATTGACCTCTGTGTTCATATATTCTTAAAGGTGGATTTTAAAAGTCAGAGGCGTGCCAAAACTGGGAGATGGGCGCTCATCTAGCATATGCGCGTGTCCACCTGATTTTATAAATGCCCACATGAGAGAATATCTCGTCTCAGGAAAAAGGTGGCGGAAAGTAGGCGAGGCATGGGCACTCCGGAGAGGGGGCCAAGATAAGCGCGTATGTGTGTACACACACGGGTGCTGGTAAAGATCCATTTCAGTGCAACTTTACTTCTGCTATAGCTGAGATGTCAGTATAAAATGATTTCTGGCCACATATGAACTGATTGAGGGGAATGTAATCTAAAGAACTAAGGGGAGGCGGGTCTTGATGACCTAGCTATAGATTGGGCAAACTGATGGATGATCTGGTGAAACTGGTCATGTCCTGGACATGCGCCTGTTACAAAATTCCCTCACTTCTTCGCCTCAAAGCTGACATTTCCCTGATGGCGTGTACGCATATAAATAAGGTGCACGCACACACGTCTGGCCTATTTTATAACGTGTGTGCATCTGCACGCAGGATATAAAACTGCAGTGCAACTCTCCGCTTGCCCATATAAACAATGCATATAGGCACCCACAAACCCATTTTAAAGTTACCGTTTTGGAGGATAACTTCAAACAGCTGTGTGCGCAGATTTTTCTCCTGGTACACGCACAAACCAAAAAGTTCAAAAGAGGGACAGGGCGTGGGCGGGGTCTGGGCAGGGCATGGATGGGCCGAGCATGCACCGGGGTTCCCTACCATGTAACGTTGCTCCTGCTATGGATGGCGTTTAAGTAATAAAATAACAAAAACTAGACTAGTGAGTGAGGTTTTAATGGACAGGGCTAATAGGGTAAAAGGGAGGCAAGCTAGCTAGGGGATTTGGAAGTCATGGCCTTTACTGGGGTGAACTGGGAATGAACTGGAAAAGCAGGTAATTGCATTGCCATGCGTATCTACTAAAACCCCCTCTTATACAAGCGAGGCAGCTTTTGCATGCGCATGCTCATGAAATTACTAGTTTTATTCACGCCCTCTAGACTTGACGGATCCACAGTGTTTATCCCACGCCCCTTTGAAGTCGTTCACAGTTTTAGACTTCACCACTTCCTCCGGAAGGGCATTCCAGGCATCCACCACCCTTTCCGTGAAGAAATACTTCCTGACATTGGTTCTTAGTCTTCCTCCCTGGAGCCTCAACTCGTGACCTCTGGTTCTGCTGATTTTTTTCTGACGGAAAAGGTTTGTCGTTGTCTTTGGATCATTAAAGTTTTTCAAGTATCTGAAAGTCTGAATCATATCACCCCTGCTCCTCCTTTCCTCCAGGGAGTACATATTTAGATTGTTCAATCTCTCCTCGTATGTCATCTGATGAAGACCCTCCACCTTCCTGGTGTGGCCTGCTTATTACAGCGGTTGCTACCCCTAATTGAGCTGGACGTTCACTTGGATGCAGATACGGCGCTGCTCTCTAAATTGGTGGTGGAGTGGAGGGTAATTAGGGCTGGAGGGTACTGGAAGCCAATAGTAACAGGTGGGAGAGAAAAAAAGGGGAAAAATGGATAAAGTGCGTAGCTTGCTGGGCAGACTGGATGGGCCGTTTGGTCTTCTTCTGCCGTCATTTCTATGTTTCTATAAAAGTCGTACGCACAATAGCCAATTTTATAACAAGTGCATGTATACGCGTATATATGTGCATATGTTATAAAATCGCTGCGCACATGGGTACGGTTCTTAAAATTCACTTCTACATCTCTACCTGGTAACATACGCACATATGTATGCTTATGCATGAACACATGCAATACACTGAAATTGAGTATTTCAATACATTGAATGTGCATACTTTTCATACCTATTTTGAAACTATACACATGAAAATAAAATACGATTAACTAACATAAAACTTGATTTACATGCTGATTTTCAAAAGCATTTACACGTTTAAAACTGGGTTTTACATGTGCAAATGTACTTTTCCTGTGTTAAGCGGCTTTTGAAAATTGCTACAATACATGCCATTGAATTATCCATAGGATTTACTCGCATTAATACACAACATAGGTAAATGGATTTTGAAAATTGCTATGATAGTACGTTCAATTTACATGCGTAGCTCCTTTAAAAATTCACCTAAGTTGGTATATTTTAAAACATGCGCACACAATTGAAATTACTAGTTTTACCAAATACTCCACCGGTTTGCCCAGTCCTTAACCAGGTCATCAAGACACTCCTGGTTCTTAAGTCTGAACCCCCAAGTTCATCCAGACCTCCCACCTGGTCAATAGTACACAATAAACACATTTAATATAATTTACATAAGATAATTAGCAGGCGCAAAATTATGCGAGTAAGTTGAAAAACCTATTGCCCTGATTTTAAAAAGCCGTTAGGAAAACAACAAGGAATAGATGCCACGGTCTTTTTCAATTCTTTATTGAAGTGGAGAAGTATCTAAAATCTTACAGCACTACGTCTCCACTTCAATAAAGAATTGAAAAAGACCGTGGCATCTATTCCTTGTTGTTTTCCTAACGACGTTTTTAGATCGCCTGCCTTCGTGCTTTTTGGGACCTGATTTTAAAAGGCCATGCACATAAATTTCAGGGGTTACATGCGTGACTGGGCCTTGTGCGCACCACACACATTTTATAATGGGCCTGACCACGCATGTGTCCCATGAAATGTGCCAAAGTGCTGGCCTGTCTGAAAGGGGTGGGCTGAGGGGGCATAGTCTGGGTGGGGAGGGGCAGGGTGGGGGTGGGCTGGGACAGTGCCATTAGCCACTGTCCCAGGGAAGGGCGTGCCAGCTGGCGCGCAGAATCTACTGCAGCTCCAAAGGATCAGCAAGGTAAATAACAAAAAAAGTATAATAACTAGGAAGGGTTTAGGGGTCGGGGAGGAGAGGAGAGGAGAGGGGAAAGGGTAGGAAGGTTAGTAAGGGGTATAGGGAAGCTCCCACCCAGTCATAAGAACATGCCATACTGGGTCAGACCAAGGGTCCATCAAGCCCAGCATCCTGTTTCCAACAGTGGCCAATCCAGACCATAAGACCATGGCAAGTACCCAAAAACTAAGTCTATTCCATGTTACCATTGCTAATGGCAGTGGCTATTCTCTAAGGGGCGGATTTTAAAACGAGCGCGAATAGCCTACTTTTGTTTGCGCTCCAGGCGCAAACAAAAGTACGCTGGATTTTAGTAGATACGCGCGGAGCGTATCCGCTAAAATCCTGGATCGGCGTGCGCAAGGCTATCGATTTCGTATAGCCGGCGCGCGCCGAGCCGCGCTGCCTACCCCCGTTCCCTCCCCTCACCTTCCCCTCCCTTCCCCTACCTAACCCACCCGCCCGGCCCTGTCTAAACCCCCCCCCCTTACCTTTGTCGGGGGATTTACGCCTCCCGGAGGGAGGCGTAAATCCCCGCGCGCGCGAGCGGGCCTCCTGCGCGCTGGGCCGCGACCTGGGGGCGGGTACGGAGGGCGCGGCCACGCCCCCGGACCGCCCCGGGCCGTAGCCACGCCCCCGTACCCGCCCCCAAAACGCTGCCGACACGCCCCCGAAACGCCGCGACGACCGGGCCCGCCCCCGACACGCCCCCCTCGGAGAACCCCGGGACTTACGCGAGTCCCGGGGCTCTGCGCGCGCCGGGAGGCCTATGTAAAATAGGCTTCCCGGCGCGCAGGGCCCTGCTCGCGTAAATCCGCCCGGTTTTGGGCGGATTTACGCGAGCAGGGCTCTGAAAATCCGCCCCTAAGTGAACTTAATAGCAGGTAATGGACTTCTCCTCCAAGAACTTATCCAATCCTTTTTTAAACACAGCTATACTAATTGCACTAACCACATCCTTTGGCAACAAATTCCAGAGTTTAATTGTGTGTAGAGTAAAAAAGAACTTTCTCCGATTAGTTTTAAATGTGCCCCATGCTAACTTCATGGAGTGCCCCCTAGTCTTTCTACTATCCGAAAGAGTAAATAACCGATTCACATCTACTCGTCCTAGACCTCTCATGATTTTAAACATCTCTATCATATCCCCCCTCAACCATCTCTTCTCCAAGCTGAAAAGTCCTAACCTCTTTAGTCTTTCCTCATAGGAGAGCTGTTCCATTCCCCTTATTTTGGTAGCCCTTCTCCCTACCTTCTCCATTGCAATTATATCTTTTTTGAGATGCGACGACCAGAATTGTACACAAGGTGCGGTCTCACAATGGAGCGATACAGAGGCATTATGACATTTTCCGTTTTATTCACCATTCCCTTTCTAATAATTCCCAACATTCTTTTTGCTTTTTTGACTGCCGCAGCACTCTGAACCGACAATTTCAATGTGTTATCCACTATGACGCCTAGATCTCTTTCTTGGGTTGTAGCACCTAACATGGAACCCAACATTGTGTAATTATAGCATGGGTTATTTTTCCCTATATGCATCACCTTGCACTTATCCACATTAAAATTCATCTGCCATTTGGATGCCCAATTTTCCAGTCTCACAAGGTCTTCCTGCAATTTATCACAATCTGCTTGTGATTTAACTACTCTGAACAATTTTGTGTCATCTGCAGATTTGACTACCTCACTTGTCGTATTTCTTTCCAGAATACAAATTGCATATATGCTAATTTATATTCCCCAGTTCCCTCCCAATCCTTAATTGAAGCGCACTGGGAGGGAACTAGGGAAGCCCTATGTGCGTTGGCACACATAGCTTTTTTAATTCAGCCCATGCGCGCACGAGTCCCGACCCACCCACACATGTGCGCACGGGAACCGTATTTTATAACATGCGCGTGCCAATGCACACATCATAAAATACCCGAGTCCATGTGTGTGCACTGGGATCCGTGCCCACATGGATGCATGAGTGCAAGTTTTAACATCTATCCCTATGTCCATAACTTTTAAAATAGCAACTCACATGTAAATGTTGGTTCCACCTGGAATGCCCCAGACCACCCACTTTTAACATGTGAAAGCAAAAATACATGCATATGCTTGATGTTTATAAAATAGCACGTATGCAAGTTCATGCTACTTATGTGCATATATGCTAATTTGTATGCACGTAACTCTTTGAAAATTCACCCTTTAGTCTATAAGATCTGTCTTATTTCAGCATATATTCCTCCTTTCTAGCATCTCCTTCCTTACAAGTACTAATGGGGCAAAGAAGCCCATATCTCAAGGCAAGAAGAATGCATGTTACTTTTTTTTTTTTTTTTTTTGCGAGGTCAAAGGGTTGATAACTTGACTAACTGGAATAGGAAGATAATCATGAGGCTATTATTGATACTTCAAAGATGTTCACACATTCAAGGAGAGGTGATAATGAAAATTTGAGGGCAGCGGAGACACAGGGTTCAGATGAGATTAGTAGCTAATTAGAGGCAGAAAAGCAAGGATTTGCCTCCTAAAAAAGGCACTTTGCCTCTAAGCACAGCATAAGAAAACAAGGGTTATAGTAAACTGAATACACCCTGACCCATAGGTCACCCACAAAAAAAAAAAAAAAAAATCAAGCTGAGTCATCCCTGAAACCAGAAGAATAGTTTTAGTTGGAATACTGGTTATTATGCAAGTTAACCCTTAATGAGAAACCTAGTCAAGTGAGGGTATAGCTGTATTCCTTGCAGAGGTCTGTTTCGATCCTACCAGTTTTTCAAACACAAAGGCCAAATCATTTGTGATAATAAGACTTGGTGGTATTATGTACTATGGTGTCAATGACAAATATAAGAACAAAATTCTAGAAACAAAACCAATTTATTATTCACCTTTTAAGCCTTTGTGGGGTCTGAATGTCCCCTGTAACTTGTGATAGGCTTGTTATACATGGTAAATTATGTGGAAGCAAAGGAAAAACACAAGAAAAGTGTAGGCAGGAATGACATTTTCAAGGCTTAATTCTAAAGAAAAATGTCCTGCTGTCTTCCATTAAATACTATATAATCTTTATTGTAATAATATATTCCAATAATAGTGTTTTATTATACGGGAACTAATGCAATTGTGTAGATGGACTGGGTATTGTTATACTATCATGTTAAAAGTGCAGCTTGATTCATTCTATTGATTTTACATTCATTACTACACTGAATGGAATAAATTAAAAGTCTAGAATTTTTTTAAATAAAGAGTACTTCAATAAAACCGTGGTAAAATTGTATTCATTACTTAAGTCCCTTCCCAATTAACACAGAGCAAAATCATCATTTATGTCAGTTCTAGCTCAACAAAATACACACAGCTCAATTTTAAAAGTGTTGCTGCACAAAATGTCCACAGGGTATATGGGCCGTGTGCAAGCAGCGCGGATTTTCAAAAGCTGCAACATACTCACGAATGTACCTGTAAATTGTAAGTTACTGAGAGGAGCATGGGCATTCAGGGGCTGGGACAAGACTATGTGCATAACTCCGAATTTTAAAACTGAAAACCACAAGGGTAGATTTTTAAAATAGCACGCGGTCGAATTTTGCATGAATACACGTGGCGAAGCAATCGGACCTCCCCCAGGTCCCTTCCAGTCCGCTCCAATTAAGGAACAGACTGGAGGGAACTTCCCTACCCCCTACTTAACTTTCCTTCCCTTCCCCACCCCGACCTCTAATGCCTACCTAGCTACCACAAATTCTTTTTTTACTTACTACTCCTCGGGAGCAGAAGCAAGTTACGTGCGCCAGCCAGCTCCCAGCGCATGCTTCCCTGGGACCATGGCTAATGGCTGTAGACCTAGCCGGCCTCCGTCCGCTCACCCAGACAACTCCACCAGCCCGCCCCTTTTTCAGGGCCCAGCACTTGTGCGTGTATCGGCACTTACACGCATGGCCGGGCCCTTTTGAAAATGCACGCAGCACTCACAGGGCTCGGCCATGCGAGTAAGTGTCGGTATTTGCACACGTGACCATTTTAAAATTTGGCTGACAGTGCGCACATGGTAAATATCTGTGTAACTTCACTGCTGATCCTGATGAAGAGAGTGTCTGCAGATCTTGAGTTTTAAGGCTTACAGAACAGGGTGAGGGGTCCAAGTCAACTCCGGAGCATGTAAGATGAAAAACCAGAGAGGTCTGAAAGACCTTGCTACTAACCGGACAAACTGGTAAACTAATTGCAAAACTGGGAATGTGCCTCGTGTGAGCACGCTTTAAAATTTGCTGACATATGCATGTAAAAGCCTACAAGGCCCTACGGAAGATACCTCTTATAAATTGGGAGAATTCTTATGCGCGGTTGGTTCATTTTAAAACATATGTGTGCAAGTGAGCCATCTCTTTGGATAATTGGCAGGTTCTTGTGGCCTGGATTGGCCACTGTTGGAAACAGGATGCTGGGCTTGATGGACCCTTGGTCTGACCCAGCATGGCAATTTCTTATGTTCTTAATTAAAAATTCCACTGTATCCTCACATGCGCGCTGATACGCGTGTATGGGTGCACATGCGCTCATTTTAAAATATCCGTCATATTTTAGAAATAAAAACACAAAGAAGATGTCATCAGATAATGACCACTTGGTTTACCTAGTCTGCCTATTTGTGCCTACCTACTGCGCTGTCACCGGTCATAGTAACATAGTAAATGATGGCAGAAAAAGATCCAATGTTCTGGCCTGGGATATACCAACAGATACTATTGTCTCTCATACCCTGATTTTTCAGCTTATTTCTCTCAATTGGATCCTCTAGTATTGTTACTTCCTCTTTCCATAATATGAATGTCCTTCGTCTGGCTAGTAGTCAGTCATCTCTTTGGTATTTTAATTTTGGGTAGTAATTACTGCTCCATGCAGGTTACGCCCATGTCTTCTATGAAGGGTAGTAAGTACCTCTCCGTGCAGGTTATCCTAGTTAATACAGGTTATTTGATCTATGGTCTTCTCTCTCACTCTCCCTTTCACTCAGTCCCTTTGTATCTATTCCATGCAGGCTGGAAATCTATCACTCTACTGAAAGTCTGTTTCTGGTATTTACTACCAATTTCTCATTGAAAAAGTATTTTCCTTCATGCCTTTTACACTTTCCTCCTCTTTGACTTCGTATGATGATCCCTTGAGCTATTTAGTCTATGAAAAACGTTACCTTTTAGTAACTTTTTGAAGCCTGAGAGATATTTGAATGTTTGTATCATATCCTCTTTCCCTTCTTTCTTGTAGAGAAAACATCTTTAGCTCCTTAAATCTCTTGATGCACGGACTATAATGCTGACTTTCACCACTTTGGTAGTCCTCCATACAGCTGCCTCCATCAGTATCCTTTTGTAAATGTCGTCGGAATTGCACAAAATTACTCAAAATGAACATAAGATGTGCCATGCTGGGTCACTAGGAAGTACCTGGCAGATTCCAAACAGTAGATCCATTTCTTGATGCTCACTCCCAGAGATAGGTGATTGCTTTCTCAAGTTTATCTGGCTAATAATTGTTTATGGACTTTTCTGGGAATTTGCCCAAACCCCTTTTAAACCAAGCTATTCTAGATGCCTTGACCATATCCTCCAGCACCAAATTCCACAGCTCAAGTATGTTTTGAGTGAAAAAACATTTTCTCTGATTTATTTTAAATCTGCTACCTGTTACTTTTCATTGAGCATCCCCTTTACTTACTACTATTTGAAAGGGTAAATAATCGTTCCCTGTTTACGTATTCCACCCTTAATGATTTTATAAACCCCTACCACCTTCAAGCTGAAGCGCCCTATCCTGTTTAGTCTTTCTTCTTAAGAGCTATTCTATTCCCTTTATCATTTTTGTTGCCCTTTTCTTCTGTACCTTTTCTAGCTATACTACATTGTGTTTTTATTTCCTATGATTATTTTGGTTGGATTTTCTCTATAATTTGGGTTTTATTAGATATTTAGCAATTATTTGTGTTTTAAGTGTTATGTTATAAATTGTAATCTTTTGTTTGTGGAATATTTCTTACTACAATATCACTTTTCTTATACTGATTTTGATTACAATTAAATATAAATAAATAAATAGGTCAAATCAACAAAACATGTCTTGAGAATGTTATTCCTGGAGTATTATCAAAAGGATCTGGAAATCACTCATCACTATGCCATTTGGAGAGGGCCATTGTGAGAGGGCCAGTACAGTAGCCGAGCTACTGGTAAAAGTTTTCTGGCCTGGGATATACCAACAGGTACTATTGTCTCTCATACCCTGATTTTCAGATTATTTCTCTCAATTGGATCCTCTAGTATTGTTACTTCCTCTTTCCATAATATGAATGTCCTTCATCTGGCTAGAAGTCAGCCATCTCTTTGGGATTCAATCTATCAAACCGCCACGTATTAAACCTAGATCTACAGTCTAGTGGAAACATTTAACCAGATTTTAAAAAGGATGATTCAGAAATGTATAACTACTGATCCCATAAGTTGAGGAAAGTTTATTCCACTCCCGATGCTGACAGTAAAAAAAAAAAGTGAAATTGAACCTATTGGATCCTAGATATGACTAGAACACAAGGGAAGAGCCAACACCATGAAAGACAAGAATCATCAAATATATCATCAAGATACAACAAAAAGTGTGCAACAGACAGCTTAACTGGCAAGAGAAAATCTGCAGGAGACACAGGGAAGAAAAGCTCAATTTTTATGACTAGGGTATTCAATGGGAATGATTGGAAATATCAGTCAGGTGAGTGAGTACTGTTACTGCCTACTATTCAGAATAAACTCTTGGCCACTCAAGTGCAGAGGTCACTAAAAATTGATCTAGAAAGTAGGTCCAGTAGATTACAAAATATACCAACTGGGGCACTGAAGAAGAAGACAGATTTATCATATTAATTTACTGAAACTCTGGAAGAACATAAGAAAATAAGACATGCCATACTGGGTCAGACCAAGGGTCCATCAAGCCCAGTATCCTGTTTCCAATAGTGGCCAATCCAAGTCACAAGTACCTGGCAAGTACCCAAACATTACTATTACTTATTTATTACCGTAATAATAATTTATGGATTTTTCCTCTAGGAACTTATCCAAACCTTTTTTAAATCCAGTTACACTAACTGCTGTAACCACATCCTCTGACAATGAATTCCAGGGCTTAACTATGAGCTAAGTGAAAAAGAATTATCTTAGATTTGTTTTAAATGAGCTACTTGAAAACTTCATGGAGTGCCCCCTGTTCCTTCTGTTATCTGAGAGAGTAAATAGCTGATTTATATTAACTTGTTCAAGTCCTTTCTTGATTTTGTAGACTTCTATCATAACCCCCCTCAGTTGTCTCTTCTCCAAACTGAACATCCCTAACAGTTCAGGAATTACTTCTCAAAGTCAGATGAGGACAAATTTGGGTTAATACCACCCCAAAGGGGAAGGGCACACCAACCATTTAGCATAGGACTATGCACTTCGCTAGACAAAGCAGCTTGAAGAATTGGTGCAACAATTTCCAGTTTTCAGCCATGTCAAAGAAAACCAGATAGACTGAACATGACATTCAGACACCCCAAGGAGACAAGGTTCAATAGTGTCCTTATTGGTTCCTGGAAACAAAGAGATGTAATAGAGAACGAAGTGCAGGCAATGTTAGTTAGAGATGATAAAAGAATACAACGGCAACTGGTGATGCCCTATCAAACTAGTGCCAAACAGAAGATTTTTGTATAGATTTCCACCTCATTAATACCATTTCCAAAATTGACACACTATGCCTCGGGTAGTGGCACCTCTGCTGTACTGCTTTTCTTTCATTTCAAGAAACTCTTGATCCACTCCAATTTGGTTTCTGCCCTCTATATTGCACAGAAACAGCCTTTGCCAAAGTCTCCCATGAGCTGTTTATGGATAAAAGCCATATAATGGTTAAGTGGAGGCAAACAGGATAAAAAAAAAAAACCCTCAAAACTCTGGGGTCTTCAGGCCCAATCCTCGAGGCTCGCCCCCCCATAAAAAGTAAATGAAACGTTTGGGCCTAGTGCCCGATCTCCCCCAATCCAATAAAATATTAGAGGATTTCTTACTATCCTGAAGCTGCCCCTTCCCTTCCCCATTAGTTTGGGTGGGGAAAAATTTGAATCCCTTATGACCCCCTCCTCCCCAATCACCACCACTCTCAACCTCTTTTTGACCTTCTTCTGTGACAAACATTTTCATCATACGCTTCCAGCATGATGAATGAAAGTGCTCAGAATCCCTGGAGGTGGAATCCTGATCTACAACTCCTGCTATTGTGACCACTGTCTTGACTTTGCTGGCAAAGATTGTGCCTCCTTTGACAGCACCAATGGCCCCTTACTAAGGGTGGACCCAAAAAACAGCAGGGTAGGCGATCCAGTGAAGCCGTAAGGAAATAACAAAAGGTGGATGCCACAAGAAGTCTTTTTCAAATATTTATTGTAGGAGACGTTAAAATCATCAATATATGATTTTAACGTCTCCTACAATAAATATTTGAAAAAGACTTCTTGTGGCATCCACCTTTTGTTATTCCCTTACTAAGGGTGGCATGACAGAGCTTGACCAAGCTCAATACAGTGGTGTTCCACTAAGCGTGCACCTGTGGTAGTAGGAAAACTCACACTGGCAGTACTGCTCACTCGGTGCCAGAAGTGATATGTATTGATAGTGTAAGAAGTGAAGGGCATTGACTGCTGCGTCGGTGCCGCACGGAGCCTTGTGTCAGAGGCGGTCCTTTCATCAGTGGCCCACCCTGGTGCACTGGATGCGCTGTGCCGGCGTATGAGGTCCCTCATCACCCAGGTACATCAGCCACAGAGGTGCACCGGTCAGTCGCATCGACGCACCGGCCGCATCAGGGCATTGGCTGCACTAATGCATCGGCCATGTCAGTACATCGAGCCATCTGCTGTGTCGATACGTCCTCCCCATTGGTTGCACTGGCACCTCGGCCCTACTGCCGCATTGGTGAATCAACTACACCAACACTTCAGAACATCAACCCCAGTGGTGCACAGGCTGCATCAGCACATCAGTGGCAGAGGTTTCTCTGCACGATGGTGTCGTTCTCATTGTGCCGGCAGGGCTACTGTAGGCATTTGGCATGGTACTTGGGCCTTGCGCCATGAATGGTGGGACAGACCTTATGAAGCTGCATACATCAACAAATCCAGGGAATCTGGAGTCAGAGGCCAGCGGTTCTCTTCAGAGTTTTGGAGCCTCCAGCAGAAAATGAGTCCTGGGATTGCAACCTGGAGTCCTCAGTCTGCAGGGTTCCAGATAAGTGCACTTTGCTTGACCCAAATTTGAGGGAAGAAGGAGCGGTGTTATTTTATCCTATTTGACATATATATACATATCTATCTATCTATATCTATATCTATCTAACTATATATATTCGTATCATGTTATATTTATTCTACCTGCCTCTATCTTCCTTCCAGCTTGTCTTTAAGCCTCCAAGTTTTCCATACCTTGTTGATTGTAACTTTGACTTATTCCTTTTCCTTTGTTATCTATTATTTACCAGAATTGTTACCTCAGTTTTACCCTTTGTTAAAATGTAAACCGATCCGATATGGTTATCTACTATGAAGGTCGGTATAAAAAACTGCTAAATAAATAAATAAATATATCTATTTATAGCACTCAAAAGTGTTTTGGGGAGCTTAGGTATTCTGAGAAGAAAATTGTCATCCTCGTTAGTTTTCTTCTTTTTTTAATAGCAGAAATATTCTTAGGGGCTGCTAAGGCGGCAAGGTTCACAAAGTTAATAAGATGAAAAAGAAAAACTAACAAAGAGAGAGAGGAGTACACATCTATACGGCCTCCCAGGACCTCCTGCGCATGCTTGGCAGAGTTAAAAGCTCTACCAAATGCCACTGTATGATGTCAACCACATGTAATGGCTAATTCAGCCTGCTTATAGACAGAAAAAGTATTCTTTTTCACCTAACACACAATCAAGCTGTGAAATTTGTGGCTGGAGAATGGGGTCAAGGCATCTAGCATAGTTGGATTTAAAAGGGGTTTGGGACAAATTCCTGGAGGAAAAGTCCACAAGTAAAGATTAGCCAGGTAGACTTGTAAAAACCTCTGCTTACCACTGGGAGTGAGAAACAATGAATGAATTTACTTTGGGATATGCCTGATACTTCTGAGTGACCCGGATTAGCTACAGTCAGAGTCAGGATGCTGGGCTTGATGGGCCTTTGGTCTGACTCATAATGGCATTTCTTATGTTCTTATGAAATAAAAAGTTGGCTTATGCTATGTATAGTATATCTTGCCATTTTTAAACTTTATAGAAATAGGTGGGGAGGGTTTACTCTTGACTAGACATTTGTTGATGAAGCATGACATTTCAGCTTTGGTCTACCTAAATATGAGTATAAAACTAGTCTTACGTAATGTGAAGAACAGTCTGGTTTAATACATTTCATTTTTATGAAAGGAAAGAAGAGAAAGAGAAATCTAATACTGCTGACATGGAGCAGCATTTGTATATTTTTTTTATTCTCTATGAATCTGAGTATCTTATTCTGGCATGGATGAGTTACTGGAAATACAGTACCAAGCAAACTCCTAGGATAATTGTTTATGTGCTAAAAGTTACTTTACCTTGCAACAATGTATAGCAATGTAACTGTGAATTACTTGACTAAGATACTTTAAAAAGGGGTCTGATGAATCATATTCCTAACTAGAATTTCTTTAACATTTGGGCTGTGTCTAGGCTTTATAATCATATCCTCTTTCTTTGTAATGACTTCTACTAAGACATCAGGCAGTTTTTTTAAAGATGAGTAATTCAACATAGATCCTGTTTCGGTCTGACAAAGTTTTTCTCTTTTTCAGCATAGCAATTTAGTGAACAATTGTGAAATTAGCTCCCTTACTTCTTACAGGAAATGTTAAGTGCAAGTTCAAATATAGCATATGTGTCATATTTAGGGAGGGGGGTGAAGGTCATTGAGGGAGATCCTGAGGAAAATGATGACTTCAAAAGCAAACAGGATTGCACCATGCCATTCCATTCACCTTTCTCCTACTATCATTACCAGCATCACATGTACAAATGTAAAGCAAAATGTGCACATTTTGAACAGATGATAAAGCTTTAATCCAGTTTGTGCAATTCTGTCCTGGAAGATTATAATAGTTCAGCTTCTGTTGCAGGACCAGATTTAGCTGAACTCTAATGCGCTTTGCAATTTTTATGTTGCTGGTTGTGTAATCTGTTCTATAGAGAGTTAATGTAAAAACACTTACTTTACATTCTGTCAGCCCTAGACATGTACTGACATGTTCATAGAGATAAGAGAAAAGCAAATGTTAAAGAAATGGTGATAAATACCAACTTTTCCACCCATACCGCTAGATGACGTGGAGTTAAGAAACAACCAGTCGCTTAAGGCACCAGATAATTTTTACAGTTTCAGGCAGTGAATGGTATGGAAAAGGATACTAATAACAGAAATAGAAAATTCAAGTGCCAGTATTTATAAAAAAAAAACCAAAACATACAGTAATTCAACCACATGAGATTAAACATAAGAACATAAGAAAATGCCATACTGTGTCAGACCATGGGTCCATCAAGCCCAGCATCCTGTTTCCAACAGTGGCCAATCCAGGCCATAAGAACCTGGCGCGTACCCAAAAACTAAGTCTATTCCATGTAACCATTGCTAATGGCAGTGGCTATTCTCTAAGTGAACTTAATAGCAGGTAATGGACTTCTCCTCCAAGAACTTATCCAATCCTTTTTTAAACACAGCTATACTAACTGCACTAACCACATTCTCTGGCAACAAATTCTAGAGTTTAATTGTGCATTGAGTAAAAAAGAACTTTCTCAGATTAGTTTTAAATGTGCCCCATGCTAACTTCATGGAGTGCCCCCTAGTCTTTCTGCTATCCGAAAGAGTAAATAACCGATTCACATCTACCCGTTCTAGACGTTAAAGTACAGCATTTAAATATTAAAGGTAAAAAGAAGTACTAAGCTAAGATGGGCTACATGGTTTCTTCTCCTAACAGCTCTTGCATTTAATATTTACAGTATTCTTCCCTGCTTTTAAGCATGGACCTACATTACATACTCATTCACGTTTAATGAAATATGTTTTTCACATTAGTAACTGAAGCTTTTGTTTTACTCTATGTTTTCCGGTATTTATACAAAACATGAGTTTCACAATATGTGACAGTGGAACATTACAAACAAAAAAGACCATTCAGAAATATATATACAGTATATTGATAAACCTCAAAATGGGGGAGAGAGGGAAGTAAAATAAACCAGATTGCCCAGAAAGAAGCCAAGCTAACGCCCTGGTAACAACAAAGCCCTCTTCTGTCAGCCTGAATTGAGCTGGTCCCATTATATGTACTGTATGAGTTTGTGACTGTTTGTAAACTTCTTATGTATGTTTGGTTTGTACATCACCTAGTGTTTTGTTTTAGGCGATTCATAAATCTCAATAAAGATAAATGGATATCCGTGCGTATTAAAACTTACTTAGTGAAGGAGATTTATTCAGGTCCTTCTGCAAGGACGCGGAAATGAAGCTGGAGAGCTGACCCAGATCCCAAAACTATCTGTGAGGGCGCTCCGATTGCCCACTAGATGGCCCTAGATCCCTGCCCATAAAGGTAACAGCAGCGAGGGAGATACCATTCCATCAGCACCTCTCCCTGAGGATGACAGAGATGGTTGCTTCCCTGCCTTGAAATGGGGCTAGGAGTAAGTTAGGTGTGGTCTTATGAGTTAGCTCTTGAAGAGTAAGCAGCTCTGTTGGCTTCCTTTTCTGAGTGAGACCCATCCCCTCACTTGGTGAAGGTTTTGGTTAAGAGAAATCCCTGCCAGGCACTGCCACCATTGTGGGGTTGCCCCTGAGTTAAAAGAGAGACTTTGTTCAGATTTGCATCCATTTGAAAGTTTTTTGACTGGAGGTGATAATCTGATGGTCATGCCCCAGATCCGGAGGCCTGGATCCTTCTAAGGAAAGAGGGGCTGCAGTGACAGTAATCACTTCAGAGGAGACTGTTTGAGGATCAGAGAGCTTTTTCATCCTGTTGGTTGGTGAGGTGGTTTTTGCCAACCCTCCTCAGTTGGAGTTGGAGTTGGGGCTGTAATAGCTCAGATCTGAAATTCTTAACATCAGACCTTTCCTTCTGAGAGGTCACAGACATCAGAAAGGAGAAAATCAGGGGAGACTCGCAGAAGGATCTCCATCCTAAGGGACTGGACATGAGCTGGGTACCAGAGACTGAGAAGCGAGACTCAGATAGCATTTTTTCTTGATAAGGGGAACCCTGCACAAAGTAGGACTTATTTCCCAGTGGCTGGGACTCTTATGTGCTCAGTACAGAAGTGGTAAGATAAAGCCCAGCGAACCTGAGCTTAGCAACGCCTACACAGAAACAGATCCACTGACAGCTGTAACTTCACACAGTTTTGGACTGATTGGACATTGAGTTAAGTTTTGGAAAGAATCAATAAAGTTTTCTTTTGAATACCCAGTAATGGGTCACATCTATGTATCCCTCCAGCATAGCATCACAGAACCTCCATAAAGATCTAGAGATCCACACACAGCTGACGGAAAGGAAGCCCATCACTGCCTGGGCCAAGAAGGCCAGCCTGCACCCCCATACAAAGAATCCACCCTTGGGGAACTGCAAGAAAGGGAGAGGACAGTGAAGACAGCATGACTTTACCTATGGCAAGTCTTGCCTCACAAATCTGCTTCACTTTTTTGAAGGAGTTAATAAACATGTGGATAAAGGTGAACCGGTAGATGTAGTGACTTGGATTTTCAGAAGGCGTTTGATAAAGTTCCTCATGAGAGGCTTCTAGGAAAAGTAAAAAGTCATGGGATAGGTGGCAATGTCCTTTCGTGGATTGCAAACTGGCTAAAAGACAGGAAACAGAGAGTAGGATTAAATGGACAATTTTCTCAGTGGAAGGGAGTGGGCAGTGGAGTGTTTCAGGGATCTGTATTGGGACCCTTACTTTTCAATATATTTATAAATGATCTGGAAAGAAATACGACAAGTGAGGTATCAAATTTGCAGATGATACAAAATTATTCAGAGTAGTTAAATCACAAGCAGATTGTGATAAATTGCAGGAAGACCTTGTGAGACTGGAAAATTGGGCATCGAAATGGCAGATGAAATTTAATGTGGATAAGTGCAAGGTGATGCATGTAGGGAAAAATAACCCATGCTATAGTTACACAATGTTAGGTTCCCTATTAGGTGCTACCACCCAAGAAAGAGATCTAGGCATCATAGTGGATAACATATTGAAATCGTCGGTTCACTGTGCTGCGGCAGTCAAAAAAGCAAACAGAATGTTGGGAATTATTAGGAAGAGAATGGTGAATAAAATGGAAAATGTCATAATGCCTCTATATCGCTCCATGGTGAGACCCCACCTTGAATACTGTGTACAATTCTGGTCGCCGCATCTCAAAAAAGATATAATTGCGATGGAGAAGGTACAGAGAAGTGCGACCAAAATGATAAAGAGAAAGACTAAAGAGGTTACGACTTTTCAGCTTGGAGAAGAGACGGCTGAGGGGAGATATGATAGAGGTGTTTAAAATCATGAGAGGTCTAGAATGGGTAGATGTGAATCGGTTATTTAGTCTTTCAGATAATAGAAAGACTAGGGGGCACTCCATGAAGTTAGTATGTGGCACATTTAAAACTAATCGGAGAAAGTTCTTCTTCACTCAATGCACAACTAAACTCTGGAATTTGTTGCCAGAGGACGTGGTTAGTTCAGTTAGTATAGCTGTGTTTAAAAAAAGGATTGGATAAGTTCTTGGAGGAGAAGTCCATTACCTGCTATTAATTAAGTTGACTTAGAAAATAGCCACTGCTATTACTAAAAAGGTAACATGAAATAGACTTAGGTTTTGGGTACTTGCCAGGTTCTTATGGCCTGGATTGGCCACTGTTGGAAACAGGATGCTGGGCTTGATGGACCCTTGGTCTGACCCAGCATGGCATGTTCTTATGTTCTTAGATATATACATTCTTGTGCATGCCATTTGGAAAACAGTTAACTTAACTCTGCACTTGGAATATGATAATGAAAATTCTGCACATCCTCTTATAACCTCCTAATGCTGACGCAGGACATTTTTCTTCCTATGTTGGATTATATGCCTAACATCAGGGTAAAGTCTAACTTTAAATACCAAACAATGTGTTTGTAAATCGGGAAAGAAAATCCACAATACATTCTTTGTCTACAAAGCAAAAATAATCATCAATTACAACTAACACTTCTATAACTCTACTGATGTACACTGTGCTGTACAAAAACAGATGAGACAGTCCCTGTTTAGTAGAGCTTAGTCTAAGCAGATAAATACAGGGAAAAGAGATTTTGGGACTCAAATTTACTGAGAAAATGGGATAATGAGGGATTAAGATTAAAAAACAGCCTCAAAAAAGTGAGTTTTTAGACTGGATTTGAATAATGCAAGGTAAGGAACATGACTCACCAACTTAGAAAGTCTGTTCCAAACATACGGTGCAGCACAGAGTCTGAAGTTGACATTGGAGAAGGGCATAGATAGGAGTCATTTGCCCGATGAGCAGAGTTCACAAAGAGGGGGTGGATGCAGGGAGTAGGGGTGTACAGGATTCAAAAATGTTGTGTTTTGTTTTGTTTGGGCGTTTTATTCTCTCAAGAATTTCATTTCATTTAATGTTTGTTTCTTTAGTTAAAAAAAAACAAAACAAACATGAAAAAAAAATAACCTAAGAAATGGAAAAAAAAATGGGACCTCCCATCTCCCACCCAAGAAAATGCAGGGGCCAGGAACCTCCCTGGCCACCACTTACCTGGTTCGTGGGGTTCTGTTGATGAGGCCTAGACCCAGGCCAAACCTCAGCCTTACGCAGGCTTACATCATGGTAGGTCATGGTAGCTCAGCCTAGGCCTGACTCCAGAGCCCGATACCTGGACAACTAGATCAGATCCTGGGGCCCAGCCTGGAAGCCAGGTCCTGAAGCCTGGGTCTAAGCTCTATGCTGGGGCCCGACACCTAGCCCTCAGCCTAGGCTGGGTCCCAATGCCTGGGCCTAAGCCAGGGTTCAAGACCAAGCCCAACTCTGGGCCTTGGCCTGGAGGCAGGGTTCTGATGCCTGGGCCTGACATAAACCAAAATGTAGCCCTTTTTTGAGGAGTATGCACCAGAGTTAATTTACTCCAGTGCATCCCCCGCAGACCATGTCATTTGAAGAAAGAAGATGAAGAGGACCTAAGAGGCTGGGGCTCCTGCCTCCGGGCTAGACCCTGGGCCAAGGCTCTGTTGTCAGGACTCAGCCTCTGTGCTGGGCCTGGTGTCAGGTCTGGCAATGTCAAGCCTGGGCCAAGGCCCAAACATCAGGACCTGACCTCTAGACAGAGCCCTGACACTGGGTCTGGGCCCAGGCCAGACGGGTGACTTTTTATTTATTTATTTTTTTTTTAAATCGATTTTCAAAACAAAACGAGATTCTGCCAAAATTTCATTGGAATTTAAATCATTTCATTTTGAAAACAAACCAAAACAAAATAGGATATTTAGATGTCATTTCCTATTTCGTTTCTCCTGAATGCACATCCCTAGTAGAGAACAATAAGAAAGTAGAGATAGTGAGGAGCTGCAGAGTGATGGCTCTTGTACGTGAGTAAGAGGAGCATGAACTATATATATATATATATAAAAGATAGGGATCTGGCATAGCGACTTTGGTGAAAGCTAAATTATGTAGCTGAATTTTGGACAGATTGTAGTGGGGAGAGATGGTTCATTGGGAGACCTGTGAAGATCAGGTAGCAATAGTTTAGGCAGGAAGTGAAGAGAGTGGATAAGAGTTCTAGTAGTGTTCACAAGAAGGCACAGATTTTGGTGATGTTATAGAGAAAGAAACAACATATCAAGGTTGCTATCCCAACAGCCGAATCCAAGGATGCCTCTAATTTCTGCAGTACAGATAAAAGCATATGAACACAATCTGAACCTCTGAGACAGTAGGCCTTAGCGAGTGGTGGCAGACATTTAACTAAGTAGTTTTTGAACAGTTATGTTCCCAAAACAAGCTGCAGTTTAGTAAATTTACTTGTACACAGATCTTTAACTCTCAAATATTAGTTGAAATTTTTTTTTTTATTGAGCATGATTAGCTTTTAAAACAAATCTTGGTCCAGTTCAGTGGCTTAGTATCAGTTCAGTTAGACCTCTTGAGTAAAATCAACAGTAACTGTTAATTATAACAAAATATAATATCAATTGTATCTTCATATGGATAGGTCAGCCACACTATAACACAAATATCTGAAATAAATCTCCTTATAAATTTGTCAGATAGGGAGAGGGAAGGGGGATATTGGGTAGGGATTACACTCTCATTGTTTTAAGAGCATCAGTTCAAAAGATCTGGGTTTGATTGCAGAATAGGTTTATCACCTGGTTGGAATACAAAAGAAAAAGTGTAGCTAGCACAATTTAAATAATTAATCTTAATCTCTTAAAAATCCTCTCAGAGGTCACAGGACCCCTCTTATTTATTTAAAAAAAATTATATCCTGCGTACTTTATATATGTAGTGGGCTACAATCTTATTCTTCTTGAATTGCTTAGAGCAACTCAAAAAACCTGAAGGAATCGGGAAAAGAGTTCCAAAATAAGGATCCGCTATAGAAAATACGCAGTCTTTTATCTCACCCAGTTCAGCCAATTTTAGGGGTGGTACTTCTAACAAGCCACAATCTGTGAAATGTAATGATCTACCGGGATGGTAAATCTGAAGCACCAAATTCCCATGCCCCTAGATAACGTCAAGGGAGGGCGGGGATTGCTGGAACAGGGGACTTGGCAGCTGTTCCCACACTGGGGCAGATGAGGGAGCTTCAGTGATGGCCCCAAGCTAGTGATGGGGCAATATAGAGGCACACAGTATGTTGGCCAACGAACTGGCCAACTATATGTCATCACATTGACTAGCAGACTATCGGTTGTCAGAATTATATATCAGACTCAAGGACAGCCATCACTGCATCTGTGGCACATCTGTGAGCTGTACCACTGACCACATCAGCAAAGTTGCAACAAGATAATCAACATGCACCTTTATGTCCCTTTGCTGTTTGGACATTTTATTAATGAGTGACAATATTTGAACAAGCAGTTCTGCATAGCCTATTCACTGGTGGTCAATTCGCCATGGTGGGTGTCTGGGTTGTTACGCAGTAATTGCTTGGCTGCAACCCTCAGTTGGGGGCTCCCCACTTGTAATGAGTAATTCAGCCTGCATATCAATAGAAAAAGCAAGTTTCTGCCCCACAAATGGTGTTTTTCGTAGATAGCAGGATGAATTAGCCTCCTTGAAGAGTTTGCCTCCTTGAAGATTTGACTACCTGGTTAGTTCTTAGCTTTGGAATCAAATGATATAACTCACAAGGCAACAGCCATGAAGGAATTCCCACATATGCTCAGTAGAGCTAAAATCTCTACTAGCTAGGAAAGAGGTCCATTTGGTGCTGTCAAGTGATGTTACCTACATGAAATGGATAATTCATTCTACTATCTATGAAAAACTTGCTATCTTCAATTTGTTTTAAATCTGCAACTTGTGAATTTCATGGATTGTCCCCTAGTACTACTGGAAAAGGTAAATATTTGTTCTCAAACTTTTATCATAGCCTTTTCTCAATCGTCTCTGCTCAAAGCTGATTAGCTTTTCTTCATAAGGGAGTCGTTTCATCCTCGTTATTTTAATTGCCCTTCTAGGTACATTTTGTTATTCTACTATGTTGTTTTTGAGATGGGGAGACCAGAACTGCACACAAGAGATCTATACAGAGGCATTATGATATTCTTTGTTTATTCTCCATTCTTTCCTAAAAAATTCCTAATATTCTATTTGATTTTTTGATCATCACCTCACACTGAATTAAGGATTTCACTGTATTGTCCACAGTGACTCCAAGATCCTTTTCCCCTAACATAGAACCCAGCATTGTGTGCCTATAGTCAGAATTATTTTTTCATATGTGCAGCACTTTATGTTAATGTATTAATCGCCTTGTTTTAACCAACCCAAAGCAATTTACAATCCTAGATCTCATAACTAAAAACAGCCATAACTGTTAAATTATAACAAAATATAATATTAATTGTATCTTCCTAAGAATAGGTCAGCCACACTATAACACATATATATGAAATAAATCTCCTTATAAATTTGTCAGATGGGGAGAGGGAAGGGGGATATTGGGTAGGGATTACACTCATTGTTTTAAGAGCATCTTGAGGGAGTTTTTAATATCTGAGATTCGGGAAGTTGTGCATATTTAAGTTACTGTTTTTATGAGGGGGGGGGGGTTACCACATTTATTTATTTATTTAAACACTTTTATATACCGGCGTTCATAGGCATATCACATTGGTTTACAGATAACAGGGGGATAAATATATTTATCTTTTAAAAAACAGGGGGAAAAATGTACACATCTTTGAAAAAACTCACACAAGTCCTTTATGTACATGTGTGTGTGTAAAAGTGCATCTCAAGTGTTTTTACTGCCAGGGAGTAGGGAAGGTTGTGCTTGTTGTGTGTGATATGTCCTGAAATTCTTCTTTCATTTTTATTTCTCACATTTCTCAGTTTTATTGATTTATCATGTTGAAAATATATATATATATATATATATATATATATATATATATATATATTTTGTGAATTGGATGAGGGCACACTTTTTCACTTGGCCATAGGTGCCAGATTGCCTGGTTATGGTTCTGCAAAATTGACAACATTATTTGGTTTTAGGCTAGTTGGCCTTGATTTATTTTTGGGGGTATTGGTTATGAGGTCTGACAAATATGTAGGGGGTTTTAAATTGTTTTGTGAACGTAGGTTTAATCTTCAGGGGTTATTGAAGATGTCTGTTTCTAATTGGGATTTTACTAAACTGAGATAGTTTATCACGGGAGGGACAAAATATTGCGAGGAGCATCCCTGCAATATAGAGCCCCTTCCTGAAAATCTATTGCAGCAGTACCACAGCGTGATTTACTACAGCAGCAAAAACATGCAACACAAAACTCGTGCTGTGGTACAGGGCCTACTAGCAGAAAGTACGCCCATCTTAAAGGGCTAAGGCCCAAAATGTCTCTCCCCACCCCCAGTCTCCTCCCCCCACACCAATAAATCAACATCACTCCAGAGGTTCAATGGCAACCCCCGCCTGCCCCCACTTTCCAAGGCAGCTGTGGCCCCCAAAAGAAATAAAATAAGGCAAATCACATGGCGACAGCCTGCTCCCTTACCTGACCTCTCCCTAGCTAGGGATCACCTCCATCGAGCCCAACCCTTCCCCACACCCCTAGCCAAACAATGTAATATCCCTGGGGTCTAGTGGTTCCTCCAACCCAAAAAAAGGATTCTAGTGGTCTAGGGCGGGGACAGTCAGACACACATCCCCATCCCTCCTCCCATACCTCTTAAAGAAGTCATTGGTTTTCAGTGGGGATCTGGAGTCCCCCTAGCTCATCTTGCCCCTATCACCAAAACCCTGGAAGCCTGCACAACATCAGTGAAGTCCGAGGTTTATACAAAATGGGATAGAATCCCTAGATAGAACCTACACCTCAAGTTCTAGAGACACACACTGCATCGACAGAAACTCCCCCTGACAATGGGTGCAGAGGAAAACTAGGGTGTTTCCCCTTACAACTCACAATATAAAAAAAAAAAAAAAAAAAAAGAGTGTCATCTTCATAAAAGCAACACAGGTTCCCTCCACTAACAGGCACTTTGTGAAGTAAAACAAAAGCCTACAAAAAAGGTGACTCAGAATCTTATATTGGAAATCTACCATACCATAACAGTACTAATTCCCAGAACTCAAAAGCACCAGTCCTACCTATGTAAAGGGTTAGGGTTAGAATACCAATTCACCCCCCTGTTGGAAAACAGACAAGCCCAACTGCTTCTATGGTGAAGTCCAAAAGCAAAGCATGCTCAAGAAACACTGTTTGAATCATCAAGAAGGCTGCTCATCCCGTAAAACTGTTGCTAACAGTAAATTTGACAGTTGCTTGGTTTTGATTGTAAATATTACCCCCCTTAACATAAGGCTTGAGGAAACCTGCATGGAGCCGCTGTTGCCACCACATACAGCTTGCTGGGCAGACTGGATGGACCATTTGGTCCACTTCTGCCGACTATTACTATGTTACTACCCCTACGCAGAACAAACATGCCACCAAAATCTCTCACCTCCGTCAATACTGAGAAAAAATGTCAGTCTTTTCCCATTGCGCACTCCTCCAATCCCTTTTCTCCTCCTTCTCTGAGTTTCCTCTTGTCTATTCAATCCATGCTCATTCCTCCCCTCACCCAATCCTTGTGTTCCTGCACACCTCTCCCCACAATCTCTTCCCCAGTCCCTGTTTGCCCCCTCCAAATTCCAAGTTGCCTCTTCTCACTCAAACCCTGAATCCTTTCCTGAGTCTCTCTCTACGTCTAGCTCCTAGTTAATTCCTGAATCCACATGCTCTCCTTCTGCCCCATTCCCAAGTTCCCACTCTAAATCTTCCCTACATGAGACTCCTCTGGCTCTCTCAACCCCCCTCCCATTCAATCCCCCAGTCCCTACACTGCCACTCAGTCCCACTGTCCCTGTTCTCCCTTTCTCACCCAGGGCCTCTCTCCTGCCCCCTGCCTGCTTGTACGATAGTAGCACAGAAAGTCTGAAATCTTTGACCTACTCCTCCCCCTTTCATCCCCAGTCCCTCTTAACCCTTCCCTCTAACAAAGATTCCTCTCTCAGAGCCCCCACTAATGATCCTCAGTCAGATCACAGTGAGCCAGAGGCTCAAGTTATTTACTAATTAATGTACTTGTCACTGCTCCTTTACATTTTCAGCCAGTGGGAGTGCGGAGCCCGCAACAGAGCAATCCCATGAGGCAGGGAAAGAAAGACATTTCAGTGCTGAAAGGAGGTGACTTTTTCAGTCTAGCCACATCGGGAGGGGGAGCTGGCGCCCTCTAGTGTGGTTCTGGCCATGGTGCCCTTCAGGCAGTGGCACCTATGGCTAGCTATGGTTCTGGACAAATGTAACAACCTATCATCATAATTAACATCCTTATACCCTCCTATTCCATTTCATATACTGCCCAAGTTGATAGTAAGGCAGGGTTCCAAGTGGAACCCTGCCTGACTACCTTCCGAAAAAAACTCAAGACTTGGCTTTTCGTCCAAGCCTTCCCTGAAACCTAACAATGCAACAGTTTTCGTCATATAGCTCAATAGACTAAATGTCCGACCCAGCCATTGTATATTCATTCGTGTTAATTCTCCAGTTCTTCCTGTCCTTTGTTTCCTGGCTACTCTAGCCCCCAAGTTTTATTCTCCATGTTATTTGTATCTGCGCCTCGGCCTTCTTGTTATATGGTTCTGTTAAGTTAACCCCTAAGTTTGATGTAAACCGGCCTGATATGAAGCTTGTCATGAAGTTCGGTATAGAAAAATGTTAAATAAATAAATAAATAAAATAATCTCAAGATTTTAGCTCTGGCCATCTACATTCCACCTAATAACATCTAATCTTCACACTTTGCTTTTGTCCACATTAGATTTCATCTGCCTTTGAGGAGCCCAGTTTCCCAATGTGACAAGGTCTTTCTGAAGCTCCTAAAAGTCCAATTTTCCTTTAAATACTTTGAATATTTTTGTGTCATCTGCAAATTTCATTATTTCCCTTGTTGCTCTCTTTTCCAGATCATTAATGAATAAGTTAAACACTTGTCACAGTACAGATCCCCAAGACACTCCATTATTTACCTCTCTCCATTGGGAAAGCTGACTTTAGGTGTTTCAACTATGGTTTTGCGAATTGTATCATGAAGAGAACAACTTTCAAAGCCATTAATATAGGTAACAAGTGTTTTATCCATGCAAATCGTCCATCTGAAAACTATTCCCTCATTGTGGCTAAAAGGAAGTCAGCTGTTTCACAACAAACCTAATTTTAACCATATTAGGATGAGGAATTCTGGGAGTATGTTAGGGGAGGACAAGAATGTCATTTTCAGATCTATGCAAATTGGAGTTGATTTTAAAAGACGCGATCATATTATAACATGCATGCGTCAGCGTGCACATATTATAAAATAGGATTCCCGTGCGCCCCTCGCCCTGACCCTCCCCACCCCCTCCTTCTGGCCCGGCACTTTGCATGTATCGGCGGTTCCGCGCACAGCGGGGTCCTTTCAAAAATGCGCGCGGCATTTTAAAGTTTGCCCGATTATTTTCAGTGAAGAAACGCCTCAGAAAAAGGAGGTGCAAATGTCTGAGGGTAGTTTGTACCTGCAGCATGTTTCAAAGTGAAGGCACATATTTTAGCCTTGAAACCTGAGACAAAGTCAGTGGATAAAAAGTATCTGCAGACTTTGCCCCATGACATATTGTTTGAAAATTGCCCTCAAATTGTATAAGGCCATTAGCAGAACTAGGTATACATTTCTGACCTGGTTTATAACAAGGAGGTAAAAGGGGCAGAGCAGAGCATACATTCTTAATATGCTTATTTTACTCGATGATACTATGTTAATATTTGTATAAGGATAAACTTGTTTTGCTATGTGCTAGTAGACAGATGATCACTGTTCCTTCAAAGTCATGTTAATCTGATTTTGTGTCTTTTTCTTAAAACAAATGTATAATGTAGAATGCTATTTTTCATGCACAATTTTCCCTTTGCCCCTCTCAGTGTACTAATATATTCTTACTGTTTTTGTACCCTTTTTGACCTTACTGTCATCAAACATCCATTGTGTTTGGTGAACTCCTACAGAAAAATATTCTATTGCATGGGAACCAAAAGATGATTTTTCTTATCTAGGCATGCAAACATTCACCTTGGGTCTTCAGGGAACAGAAAATAACAAATCTAAGAATAAATAAATAAAACCTGCATTTTCATCCTGTCATCTGAAAGCATGCACCATTACCAACATGAAACATCTTTGTAAATAAATATTTACCCCAGAAGAGTTATCCCTGTTCCATTTAATAATAGCTTTATATTATGCCTACATGTTAAATATTTTTTGCTCCTAAATATTCATGCATATATTTCTAAAATAGGTAGAAAATGTATGCGTTTTCTTCTATTAGAAATGTTCACACATACTGAAACATATGCACATAATTTCAGAGCAGAACTATGTTGTGTTTTACAAACTGTGTAGCTCCCACTGCAAAATATTATAAAATATTAGGATAAATCTCCATATGGCCACTTACATGTGCAAATGGTGTATGCAAATAGGTTTGATAATTAGAATCATATTATACTTTTGAAAATGCAAAAATTAAGCAAGTTCAGTCCAAATTTCTTTCTAACGCCATCCCCTAAAATCTGCTCAGTCCAGATAAATGTACATAGTTATAGGGAACATGTACATATGTTTACTTGTATATCAGGTGGGAAGTTTTATAACAGGCCATATTTAAAAAAATGTTTCATGTTATTTTTGTTTCGTGTCATTGTCTGTTTGATTTTGTTTTTAAAATGGTTCGGGGGTGTTTATTTCAGGTTTCCCTAATTTCAGAGTTAGTACGTACTAAAGGGACTTAATGTGCACTAACTGGATGTTAGTGCGCACTAACTGAAAATCTTACTGATAAGTTAAAAAGTGTCAACTGGGAAGCAGTTCATTAGCTAGATGTATGGTTCTGCAATCCCATTGGCTGTCTCATTAGTTACTTGTTTGTGTTGCCAAGGTTGCAAGGTGGGATGGCATGTGCCTGGTAGCAAGTGTAAAAAAAACAAATGTTATAATAATAACATCAAATTCTAGTCAGCAAAAGCAAAAGCATATAATGCAATCCCTTTGTATTTTAGGAAAGGGACCCTAGCATTTTGGGATACGCAAACTTTGAATTCCCTGGTGTGTAGGTAACTGTTAAGAGGGAGAGTAACTATGGTGACTGTATGGTGTAATAGGTCACTCCCCCCCCCCCCCCCCCCACCGACACACACACACATCAGGCTACTTTTTTCTCACCAGTCATCACCCTATCCAGTCTCTCTCTCACCTGTCATCCTATACAGTAACCCAAATCACTCTCCTCTCACCAGTCACCCCCCTCCATACACACACCAGACTGCTTTTCATCAGTCACCATTCCAACCAATCTCTCTTCCACCAGTCACCGCAAGGAGTCACCTCATTAAACCCCCCCCCCCCTCACCAGTCATCCCCACACACCAGGCTTCCTCTCTCTCACCAGTCACATCCCAACCAGACTCTCTCCCACCTGTCACCCCAGTCACTCCCTCTCTCAATATTCACCCCCACACACTAGCTTGCCTCTATCTCACCAGTCACCAGCCCAACCAGTCTCTCTCCCATCTGTCACCATATACAGCCATACCAGTTACTCCCCCTCTCACCAGTTAGCCCCCCCCCCCACATTCAGGGGAATTCAAAGTATGCATAATCCAAAATGCCAAGGCCCTTTCCTAAAATACATAGGGATTGGCAAATTCAAAATATGCAATTTCATTACATGCTTTTGCTGACTAGAACGTGATGCTAAACCACTTATTGTTTACACTTGTTACCAGATACTGGCCATCCCCCCACAAACACCACCTTGCAACCCTGGCAACATAGCTTGGAGATGAGATGGCTGATGGGGGAATATGATACAGGTCTTTAAAATCTTGAGAGGTCTAGAATGGATAGATGTGAATTGGTGATTTACTCTTTCGGATAATAGAAGGACTAGGGGGTACTCCATGAAGTTAGCAAGTAGCACATTTAAAACTAATCAGAGAAAGTTCTTTTTTACTCAACGCACAATTAAACTCTGGAATTTGTTGCGAGAGGATGTGGTTAGTGCAGTTAGTGTAGCTGCATTTAAAAAAGGTTTGGATAAGTTCTTGGAGGAGAAGTCCATTAACTGCTATTAATCAAGCTGATTTAGGGAATAGCCACTGCTATTATTAGCATCAGTAGCATGGGATCTACTTAGTGTTTGGGTACTTGCCAGGTACTTGTAGCCTGGATTGGCCTCTGTTGGAAACAGGATGCTGGGCCTGATGGATCCTTGGTCTGACCTAGTATGGCAATTTCTTATGTTCTTTAAGGAGACAGCCAATGGGAATGCAGAACCACACTTCTATCTAACAAACTACTCCCCCAATTGACACTTTTTAACTTATCAGTAACATTTTCAGTTAGTGTGTGCCAACGTTCAGTTAATGTCCACTAAGTCGAGTTAGGGTGTGCTAATATGAAATACCAAATTTTACAAAGTTTTGGCATTTTTTATTTTGTTTCATAGTGCTCCCTAAATGAGACTAAATAGACAATTTCATTGCAATTTTCTACTTTGTTTAAAACAATTGCACATCCCTAGTATATACTGTTTTGAAAATATTTTCACTCAGACTTGAAATCACCAGTTTGCTGATACTTCCACCAGTTCATCTCCAATTCACCTAGACCCTCTAACACTTCGCCCTGAACCCCAGCAGTTCACCCAGACCTCCCACCGAATAATGGCAAACAGACAAGTCTGATTTCACTTGTTCCAGTCAATTAGTAGGTGTAAAAGTTAATACGTATCTATCTCTTAGCACCTACCATGCATACTTCTGAACCCTTCCCCAGAATGCCCCTACATTGCCCCTTTTTTCTACCAGGAAAACCTATGGGTGAAATGGAAAATACACACAGGGCCGATTTTAAAAGGGTTACGCGCATAAGGGTTACGCGCATAAGGGTTACGCACATAAGTTATGCACGTAACCCTTAAAAAAGCCCCTTGTGTGCGCCGAGCCTATTTTGTGGGGCAGGAGGCATGGCCGAGGCCTCCGGACCAGCCCCTGGGTCGGGTGATGGCGCGCACAGGGTTACGCCTGCTTCGGGCAGGCGTAACTCTGCCAACAACGGTAGGGGGGGTTAGATAGGGCCGGGGGGGGGGGGGGGGGGGGTTAGGTAGGGGAAGGGAGGGGAAGGTGCGGGGGGGGCGTGGTGGAAAGAAAGTTCCCTCTGAGGACGCTCCGATTTCGAAGTGGCCTCGGAGGGAACGGGCAGCGCATGTAGGGCTCGGCGCGCGCAAGGTGCGCAAATGTGCACCCACTTGCGCGTGCCGACCCCGGATTTTATAAGATACGCGCGGCTACGCACGTATCTTATAAAATCCGGCGTACTTTTGTTCGCGCCTGTTGCGTGAACAAAAGTACGCGCACGCGTAAGTTTATAAAATCTACCCCACATACTCTCAAGGTTTATAAAACAGCACATTCATGAATACATGCTACTTACACACACATATATGCTGTTTTTACACAGAAAACCTCTTAATTTATTCTCGAGTGTGTAAATCTTCCTGAAAACACTCTGCATACATAATAGCAGGTGTAATTGTGTGTGGGTAAATTTGGTGGGATAATTTTCAAAGTGGACTTAATGTGCATATATTTGATTTGAAAATTAGTCTAACTTATATGTGTATTTGCCACCTAATTTTTGTGGGCTGTTATAAATCCTTATTAAAATTGTAGAACCCTGACTCTGATGCTTTGGTGAACCATTACAATACAATGTGATGAATCTCCACTAATTTATGAGATAAGCATAGCAAAGTCCCACTATCTGGCATGCCTGGAGTGGAGGAGTAGCCTAATGATTAGCTCAGTGAACTGCGAAGAAGGGAAACCAGGGCTCAAATCTCATTGCTCTTCCCTTGGACAAGCCACTTTACCCTCCATTACCTCAGGTACAAATTTAAAGGCAGAGTATACAAAACTAAAAAGAATAGCATAGTTCATGCCCTTGAATGGAACGTGCTAGTTCCCTGAGATATCCCCTCCTGCTTCCTACTCTAGGCAGCAACCTGCAGGGAACAGGAGAGGAGGGGGGTGATGTTGGAGTGGACAGAGCATATTGCACAGCAGAGAAAACTATTCTGCTCCTTAATTCAACCACTCCCCCTCCCTATCTGATGCAGGAAGGGACAGAGCAGTGCAGAGAGAAACTATTGATTAGCATTCTGTTTAAATCTTCTTTGTGGCAGTAAAAACAAAAACGCCCAGCTGCTAGATGCGAATTGGTTGAGCTTTCCAGTTGGTTAAGTGCTAGATAATACATAGGGCTTTTACTCTATATAGGTTCTAACACAAGTATTTTTTGATGACAATTTCAAAACCATTTCCCAGGCTGTTTGAAAATTTCCCACTCTTGCCCAGGTAAAATTATGCACAGGAATCTACAATGGGAGCACTTTTACTAGTGGGAAGTGTAGATGGGTTCAGAGGCAGGATTAGATGCAGAGATTTTGCATTTTCCAACTACGCACATTGGCTTTCATGGAAAAATTATCAGCAGAGAAAGCAGGTTCAAACTTGTGTGGGTAAATTTTCTCTTGGCAATATTCAAAGGGAAAGTAAACGTGTATGTTTCCTTTAAGAATTGGTGCAAAGTCCCAATTAAGAGTACCACAGGACTTTGCAACTAATGCATAGTTTTGAAAATTGTCCCGTATTGTAAACATCTGTTCAAACACATAATTAGACAAATCTTAATGAGGCATTAGTACTCTATACCCTGTTTGAGACCCCTGGTGTGCCTCAGGGTTCATCATTATCTGCCACCCTATTTAAAGGTAAATTTTATAAAGGACGCACGGGCGTCTCTGTGCGCACATCGCCGTACACAGGTTATAAAATCCAATGCCTGCACGCACATGTGCACCCACTTTTATATCTCATGCACACAATAAAGGAGCGGACTGGGAGGGAACTTCCCTAACCCCCTAACTATCCTTCCTCTCTTTTCCCCTCTCTGGCCCGACCCCTATCCCCCCCAACTCACAAATTTTTTTTATTTTAAAACTTACCTGCTCTCACGAGCAGAAGTAAGCTCCGCTCGCCAGCCGGCTGCCAGCGCTCGCTTCGCTGGGATAGTGCCTAATGGGGAAAAAAGATCGGGAGGGTCATCTGGTAAGGGAGGGAAGGAGGGAGAAGTCGGGGTAGAAAGGGCGAAGGGGGCATGCTATACCTGTGGGGTAAAAGGACACTTCCGCAAGGACGGTCCTCAGAGGGACTGCAGCCTAGGTGAAGTGATGTGGAGGGGAAAGGTTGAAAGCAGAGAGCTCTGGGAGTGGATAGAAGAAAGAGTAGAGGTGGAGGGGTGTAAAGTAAGAGCCATGGTGGATTCTGGGAGTTGTCAAACCCTGATCAGGCCAATGCTGGTTGGAAAAAAAGGGCAAAATAGATGTGACTCGATACGACTCAAGTCCGGATATGAGGAGGTAAAGAGGGCATGGGTTCGGTTGAAGGAATATGGTGAGGGGAGCTGGATGAGGGTAGTGCTAGTAGAGTATTTACCATGACTTGGGGGGAGGTCTGAAAAAATGGTGGAAGGGACGGAAGACACTAGTCCTTAACTAGAGCCCAGAGGAGATGGCTGGAGGAGGAGGGGCAGGAACTAGGGCAGGTTTTTCCATTCAAAGGGGGAAGAGGTGGGGAGTCCGCCCTGGAAAGTCAGGTAAGCCCTGAAGCCAAATGGAAAAAGAAAAGAGGGAGGGGGGGACGACCAGAGATAAAGGTAAGGACGATTTACTGATCCTATTTCTTCAGTTTGGCCATGAGCAGCAAAAGGATCCCAGGGTAAAATAATTATTAATGAATAATTATTAAAAGGGTGTTGATTAAGGGAAGGAGTGAAGATGCATAAAAACCAGAATTGGTTGCCCCCGTATTTCCTCGTCTGGAGTGGTTTATTATATAGGATGGGGAAGGATATAAAGAGGGGAGAGGATGTGTTGCAGTTAGTGGTGCTGAAAGCTTTTCTGGCAGTTCTTCTGGCCAGAGATTTAAAGCCAGGTAAACCAGTACTGTGCTTCCTGTCCAGCATGCCCACTAGTCACCGAAAGAAGCCCACCACAGGCACTCCTAATACCCCTCCCACTGGTAGGGCAGCTTGGAGCACAATTAGCACTGGACATCTTAGGTCCCCTAGACTGGAGTAAAGCTGGATATCAGTACATATTAGTAGCTTTAGACTACGCTACCAGATTCCTGTGGGATAACTACAAAAATTATAGCAGAGGAACTAATGAAGATGTTTTGTAAAGTAGGCATTCCTTGGGAAGGATCTAGCTTTATCTCCAATCTATTTAAACACACCTGTGGATTGCTCCAAGCAAAAACCTTAGAACAGCAGCTTATCATCCGCAGACTGATGGATTAGTGGAGCAGTTTAGTCGCAACTTGAAACTCATGTTGGAAAATGTATTTCAGGGAACGTGAAGGAGTGGAATAAGCTTGTCCTAGAGAAGTTCCGCAGGCCTCGACCAGTTTTTCTCCTTTTGAGTTCATGTATAGAAGGCAACCAAAGGGTTTGCTGGTGATGGTCAAGGAGGGGTGGGTAGGGGCAGAAGAGGTAGGAGAAAATGTGAGACTATATATGTAAGTTAAAACATCTAAAGGATATTATCAAACAAGCATAGGTGAATTTAGTATGGGCCCAAAAGAAACAAGCAAGTTTTTATGACAAAGGGGCATGATTGAGGGAGTATAAAACAGGGGATGAGGCTAAGTGGAAAGGCCCTTTCAAGATGGGCTCCATAGATTATGAAATCCAGAAAAAGGGGTCTAAAAAGAAGCAGGTTTATCATGTGAACTTATTAAAGTCATGGCTAGCCCGAGAGACCCTAATGATTGAACCAAGTGGGGAAGAGGAGCTGGAACCACAAGTGAGTGAGGCTTTAGCTAGGAAGACTGTGAATGTAGCTCCTGATCTATCCCCCTGGTTCCAGGAGGTTTTTAGTACACAACCTGGCCGAACTAACGTGATAAAACAGCATAGTAACAGAACCAGGAATAGTGGTATGTCAGCGACTATAACAACTACCGGAAGTCAAATGGAAGGAGATAGACTGACAGGTTAAGGAGATGTTGTTCTTGGGTGTAATATAGGAATCCAGGAGCGCTTGGGACAGCCCCATTGTATTGGTTCCAAAATCAGATGGAACTGAGAGGGTCTGCATTGATATCCACGCCATAGGGCCTTTTCCAATTTAGGAAGCTGCCGTTTGGGACTCATGGGTGTACCCTGGTATTTCAAAGGCTCATGGATTTAATACTAAGACCTCATTAAGCCTACATTGCACCATACCTAGATGTAGTGATGTACTCACGGGACAGGGATTCACACCTGGGAAAGGTAGGCACCGCATTAACTTCAAATCACAATCCAGGGCTTACAGCAAATCCAAAAATAGCGGCAAAGGAGACTCATTATTTGAGGTTCTGGATTGGGGGAGGAAAAGTACGTCTTATAATTTCAAAAGTGGAGGTGATATAAGGATGCCCCTGACTGAGCACAATAAAGCAGGTTTGGGCCTTCTTGGGGCTTATAGGTTACAACAGAAAATGTATACACCAGTTTACAGAAATAGTAAATGAAGTTAATGGAATCCCTAATTAATGGGTACTCCAACATAAATAAATCAATTTATAAATTTAAAAATGATTGGGAGGGTGGAAAGAAACTCCCATCCAAATAAAAAGGCTTCATGGAGGTATTAAGACATAAGCAACTGAAAAATCAGGGGACAGCTAAGACATGCTACCTCTACAAGAGAAAACAGGGAATCCACATAGTAAGATGGTGGCAATGCTCTAATACCATTTACCAGTTTCCACATCTGGGAGCTATACACCAACAAGATTACTATTATGTCTCCTCTCTACACTAATGGTACATTCTATATAAAACCTAGTATGCGGATGACAGAAAAATCTTCTAATTCCTTGTAAAGGATACAACTGGGGGCAAAGACTTACCCTGGATGGAGGAGGAATGGTGAAATGTCAGGGTCTTCTGGAGTCAAGTCTGTCAAGTTTCCCTCCCTGGGATCAATGGGAAGGATGTATCAGGGCTGGTAAAAAACATCATCTGATGTTAGTCTTTCTTCTCCTTGCAAACTTCCTTGGTCAGGTATGGATCTTTAATCCTGGGCATGTGATCGCTCCAGGATGATGCCATTGCTTCCCTTTACTAATTCATAGTACATGATGACTTAAAAAGACTGATTGGCTCATCCGGTCTGTTCAATTAGGCCAATTTATCCCTGGACAGGAATATCATGGGATCAGGCTTCCCTAGTGGGCTGGTCAGCTGGGCAGCCTCAATGCTAGTTCATGTTCCTTGCAAGACAGGCGAGGCCGGGCTGGATTAGGGAGCAGAGTGGCTTTTGTCTTCATTTCTGCTCCAGCTTTTGCCTCACTCTTTCTCCCCTCCCCCCCCCCCCTGCCCCAACTCCTGTTCCCTACATACTTCCTGGGAGGGGAAGAATGGGAACAAGAGGCAGGGAGTTCTCTGCTGAGTGAGATTCATTGCTTAAGCCCAGCATGCCCATGTGCAGAGAGGGAAGAGGACTAGAGTCAGGGAGGAGAGGGATGGTGGAGTGTGCTGTCAGGGGTAGAGTGCTGTGGTCAGTCCTGCAGGAAGGGGGGAGAGTGATGGAACAGAGCTTGGAAAACAGAGGTGAGAGTCTTGGGGGCATCTCTGGGGGTGGGAAGTAGTGGGAGGCGATAGAGAGCAAGAGAATATGTGGGTTTGAGTGTGAGGAGGAGCGTGGGGTTGTGGAGTAGAGAATGTTGATGCATAAATACCCCGCAGCCCCAATCCACACTGAATCTCAAGGAGAACACAACTGCAAAGTTCCCAAGTAAAGCTTTTGCAGAAAGGTGACTGAATAAGGAAAAGAGATGGAAAAAAAGTTTGCTGTTTCTGACCACATACAAACATCTCACTGGAAATGTAAACAAGCTTAGCAGTGTCCTGCAAAGTGAGATAAGACTGAGCTGATTTCATTCACAAAAATAACAGATTGGGTTAGAAAATTAACCATCTGTGAAGATGTGTACAGCTAACAAGACATGTTGGATTTGGGTCAAAAGGCAAAATCTAGTGAGAGCATAAGCAGTGAAATGTGTTTAGAAGAAAGTGTGTGAGTGGACCAGCCAAGTGGGTGGGAAGAGGAGCCTGTTGAGCAGAGAGCTGTGGCTAACAGCGGTACCAGGTACAGGAGCCACAGGACCAGCCACAGTCTGCCTCTGGAGCTATCCACATTAGGGGTGTGCATTCGTTTGCAACGTATTGGCATATTCGTTGTATTCGTGGGGGTCACTAACGAATAAACCCCCACCCTCCTGACCCCCCCAAGACTTGCCAAAAGTCCCTGGTGGTCCAGCAGGGATCCTCGAGCGATCTCCTGCACTTGGGCTGTCGGCTGCTGGTATTCAAAATGGCGCCGCTAGGCCCTGTGACATAGTAAGGGCAAAGGCTATCGGCGCCATTTTGAATACCGGCAGCCAACGGCCCGATTGCAGGAGATCGCTCCAGGACCCTCGCTGGACCACCAAAGGCTTTTGGCAAGTCTTGGGGAGGTCAGGAGGGTGGGGGGTTGTAGTAAATTAAATTTAAAGGGTTGGGATGGGGTTTCTTTTGGGAAACAAATATATATGTAACTAATGAACGGATCGGGGTCCCCCGAGAACAGATGCAATGGATTTGGGCCCCGACGAATACGAATACCGAATGGGACGAATCCGTCCCTGCTGCATATCCCTAATCCACATTGCCAAGAATATAAGCTAGCTGCCAGCAATAAAGCATGACAGCCTGTATCCTTCTTACCCAAGAGAGGTTTTGTCAGCTTCCTCCTTTGTATTTACTACGCCACCCTAATAGATAACTGAGCATTCAACTTACCCAGGTCAGTTCACCCCCAGCAACCTTTCTCTCCCCTCCCCTCCCATTCCTAACTACAAATCTAATCAGCCACCAATACCAGTGGGGTTGTTGCCCAAAGCCCCATCCTTCTAGTACCCCATGGCTTTCCTGTCACACAGATCCAGCTGATAATTCTTTTGCTATGAATTCACTCTTTTGCAACTAAGGATTCTTTATGTCCTACCCAGAACCTCTTAAAGTCTGAACTTCGAGAAGTTCTGGGAAAGGCATAAAGTAACCACAGAGAATCCTTAGCTGCAAAAAAGAACAGGGAGTAGAAGATTGATCAGCTGAGCCTCTTTGGCAGGTTGCACTCTCCTCTTCCTCTACATCCTCTGCCTTCTTGGCAGATATCTAAGGAACTAATTTCATATGAGCCAGGCAAATTTTCAGAAGGCTGCAAAAGTATGCATGTACTTTCGCTGTTGCATGGAACGTTTTCCATAGAGAAAGAGGGTGTTTTGGGAGTGCTGTGAGGGCATGCCAGAGTGACATCAAAAAGGATGCATACAATCCCATATTTTAAAAGTGGATTACATGGATATAGCATCAAACACATGCATGCTTTTACACCTGCTAATAAAGTCATGGAAATTATATCTGATTTCTCTTTTGTCTGTAGTCTGTGGATGGAGGGTCTAGGGCACGTGATGGAGGGTGTGCGTGAATTGGTGGAGGGCCTGCGTCAAATGGTGGAGGACTGGGTGAACTGGTGCTTGGAAGTACTCCCTCGAGTATTTTCGTAAGCAAGATGTGCATGTCCATCAGCCAGCTTTATAAAATAAAATACTTGCCACCATGCATAAACTGAGGGTTACTATGCGCATATTACAATTATTTTGCATGTAAATACATGTACTTTTAAAAATAAATGGTGAACAAACTATGTGAATCCATGCATTAAAAATATGTTCACTTACTGAAACATACACATATACTTTCAAGGCAGAGATATTTATAAACTGTGACGATCCCACTGCACAGATCATAAAATACAGGCATAAGTTTAGGCCCACCTTATGATGTATGTGCTGAGTTATGCACACTATTGAAAAGTACCCTTCCTAAGTTAGTTTTAACATGTGCTGTGAATAATCCAACTTTCCATGTGAGTAATGCCAGAGCTAAGCCTTGTAATTTGCATTCTGTGGTCTACACCTTAAATATAACATAATATTAGCCAGAATGCAACATTCCAGCCTCCATTGTAATTGCTACCACAGTGGTGGAACTCTAAAGACAAAAGGACTTCTCTGTTGTAATATCTTGTGAACTATGATTGGTTTACCATTTTCATCTTTTTGTGTCTACAGGTCATTACAAAAAATATCTTTCATCTTCTGTCTGTTAGAAAACAAACCAGTTCAGTAGTTCTTTTTTTTTTTTTCTAAACAATGACTACTTTTAACCAGGTGCTTGAGAAAATAACTCCAGTAACAAAGAAGATCCTAAGATTATGGGCGCACAACAAAGACACTGTTTTGTCTTAACAGGAAATAACAGCAAAAACTGAGGTGTTGCTTCCAAAATATTTGATTGTAAAGAAGGTTCATTGCACTGAAATTAATTCATCTATAGCAACAAATATGGAATGCAATCATTATATCTACAAGTACGGACTAGATTAAACATCTGGAGTGGATTGGAGCTTCCCGAATAACTTCAGTGGTGGGCTAAGAGAGGCTGTCTTTTGTAAACAAATAAAAATATGGCAACCCAAGATGGGCTACCAACACAGCCATGACCCTAACATTATGTGCTGCAGCAGTCAAAAAAGCAAACAGAATGTTAGGAATTATTAGGAAGGGAATGGTTAATAAAATGGAAAGTTATAATGCCTCTATATTGCTCCATGGTGAGACCGCACCTGGAATACTGTGTACAATTCTGGTTGCTGCATCTCAAAAAAGATATAGTTGTGATGGAGAAGGTACAGATAAGGGCAACCAAAATGATAAAGGGGATGGAACAGCTCCCCTATGAGGAAAGGCTGAAGAGGTTAGAGCTGTTCAGCTTGGAGAAGAGACGGCTGAGGGGGGATATGATAGAGGTCTTTAAGATCATGAGAGGTCTTGAACGAGTAGATGTGAATCGGTTATTTACACTTTCGAATAATAGAAGGACTAGGGGGCATTCCATGAAGTTAGCAAGTAGCACATTTAAGACTAATCGGAGAAAAAGCACAATAAAGCTCTGGAATTTGTTGCCAGAGGATGTGGTTAGTGCAGTTAGTGTAGCTGGGTTCAAAAAAGGTTTGGATAAGTTCTTGGGGGAGAAGTCCATTAACGGCTATTAATCAAATTTACTTAGGAAATAGCCACTGCTATTAATTGCATCAGTGGCATGGGATCTTCTTGGTGTTTGGGTACTTGCCAGGTTCTTGTGGCCTGGTTTGGCCTCTGTTGGAAACAGGCTGCTGGGCTTGATGGACCCTTGGTCTGACCCAGTATGGCATGTTCTTATGTTCTTATGGGGTTAACATGCTCTTCTAAGGTCAGACTAGCTTGAGAATAAGCAAAGAATATGCAACCTGTTACTCAACTGGATAATCTTCTCTTTCATATCTCAATCCAAAACTTGTTGATACCAAAAGAAACAAAAAGCTGAGTGGACGTTCTAAAGTCTTTAGTCCATTCCAATAGATAGTAGGGGTGCTTTTTTGTAATACAAAGTGTGCAAGGCTTATTAACCTATATTGGAATTGGTTTGGGGAGAAAGGATGGAAGGGCAATTGACAGATTGAGATAGAAATCACCACTTTAGGCAGGAACTTAAGGTGCGCGCATAGCACTCTCTTGCTATGATGAAACAGATGTTATAAAATTCTCAAGAAGCAACTACAAAATGTGGTTGTTTTCATTCTGAGTGAAACATCACATCTGTTGGCAGTGTTGTGGCCTTGCCACTGTAGTTCCCCTTTCTCTTCTGCCAGCCTCTTCTCTGATTCTCCTCTTCAACACGCTCTGTCTCCTTGACAGTCAGAGGAGGTATGTGCCTCCTTTAAGTATCCTTCCCTTTCCCTTCTCCCACCCCCTTTCCCCCCTGCTGTCCTTCGTTCCTTCACATGGTGTGAAATTGGCCTGACCTGAGCTATGTGGGGTAGGGATGTGAATCGTGTCCTCGATCGTCTTAACGATCGATTTCGGCTGGGAGGGGGAGGGAATCGTATTGTTGCCGTTTGGGGGGGTAAAATATCGTGAAAAATCGTGAAAAATCGTGAAAAATCTAAAAATCTAAAAATCGCAAAACCGGCACATTAAAACCCCCTAAAACCCACCCCCGACCCTTTAAATTAAATCCCCCACCCTCCCGAACCCCCCCCAAATGACTTAAATAACCTGCGGGTCCAGCGGCGGTCCGGAACGGCAGCGGTCCGGAACGGGCTCCTGCTCCTGAATCTTGTTGTCTTCAGCCGGCGCCATTTTCCAAAATGGCGCCGAAAAATGGCGGCGGCCATAGACGAACACGATTGGACGGCAGGAGGTCCTTCCGGACCCCCGCTGGACTTTTGGCAAGTCTCGTGGGGGTCAGGAGGCCCCCCACAAGCTGGCCAAAAGTTCCTGGAGGTCCAGCGGGGGTCAGGGAGCGATTTCCCGCCGCGAATCGTTTTCGTACGGAAAATGGCGCCGGCAGGAGATCGACTGCAGGAGGTCGTTCAGCGAGGGTTCCGGGTGGGGGTTGTTTTTCTATTTTGTTTTTCTATTTTGGGTTTCTCCTGGCCAAAAAGGTGTTCAACTGTCCCTGCTCCCTCCTCTTTCTCTGTCTCTCCCTGCACATTTGTAAGCCTTCTGTCTGTAGCCTCCACTCTCCAACCCCTCTGTCTCTTCCCTATTAGAACTATTCACACTTTCACCTCTCTCATATTTTTCATGCTCTTAGAGTCACCTGCTCCTTTCCAAATTCTGTTCTCTCCCCAACCAACTCACCTCACTCCATTCTTTCAAAATTCAAACCTAAAATGAAGCCTGACAGACAGAAACATGCATTCAGTTCCTCACTCACTCAAAGACATTTAACAATGGACATACAATGGAAATGTATTACATACAAGGAGTATAAGACACACGACAAGTCACAGAGATGTCTATTTTCCTCTCCTTATCCTCTTGCTTCTCCTTCCACCTCCTTTCCTATGATTCAGTTCTCCCGTTCCTCTCATCAGCATGGACACCTGATCACTGTATTTGACTTTCTTTCACAAAGTTTGTAAGTAGGAGCAGCACTAAAGAAAAGAGGACTGAGCATGCTCAGTTTACTGTGTGAGCACTAATTCTGCATTGCACAGTTGAACAGAATTTGCACAAAATTCTCCTCTTGCACAGATTTCTGCATTTGTCCCACAGAATTGTGTACAGGTAAGGTAGCAGCCATGGTAGTGGAGGGCTGTATGGGCCAGAAAAGAGGAAGGAATAGTGTTGTTGTCAGCTGAAAGTGAAAAGAAGCAGTGAAAGGCTGGCCTACTTGAACCGACAGAGTTGGGAGAGTTGGCGATGGCCCACATAGACTGCAAGAGTTGAGCCTGGAAGGAGCAGTGGGGAGTCCACTGGAGCCTGAATGAGAGCGGTCAACAGCAAGCTTGGGGGGAAAGTAGAAGAGAGCAGGGGGTTCTGCTAAAAGGAGATGGCAGACAGAAATCAATGGAATCTTGCTAAAGTGAGGGGGCAGGAGCACACAAAGAGAAATCTTGTAGTCTTGCTTGAGTAAGGTGAGAGAACTGGAAAAGAAGCTTTTTCTCAGTCTGCCCCTGGGGGGAGGGCAGACAGAGATAATTTTTTTTTTCGGGGGGGGGGGGGGACAACCAGAGAGAAAGCTAAGGGATCTTGCTAGGTGAGAGAAGAGAACTGGGGGAACAGAGAAAGAGCTGGGGAGGGCTTCAAGCCTTGTGGGAAGCAGACAGAGGAAGCTGAGGGTCTTGCTGGTAAGAGCAGAATTACAGTAATCCAGCTTTGGGAGTATGATGGCTTGTAAAACCATGCGGAAGTCTCTGTATAGGAGGAGAGGTTTGAGTTTCTTTAATGTTTGAAGTTTAAAGAAACAATCTTTTGTTGTGTTGTTGACGAATTTGTTGAGACTGAGTCTGTTGTCTATGATGACTCCCAGGTCTCTAACTTGTTGCGTGGTGGAGAGCCTTGCGGTGACCGGATGTTGATTAGTGTTAGAATGTGAGGAAGGGGTATAGTTTTCCGGAGTTATAATGAGGATTTCAGTTTTGTTTTTGTTTAGAACCAAGTTGAGGCTGGTGAGTAGATTGTTGATAGCTGACAGACATTTATTCCAGAATGATATGGCTTTGTGTATGGAATCTTCTATAGGGATGAGGATTTGAATATCATCCGCGTATAGGTAATGTCTTAGCTTAAGGTTAGTGAGAAGTTGACAAAGTGGGAGTAGATAAATATTGAAAAGAGTCGGGGAGAGGGATGATCCTTGTGGTACCCCCCTTTTGGATTCGATGGTGTGGGACTCTTTGTTATTTATCTTGACCTTGTATGTTCTGTTCTCCAAGAACGATCTGAACCAGTTAAAAGCTACTCCTGCAATGCCGATGTCTATTAGGCGTTGCAGGAGGCATGAGTGGTTAACGGTATCAAACGCTGATGAAAGATCCAGGAGAGCGAGGAGGCAAGGTTGGCCCTTTTCTAGGTTGAAAATGATAGTGTCTGATAATGATGTTAATAATGATTCGGTATTCATAGACTTACGAAAGCCAAATTGGTTTGAGGTGAGGATGTTGTTTTCGTCAAGATATTCTGTAAGTTGTTTGTTTACAACTTTCTCCATAACTCTGGCAATCAACGGGAGGTTTGCTATGGGTCTAAAGTTTGCTGGGTCTGAGGTGGGTAAGTTGGGTTTTTTGAGGAGCGGCTTGAGTATGGCTAACTTGAGTTGGTTCGGGACATGTCCTTGAGTGAAGGAGCAGTTAATAATGTCTGCTAAAGGTTTGGCTATGGTGTTGGAGATCAGACTCAGTTTGTTGGATGGAATATGGTCTGATGGATGGGAGGATGGTTTTATCTTCTTGAGAATATTCTCTATTTCTAGAGTGGATGTGAGCTCAAAAGTGTTGAGCACTGTTAGTGAAGTGTTAGGTTGTTTGACATTTGGGTGCGATGGTTGTTGATCTGTTGGGAGTGGTGGTTGAGCGGTTGAATGAGGTGTTTGTTGAGTGGGTGATTGCGAAGATTGGGGGGTGAGGTTGATTACGTGTTTTTGATGTGTAGATGGTCCCTTGAGGGGGGCTAGAAGTGAAGTGATTTTGTTGTCGAAGAAGTCTGCCAGTTCGTTCGCTTTATTGAGTGCTTGATCGTCTGGAATGGTAGGTGCCGGGGGTTTTGTGAGGGTTGATACATAGGAGAAAAGAGCTCTTGAATCAAAAATGAGGTGGTGGATTTTTTTGGAGAAGAATATTCTCTTTGTTGTGTTGATGTTGTTTCTGTATGAGTTAAGGCATGATTTGTAGATGAGGAGGTTGGTTGTAGATGGGTTTTTTCGCCAATTTTGTTCCTTGCATCTCAACTCGTGTTTATGATTTTTTAGCTCCGGTGTGAACCAGGGTCTCCTGTTGTCTTTGATTGGATTGATAGATTTAGTTGTCATGGGGCAAATTTGATCTGCAACCTTTTTAGTGATGTTGGTCCATGATGAAGTTGCTGACTTTACGTCGGATAGGTCTAGGTGCTCAAGTTCCTTGGCTAGGTGTTCACCGAGTTGGTCTCCTGAGCACTGTTTCCTAAGCGATATAGTTATAGGTTGTGTGGATTGTGGTGGAAGTTCTATTATTTTTAAAACCGATGATATAATTCGATGGTCTGACCAAGGTATTGGAGTGCAAGTTGGAGTGGTGTGGGTTGTGATACCTTCATTTATAAAGATAAGGTCCAGCGTATGGCCTGCTTTGTGGGTTGGTTCAGTCACTATTTGTCTGAAACCCATATTGTTGAGAGAGGAGAGAAAAGTTTTACAGTTGGTAGAATGAGGTTGGATATCTACGTGCAGATTAAAATCTCCCATGAGGATGGTAGGTTTCGTGGAATTTAGGTGTTTTGCTGTAAGTTCTATGATGGAGGATGGGTCAGCTTCCAGTATTCCTGGGGGAGCATAGATTAGGCCGATAGTCAGATGTTTTGAGTTGAATAGGGCAAATTCAATCTTTGATATGTTATTGGAAGTCTGCAAAGTCAGACCCAGTGTTTTTTTGGCTGCGAGGAGAAGTCCACCTCCTCTTTTTTTGGGTCTGGGAATAGAGAGAACATCGTAATCCTGTATGGGTAACTGATTTATTAGTGCAGTGTCGGAGGGTTTTAACCAGGTTTCTGTGATAGCACAGATGTCAGGTTTTGTATCGGATAGGTAGTCGTTGAATATATGACTTTTCTTAGCGATCGATTGCGCATTAATCAATGTGAGTGAGAAGAGAGTTAGTCCAAGGAATTGAGTGAGTGGTGTCAGCAAGATGGGCCTGAGCCTTTATCTGAGCTATATCCCCTTTCCCTCCAGGGTTTACATGTTTAGATCTTTAAATATGTTCCTATATGCTTTATAATGAAAACCATTGACCATTTTAGTAGCTGCCCTCTGGACAGACTCCATCCAATTTAAATCCTTTAGAAGGTGTGGGTCTCCAGAATTAGACAGAGTGCTTCAAAGAAGATCTCACCAGAGTCTGATAGAGAGGCAATACCATTTCCTTTTTCCTGCTGGCTATTCCTATGCACTGACGCTTCCTTCTGGAATTTGCTGTTGTCTTACCTACATGTTTGTCCACCTTAAGATCATCAGTTACGATCATCCCCAGAAACCACTCTTGTTTCTGCACAGAATTTCACCCCCTATATTGTATTGCTACTGAGGGTTTTTGCGACCCAAAGGAGTAATCCTGCATTTTTTTTATCATTAAATTTTAGCTGCTAGACTCTAGACCATTACTCAAGGTTCACTAGATTCCTCCTCATGTTTCCACGTCTCACAGGGTGACTACCCATTTCATATTTTGGTATCATCCACAAATAGATAGACTTTTCCTGATAGTCCTTCCACAATACTGCTGATGAAAATATTGAAGAGAACCAGACTGATTACCAATCCCTTCTACACATCACTGATAATCCCCTTTTCCTCGGTATGATCTCCATTTAAAAATACCTTTGTTGCTTCCCACTCGAGCCTTTTCTAACTCCCATTAGTCAGCTAAGAACTTATTAGTTTGATTTAAATTCCACCTTTCAGGCACTTCAAAGTGGATTACATACAGGTATTACAGGTATTTCCCTATCCCTAGTGGGCTTACAATCTAAGGGCCTGATTTACTAAGGCTTCACTCCCATTCTGTGTGTATGGGAAAAATTATTAGTAAATAAGGTTCCTAAGTTCGTACCCAAGGCAATGGAGGATAAGATGACTTACCCAAGGTCACAATGAGTGGCAGTAGGATATGAACCCTGGTTTCTCTGGTTCTCAGCCCACTGCTCTAACAACTAAGCTACTCCTCCACTCCACTTGGAGATGTGCAGGCTCTACATACAGATGAAGGAACAAATAACCCCTTTTCAGAGTATGATTTTCCTATGTTTTTCTTGCAAAATGAATACAATGTAATGCAGAAGAAAAAGAAACGCCTGAGTGGCATTTTAGCTGTTGTGAGATTTGGACTGAATAGGCTGCATGCATTTTTTGAATATTATGTATGCAATTCTCAAAACACACCTGCCTTATGATTTCACATGATCCCATTTTTATAGCAGACGACAACTGAAGGACACTAATTTTACATGTAAATATAATTCCTGGACAATATAGGAAATGCACTGTTGCCCTTCAGTAGTATCCTCTGTATGGTATCAAACAGCACTGTGCAGATGACTGTTTTAGGGATGAAGAACAATTTAATCCCAAGTTATGGTCCCTTCCCTGGTGTGGAGCTCAGATATCACCTAAATACAGGCTTATTCTCCAGTAAAGAATCAGTCATATCATGAAAGCTAAAGCACCTAGGGCGTTCAGTTTTTTTATGTCACCTATATGGAACCATGCCAAATGCCTTGCTGATATGAAGTACATTATAACTAGTGCCTTCCCTTCATGTAACTCTCTAGTCACCCATTAAAAAAAAAAAAAATGATTAGATTTATCTAAGCCCTAGTTCTGGTGAAACCAGACTATCTCAGATCCAGTAAGCCATTGGATTCCACAAACTGCACTGACCTGTGTTTTAGCTGCGATTCCATTAATTTACTCAGACTAAGTGGCCGGTAGTTCTCAGAATCATCCTTACGTCCACTTATATGGAGAAGAACCACATCTGCCTGTCTGTAGTCCTTTGGAACTATTCCTAACTCTAAAGAAATAAGGATCAGACAGCAATGCTGCCAGAATATCCCTAATTTCCCTCGGATGTATCCCATTTCTTGATCTACTTTTAGTTTTGTTAGCTCCTTAGGAACACAAACTTCTGAAAACGATGGAGGTCTATCTCCCTTCCATTCAAATGTGTGGAGGTGTAGCTTAGTGGTTAGAGCAGCGGCCTATGAATCAGGAGACCAGGGATTCAAGTCCCATTGTCACTCCTTGTGACCTTGGGCAAGTCACTTTACCCTCCGCTGCCTCAGGTACAAACCGGGGGGGGGGGGGGTTATTTTGCGTTATGGCCTTTTCGCATGCGGGTCCAGAGATGATAGCCAGGCCACTTGAGAGCCAAAAAAAGAGCATCTAGAGAAAACGTCAACATTTTCTTTTTTTGGAATGTGTTAAAGTCTCTCAGGTCAGGAATGGGTCTGAATCCCCCAGCTTCCTTCAAAGCTATAAGTACTTGGAATAAAATCCCCATTCTCTCTACTGCAGGTGGACAGAAGCCTTCAAGAGGGAGGGGATCCTGAACAGATCCTGAATACAGAAGGCCTAAATGCCCTCCAGGAGGGATTTTCAAAGGCCATAATCTGTACACATTCTTGACACCCCAGAGGACTAAGCTGATGGCGCACAAAAAAATTCATTCTCTCTCCCTCAAGCTGATCTTCCTGCACCATAGACTGGGCAGCTGAATATCTTCTCCAGACTCAATCAAAAACCTGATTCTGGCTTTAACTGAATGGGAATGTGCATTTTACAGCTCCTCTGTCCGTGCTGGAGCGTCCTCAAGCTTTCTCTTCGGAGTCAAGAAATCTCTGGGAAGTGCCTTCTCTCTGAGAAAAAAAAGCTACTGATCTCTGAAACCTGTTCTGGAGCCTCTGAAATGTTGCAGTTGGAAGTGGAGCAGGTTGAGTGAATGGTCTCGGTCCATTGTTCCCCTTTAAGTTCTTTCCAGAGCACGGCATGTTAGCAAGTCACTCAGGCACAGCTCTGAAGTTTGATGCTGCTGGCCATGCAAGTCTGGACTAGAGGCAGTTCAGATTCCTCTGACTATAAAAGAGTAACATTCTTCTAGTTTCTCCAAAGGAAAAAAAAAACAACTGAGTGAATGTTTGGACTTGATTCCAGAGGATACGCAAGTAATTGACCACATAGAGCTGGTACAAAAGAAAGAGTACCTCATCTTTTTTGTTTAATCAAATTAGACATACAATTCTATTTTGACTTGTACTTTGAGATGCAATTCTAGTGGGCCTGCCTGGGTGGTGAAGGAAAAAGAAAAGGTGAAAGAGGAAATTGTCAGTTGCTCTCAAATAAAACAAAATTTAAAGGTTAATACAATTCTTTTCTCAAATAAGACAAAAACCTAGTAATCCACCTTTGTTTGCTCTGTTCCAGCAGTTCAGTAAAAGTGTGTGGTTCAGCTCCACCAGATCTTAAAATCTGAGGCTATTGTATTCAAAGGTCAGCATTATTTGAAAGTTTTATGATGCAAAGAACAAAAAACCCTATACAGCTTCATTTGATGCATTGTATAGCCTACTCTGCAATTTAAAGGACTCAAAGAAAAAAAAGAGGGCATGCTTCTTTTCTCTTGTCAGTACTCATGATCAGTAAACAGGAACAGGATTAACCAGGTTACCACAGATCAATGGGTTTGTTCATCACAGTTCTTTGTAAGGTCATCCAGAAAACCTGAAAGCGACTAGTAGCAGTCACCTTGAAATATCACAAATCCTGTTCATGCCAAAATAGGTCTTTCTTTAACATATGAGAGGAAACTGAAAACATTTCCAGACATATTTATTTATTATTTATTTATTTATAGATTTTTCTATACCGGGGTACGTAAATAACATTACCTCGGTTTACATTCAAAAAGTAATTCAGCATTGCGCTTTACAATATAACAAGGAAACTAAACGAAAAACAATACAGTATATAACTTTATATTAATAGAATATCAGCAATATATGAGAGATTGTGGCAGTTAGGAAGAGTAGTTGAGGATTCAGATCATTGATCATTGATATTTGTTTATTATTTGGTACCAGCAATTATAGAAAAAAATTTTTTGTCATAAATTAAAGACAATATCATATCATTGTCTTTGCTAATGAAAATAAAATATCACTATAAGAAGTGGAAACCTGGGATCATTGGGAAGTTGCTGAGCCCAGTCTTGAAGGCTGCAATTAACCTGGAGCCGAGCCTGGTCCGTAACCCGCTTACCATGACTCGAGGACAGAGTAAAGGGGACAGAGAACAAAAGATAAGTGGCGCATGCTTCTTGGCAGACTGGAGCCAGAGACAGGGGACAATGCTGGTTGGCAGAGAGCCCTGGAGAAGGTGGAGCTTGAGTTTGAATTCTCTGGCGCTAAAAGCCTGCAGCTCAGGGGGATTATCCTTTTTGCCCTGTTTACCGCCCTCCCTGCTTTGTTTTCAGGGTGCATTGTTTGCTGAATTGTTCATCTTGCGTTTGCTGCAGCTTGGGGAGGTTTGAGGCCAATTTGTTGGTTTGTATGGGGTGGCACGGCTCAACCTGGAGGCTAATCTTGTGATACTGGAGTTGGAGGATGCTGATGACATGCTGAAGGCTGCACTTTAGATATGTGGCTAGAGGGTGGCTGTTGGTGGCTATTTCCCAAGGAGCTTTTCCTGCTGGGTTGTGGCAAGAGTGCTACGCTGGATGGAGCCTGAGGCCAAGGAGGATCATAAGTGACTCCCACTGGGACGAGGCAGTGGGTCACTCAGGTTTCGGGGGAATGGTGAAACAGGTATACTTTGTTATGGCTTGGCCTTATTTTACCCAAAATACTGTCTGTGCTTTTTGTTATGAGATTTCTTTTTAGAGGAATGGAGAGTGTGGAAAGGCCAAGTGATCTCAGATATCCATATTAACTGTGGATGTGATTTATTTACTTTGGCTCTCATATTTGTTTTCTCTTTCCACCCAGGCAGAGGATCCTCTGGCCCTGGGCTCTGTGTCTCCTGCTAGGGCCTGGGAAAAGATTCCTTACCCTTGCATTCTCACTCCCTCATTCCAGAGACCTAGGCAGGAGACTTTCTTGATCCAGCTTGACCACATTATAAAGGAGACTGAATGTTTTGCATAGCAGTCATTTCTCAGTAGTGGCTATATCAACAGCTATAAAAAAATGTTATATATTGAGAGAGCAATTCAATTTTCTTTTTTTTTTAGCAAAAATATACCTTTTCATTTCAAGTAGATACCTCAGTCATGTGTTGGGCATCACACAGGGCTCTAACAAAGCATCCACATAAATGGGGTGAGTTAATGATGAATATATAAATGTAAAGTTTGGAACATGGCACATTAGTACATGACTACATTGGGGTGATGAATGGTGAGTAATTTTAAAGTAAATGAGAGAGCCATTTTCCAGCATAGAAGCAGTGACAGCTGATGGCAGCAACATTTCTTTTAGCAGAGTTATGCTCCTAAGCATCAGGGTGAAACAAGCTCTGGTCAGATATGAACCGGCAGAGTGCTGGGGCAAAAGGCTGGAGCTCTGTCTCTGAGCGGCTGTAATAAAGAAAGGTAAGTAAACAGGAAAAGCTTGCTCACAGCCCCAAGCCTGGATACGCAAATCCTTGGCCCTCAGGACTTTCCTGAGTCCAGACCTGTAATCACACCCCCCTGAAGATCTAGATTGGTCCTTAGACAACTCAATGGCTGTAGGCCACATGGTCGAGCCCTAACCAGTGATCCATCATCCTACTTGAACCTATACCGTTTGACCTGGCCTGGACCTACCTACATGGACGCACCGATTGTATATAACATACGTGTGTATATGTGCGTGTTATAAAATCAGCTATCTGCAAGTACATGTGCGCACAGTTTGAAATTCACGTGCACATATGCGCGCAAATGGCGTCCTAAGCGCGCGAAGGGAATTTTAGTAGGAACGAGCAGCGACGCAATAGGCCTTTTTACCAGTTTGCTCCCAGTTCGCCCCAATAAAGGAGAGGACTTCCTAAACCCCCTAGCTAACTTGCCTCCCTTATACCCTGTTAGCCCCGAGCCTTAAAACCCCGCAGATTAGCCTGGTTTTTTTTGATACACGACTTATGAGCTGTCCATAGCAGAAGTAAAGTAACGTAGCTACTTTAGCGCTGACTTCATGGTGCAGTCCCGGCCCGTCCATGTCCTGCCCATGCCCCATCCAAACCACACCCATGCCTCGCCTCTTTCTCAGAAAACTTTTTTTCTGCATGTACTGGGAGATAAGGGCGTGGCCACGGGCCTTTTAAAATCAGTGCGGCACGCACGGGTCCAAGTCGCATGCGTATCTCCTGGTTTTGCCAATTGCAAGTGTTTGAAAATCGATCAGTATGGGTGTGAACTAACTGTGCTCCATTATATGCCATGTATGTTGCTGAAGAGGTTTCAATTAACCTGTTGCTTGAAAATAAACCCCAAATTGAACCTGTAAGGTGTTGTGCTTAATATCTCCAGGCTGGCAACCTGACAAAGAAACTGTCTGAACATGATGTGAAGAGCATAGTCTCATTTGGGATACGGGAAGCAGCAATTTTGCAGGGAATAACGAAGTCATTTTCCCAAGTGCACAGCAGGTGCATACACATACAGTGGTTTGACCTTGACCACAATTCTTTTATCCTTATTTGTGAAGTTTGTGTGCTATTTCAATGAAACATAGTATTTTCTGACAAAACTGTGTGCTTTGTCTTTTCATAAAACACTATAACGAAGTCTAAAGGCAACCAGAAGTACTCAGAGATCACATGTGCACAAACCAGCTGACTTGGAGACCGCACCTTGAATACTGTGTACAATTCTGGTCGCCGCATCTCAAAAAAGATATAATTGCGATGGAGAAGGTACAGAGAAGGGCTACCAAAATGATAAGGGGAATGGAACAACTCCCCTATGAGGAAAGACTAAAGAGGTTAGGACTCTTCAGCTTGGAGAAGAGACGACTGAGGGGGGATATGATAGAGGTGTTTAAAATCATGAGAGGTCTAGAACGGGTAGATGTGAATCGGTTATTTACTCTTTCGGATAGTAGAAAGACTAGGGGACACTCCATGAAGTTAGCATGGGGCACATTTAAAACTAATCGGAGAAAGTTCTTTTTTACTCAACGCACAATTAAACTCTGGAATTTGTTGCCAGAGAATGTGGTTCGTGCAGTTAGTATAGCTGTGTTTAAAAAAGGATTGGATAAGTTCTTGGAGGAGAAGTCCATTACCTGCTATTAAGTTCACTTAGAGAATAGCCACTGCCATTAGCAATGGTTACATGGAATAGACTTAGTTTTTGGGTACTTGCCAGGTTCTTATGGCCTGGATTGGCCACTGTTGGAAACAGGATGCTGGGCTTGATGGACCCTTGGTCTGACCCAGTATGGCATTTTCTTATGTTCTTATGTTCTTAAAACAGAATTATTTGCTCTAACGTTTAGACGGTGGATACTGTGATGAAACAGCAACGCCACCAAGACTTGACCAGGGTGGCCATTTCTTTCTACCCCTTTTTACAAATAATGTTGCTGCTGTTCTGCATTTGCCCAGTATATAACTTAGCGACAGTATAGAAAAGATTTTAAATAAATAAATAAATATTAATTTTATTTATAAAACTTATTGCTCACCAATATTCAGACAGTTCTCAAAGTGACATACAGCAAAAATAAATGTAAGAATACAAACCATATTCCAGCCTCCCCTCTTTAACCTCCAAGAGATCCACTGGCTGCATGAGCACTGGCTCCATATTTTATTAGTACTAGTCAGGAGGTCAGACTATTGAGGTCGCCTCCATTGGGAGTCCAGGGTTTGAGGAATATCTGAAGTAAAAGTTGAGGAAACTCAAGGTACAGTGCAGCAGGAAACCTTTGTCTGCCTATAGGTGGCTTACCCATCAGTGTAAATAAACAACATGCTTAACAATCCAACACAAAGGTGTCCAAAAGAGAATAATAATGTCATTAAAAAAAGGCTATGAAACAGACGTTAAGAGCATGGACCAAAAAGCCAGCTGCCACAACATGCTGTAAAACAAAAAAGGACCTTAATAACAGGGTATGTAGAGAAAAAGAATAAAAGCTACCAAGCTACCTGTTATTTCAGAAAAATAAGCCAGTAAAACATCTAGTCAAGAGGGGAGCAAGGTCACTCACTACACAAGGAGGTATCAGGCCACAGTTTCCTTTCATAAACGGCTAATATCAATGATACACTTATCACAGAGAATATTAAATTATGTGCAAGTACTGACTGAACTGGAGAGTTACAGTAGATAGCTTTTTTTTTTTCCTGAGGGTGAATACATGATTGACAAGGCTTATTATTCCTGAAGCAAAAGACTCAGGGCATTATTGTTCCATGGAAATAAAAAAAAAATATTACTTCATAAAGCAAAAATATTATCGCAAGAGAAAAAAATATAATCTATAACTTTTTTAATGAACTCTGGAGGGGCTGGACAAAAAAAGATCTGAACTGTGAACTGTAAAACTCAGCTGTTAGTCCTGTCACCTCCTGTCAATACTATCAATTGAAAAAGTGAAGCAAAAGGTCACAACTTATCTAGCAACCAGAAAATTTGCAGCAGCAGCAGACAGGTAATTTCCATCACAGGAGGAAAACAAGCAATGGAAAGAAAAATATCAGCTATAAGGGAAGAATTATTTCAAACGAGTTTGGATTTGTAAATCATGGAAAAGGAAAATATCTGTGTTAGGGAATTAGCTTATATACTTAGCAAATCTACGGGCCGATACAGTAAAAGTCGCAGGGGAGCGGGCGAACACCCGCTCTCCCGGCATGCGCACAGGCCACTCTCCTGTGCGCACGATTCTGTATTCAAATGAGGACCCGCGGCAAAAAGAGGCGCTAGGGACACTAGAGCGTCCCTAGCACCTCTTTTTTGACAGGAGCGGCGGCTGTCAGCGGGTTTGACAGCCGACTCTCAATTTTGCCGGCGTCGGTTCTCAAACCCGCTGACAGCCACGGGTTCGGAAATCGGACGCCGGCAAAATTGAGCTTCCGGTTTTCTACCCGCGAGCCGATTTCAAATTTTTTTTAATTTTTTTAAACTTTTTTTTAACTTTCTGGACCTCCGACTTAATATCGCCATGATATTAATATCACCATGATTTTCCCGGCCGACCCTCCTCCCCGCGCGATCGGCGCTGACCCATCGGGCTCAGGGGAGGCGGTCGACTCTTCAGCTTCCCTCGAGGCAGGCGGCCCACACCCAAACCGTCCCGGAGCCCCGAACCGGTCCAGCGCAGCAGGGACCCACGGTAAGCCCACCCACCTCCTGACGTCATCCAAAGCGCCCTTAAAGGGCACACGACGGTCCCTTCTCCCCACCCCCATTATTCCATCCACTTCAGGAAAACATGCGCGTCAGACATGCTCAGTGAACACCTATCCAAAGAACTCCCTAACTTGGATGTTTCTAACCCGAACTCAGCCCTTCTTCACCTGGCACAATATCACAGAATCAATAGCCAATAAGCTTTGCCCCCCAGCAGTCAAAATAATCAAACCGACCCTGAAAAGAAAACAACCTTGGCTCTCCCCTGAACTTAAGAAGATGAAGCAAGACCTCAGGCACAAGGAATGCAAATGGTGCAAGGCCCCCTGCAACAGTATGCTGTCCGATTATAAATGTACCCTCCACCGCTACAGGAGCTCCATCTTACGTATAAAAAGAGACTTCTACACCAGTAGAATTCATGACCTCCGATTCGATGCTAGGGCCCTGTTCTCTTATGTCTCCCAACTCACAAAAACCACCGCCCTGACCATCCCAGATGATCAAGCTCAAACCAAGGCAAACAAACTCGCATTCTTCTTTCAGAAAAAAGTTTCCAACATACTAATACTCCTCCCCACCAACACTACTTCTTCTCCTTTACCGTTCAGCACCTCATCTTATGCTGGAGCTAACCTCGACGCCTTCAAACCCACATCCTCCTTGGAGATCGAGTCCCTACTAAAGAGTCTGAAACCATCTAGCCATCCGTCAGACCACATCCCAACAAAACAACTGTTACTGATCCCGAACACCATCTCCAAACCGTTGGCCGATATTATAAACTGCTCCTTATCACAAGGAATCTACCCAGACATGCTAAAAATGGCCACCCTCAAACCACTCCTAAAGAAACCAAACCTAGACACAAGAGAACTCACCAACTTCTGTCCTATCTCTAACCTCCCTTTCATTGCCAAACTTATGGAGAAACTGGTCAATACTCAACTCTCTGATTACCTAGAAGACCACAAAAGTCTATACCCTTCTCAATACGGCTTCCGCAAGTTGCTAAGCATGGAAACCCTCATCTCCCTCACAGACCACATCTTCATGGGACTAGACAAAGGGCACTCTTTCCTTCTAGTATTTCTAGACATCTTAGCCGCATTTGATACAGTGAACCACTCCATTCTTCTAAATCGCCTCTCAGACATTGGTCTATCAGGAACGGTCCTCAGATGGTTCGATTCCTTCCTCACTAATAGAGGCTACAAAGTTAAAATCAACAATAAAGAATCCCCTAGCATCAAATCATCATTAGGAGTTCCCCAAGGCTCCTCACTGTCTCCCACCCTCTTCAATATTTACCTCCTTCCCCTCTGCCTGCTGCTAACAAACCTAAAATCAAAACATTATCTCTACACCGACGACGTACAGATTCTGATCCCCATAACAAAATCTCTTACAAAAACATTCATATTCTGGGAAAACTGCCTCTAATCCATCAACCTCCTCCTCACCAGTCTAAACCTGGTCCTTAACGCAGCCAAGACCGAACTCCTCCTCATCTCCTCCAATCACTCTGACCTTCCTCCACAGTCCCCTCCCAATATCTCCCCTCCCAATACCATGATCACGCAAGTAAGAGACCTCTGAGTAATCCTCGACAACCGTCTGAACCTAAAGAAATCCATCAACAATACTACCAAGGATTGCTTCTACAAACTACAAGTGCTAAAAAGAATCAAACCACTCCTACATTTCCAAGATTTCAGGACAGTCCTCCAAACCATGCATTTTTCCAAGTTAGATAACTGTAACACCCTCCTTTTGGGTCTCCCCACCTCCACAACTAAACCCCTTCAGATGCTCCAGAACGCGGCTGCCAGAATCTTAACAAACACCAACCGCGGTGAGCACATCACACCCATCCTTAGGAACTTATATTGGCTCCCAATGAATTACAGAATCTTACACAAGTCCCTTACCATCATCCACAAAACAATCCACAAACAGCTCCAGCTCGACCTGCAGATCCCATTCAGACTCCACACCTCTACAAGACCCATCAGAGAAATGTAGAAAGGAACCCTGCACATCCCCACAACTAAAGCCACCCTGCATGTAGCCACTAGAGAACAGGCATTCTCGACAGCGGGCCCTGCCATCTGGAATACCATGCCTCCAGATCTCAGACTGGAACCTTGCCTGTTAACATTTTGGAAAAAACTCAAGACCTGGCTATTCCTACAAGCCTTCCCTTAACTGGTCCGAACCATGAATAAATGCCACTTAGACAGACCTCTCTCTCTCTATATATATATCTAGGCATTTCCTATTTACCATTTAAGTTTTCCTTAGCCTCTTGCTACCTCAGCTTCCAAGTTCTCTCTACCTTGTTTTATTGTAACTTTGTCTCTTGTTCAACGATAAAGTTAATGTTATAACCCCTTGTTCCTTGTAAACAGATATGATATGTATCATGAATGTCGGAATAGAAAAGAGTTAAATAAATAAATAAATATTAAGTCGGAGGGTGCACAGAAAAGCAGTTTTTACTGCTTTTCTGTGCACTTTCCCGGTGCCCGGAGAAATTAACGCCTACCTTTGGGTAGGCGCTAATTTCTGAAAGTAAAATGTGCGGCTTGGCTGCACATTTTGCTTTCTGAATCGCACGGGAATACCTAATAGGACCATGAACATGCATTTGCATGTTGCGGATGCTATTAGGTTCGGGGGGGGGGGGGGGGGTTGGATGTGCATTTTCAACATGCTATTACCCCTTACTGAATAAGAGGTAAAGCTAGCGCGTCAAAAACTCACGTCCAATCGCGGGTTAACAGTGTGCTTCGGCGGAGCACACTGTAATGTATCGGCCTGCTACTAAGTGTATAACTATCTTTTTGCCATTCTGGAATTTCTTTGGTTTATGCTACCTTGTTTAGTCCTTTTACAGCATAAGATTACTTATAGGGGTTGACGAATTCTATAACATCCTGTTGACCCAGTTTTACCCACATCTTACAAAAAATATTAAACAGCACAGGGAAGATAATTTTCTAAGAGATTTGCCCAGGTAACTAAGAAGTTATCGCAGGCTGAAAACTTTCCTTCACATAGTAGCTGAAAGTGCAAATGCCATAGGCAGAACTGGAGAGTGGGGTATAGGAGACCCTGGAGATCAGAAAGTGGGTGAAGTCCCTCTACCTCCACTCCCCTCCGAGTCCCAGAGTGCCATACCAGTGTCCCCTTGATGTGGATTGCTAGAGCAGGCTCCTTCTTGGCACAGTTGCAATCCTCTTTGGCCTGGGTATTTGGCACGTTCCAAATGAGGCATCCTAGGCAATTGTTTATGTTATCTATGGCTAAATCCGGACCTTTGAACTTAGTATTTATTTTTTTGAATTTATAGTCTTCTTCCTCATGAAACATACTCAGAGTGGATAAGAAATTGATATCTAAAATTACAACCCATAAACCAGCAGACATATATCATAATAATTCATAAACCCCATAATAGATATAAGGCTGGATTTAAAAAACCCGGCGGGTGCTGAAACGGGCAGATACGCGTGCACGTTACGGGGATTTTCAAACATCCACGGCCAAGCGCGTATCTGCCCATACGCGAAGAACGGTTTTTGGCAAAAGGGATGGGACGGGGTGAAGCATAGGCGGGCTGGGACAGCGCCATTAGGCACTGTCCCGCTGAAGCACATGCCAGCAGCTGACTGGCTTCTGCAAGGTACTGCTCCAGAGAGCAGATAAATTAAAAAAACAAAAAAATTAGGTTAGTTAGCAGGGTTTTAGGGGTCGGGGTGGACAGGGGAAAAGGGAGGATGGTTAGCTAGGGGGTTTAGGAAGTTCCCTCCTAGTCTGCTCCTTTATTGAAGTGGATTGGAAGGGAACTGGGGAAAGGCCCTATCGCATCGCCGCGTGCATCTTGTAAAATTTCCACCACTTACGAGTCGTCACTCGTGCGCACGCCAATATAAAATCGGGCATGCATGTGCGCGGGTAGAGTATTTTATAACATGCGTGTGTTGACGTGCGCATCTTATAAAATTGGCGCAGCCATATTCGTGCGCCGGGAACCGCGTGCACATGGACGCCTGCACGCGGCTTTTAAAATTGACCTTAGATAGTCCATAAAATCATGTACAACACTATTAAAACTATACAATAACATACATACTACAGTATAATACAAACAAACAGCTCTATACAACATGAGAAAACCAAAATGTATATAAAGCAATTCAGAGTGAGATCAGTTCAAAATAATGCTCTCCTACATCAGAATGTGCAAAATAATCAAAAGCAATTTTTAAAAGGAAGACGCCAATATTCAAAGGGATTTGTCTAGCTAAGTCTGGGACTTAGCTGGGCAAGCCCTAAGTTTTGAATTTCCTGCTCCGCTGAATGGCCTTTTTCAAATCTCTTTTCCATCCTTACAATTCTTAATACTTCGAAAGTCTAGAAGAACTTGCAGGTGAGAGGGACCCAACATAGCATAGTAGAAGTCAGGATTAGACACATGTCCTACCTTGAAAATTTATCCAGTTTTTCTTGCTTTCCTTTCTTATAGGTAAATGAAAGGAGAGACTGAGATCCTTCCTTGAAGAGCCTGATCCTCTTGTGGTATAGGGACCAACAGACACTTTTGTCCAATGCTAGGCATCTGCCAGAATTGCACCGATGGAGAGTTGGGAATTGAAAGCTGAGTCTCCATCTCTTCCTCGGCACAAATATTTCATTCTCTCCGAGTCGAGGATCCCGCTGATCAACCCAGCTACATGAAGAGTTCTCTGTGCCCAGGTGGCAGGGCTGGCTTTTGGGATATGTGATCTGTGCGGGAGCACAGGGCACCTTGTATGAGGGGGTGCCGTCCTGCTAGCACCTCCTTCCCCTTCTATGTTATGCAAGAAGAGGAAAAGAGGAGGTCAGATGATAATGGTGCTGGGCAAAAGGTGGGGGGAGAGAGAAAAGGAGTCACTGTGATGTAGCCACCATCAGGAAGTGCTGTGCCAGAGCTGCCACCACTGAAGGGGAGAGAAGACCCAGTTTCAGTTTTCACACAGGGTGCCAGTTAGCCTAGAGCCTGCCCTGCCCAGTGGCTAAGCACCTTAACAAATGTCAACTTATCTCTTCATGTATTCCTACTGCTCTAACTCTTATAATTTAGTGAAAGGGAGTAATTTGGGCCATGCTCTATGGATATCAGTAAAAAATTAAACAGTTGGTCTGGATCTCACACAGAATACTTCAGTCCATTTGGTAACTTCAGTTAAGGTACTACCTAGATCATAAAGACATGAGACATGCCATACTGGGTCAGGCCAAAAGTCCATCAAGTCTGGTATCTTTTCACCAATAGTGGTGAATCCAGGTCACAAGTACCCAGTAGGACCGCAAAGAATAGATCAAATCCTTCTTGCTCATAATCAGGGATAGGAAGTGGCTTTCCCAAGTCTACATGGCTAGTAGTGATTTATGGACTTTTCCTCCAGAAACTTGTCTAGACCCTTTTCAAATCCAGTTATGCTAACTGCTTTCACCACAAGTACTGGCAATAAAGTCTACAGTGTAATTGTGCTTCGAGTGATAAAAATACTTTCTCCAGTTTGTTAAATGCTGCCTATTAACTTTATGGAGTGTCCTCTAGTCTTAGTACTATTGGAAAGGATAAATAGCTATCTCTTATTTACCAGTTCCGTCCCACTCATTGTCCACAATGACGCCAAGATCCTTTTCCTGTGTGGTGATGATTAATATAGAACCCAGAATTGTTTACCTACAGCTTGAATTATTCTTCCCTATGTATATCACTTTGTACTTGTGCACATAGAGGTAGATTTTAAAAACATAAGCACGCACATGGATGCATGATTTAATAACATGTCCTCTATCCCTATCCAAGCTACCCCTATTTTTTTTTTATTATACCTTTTGCTCCTCCAAAGGAGCAGTAGCAAGTTATACTGACTGTACCAGCTGCCTCCAGCCCCGCCCCACCCCCAGGACCGCCCCTTTGCAAGGCCCAGCTCTTGTGTGCTTAACAGGGGTTACATGCGCGACCAGGCCCCTTCTAAAATGCGCGTGGTGCACGCAAGGCCTGGACGCGCACGTAACCCCCAGATTTTGGGGCGGATTTTCAGAGCCCTGCTCGCGTAAATCCACCCAAAACCGGGCGGATTTACGCGAGCAGGGCCCTGCGCGCCGGTAAGCCTATTTTACATAGGCCTACCGGCGCGCGCAGAGCCCCGGGACTCGCGTAAGTCCCGGGGTTCTCCGAGGGGGGCGTGTCGGGGGCGGTCCCGGTCGTCGTGGCGTTTTGGGGGCGTGTCGGCAGCGTTTTGGGGGCAGGTACGGGGGCGTGGCTACGGCCCAGGGCGGTCCGGGGGCGTGGCCGCGCCCTCCGTACCCGCCCCCAGGTCGCGGCCCGGCGCGCAGGAGGCCCGCTGGCGCGCGGGGCAAATCCCCCAACAAAGGTAAGGGGGGAGTATAGACAGGGCCGGGCGGGTGGGTTAGGTAGAGGAAGGGAGGGGAAGGTGAGGGGAGGGTGTTAGAGGATTCCCTCCGAGGCCGCTCCGATTTCGGAGCGGCCTCGGAGGGAACGGGGGTAGGCTGTGCGGCTCGGCGCGCGCCGGCTATACAAAATCCATAGCCTTGCGCGCGCCGATCCAGGTTTTTTAGTAGATACGCGCAGCTCCGCGCGTATCTACTAAAATCCAGCGTACTTTTGTTTGCGCCTGAGCGCAAACAAAAGTAGGCCTATTCGCGCTCCTTTTAAAATCCGCCCCTTTATGCGCAGGTTTTTTTTTTTTAATTTGGCCGATGAAATTTAATCTGCCATTTAGATGCTTTATCTAAATGCTTTATCTTGCAATTCCTTATAATCAGCTTGTGATTGAACTACCTTGAATAATTTTGTGTCATCTGCAAATCTGATAACCTCACTCATCACTCTCTTTTCCAGATACCCCACTAGAATACTCTGGGGTTTAGCAGTCCTTCTCAAGCCAACACTATAACAGGTTCATGAGTCAGATAAACCTAATACAGTCCACTTAACTTCTGCACATATTACTGATAGAATAAAACTGATCAGTGTGAGATATGTATCAGAACGTAATGATTTTCACAGTTTGGTGCAGTCGTTTGTGCTATCATCAATAGACTATTGTAATGGTCTATATATGGGGTTCACCAAACAAGCAATGTGAGGACAGATTTAAAGTCCCAAATCAATAAACATATGTCCAGATGCTTCTCATTATAATATTTATTCCAAATGTAATATATATTCCAAGTGTAAGCTCCAACAACATACATTTGTCTTATCCCTGTGTCCAACTTTAGGCATTATGGTCCCCCGGACATAGCCACGTTTCGCCATGTGGCTTCTTCCGGAAGGACTATAACTAAAGAACATTTCAAACCGGTATATCCCACAGTGATATGAGCAATTATATGACTGTGGGGTATGCCGGTTTGAAATTGAGAAGCCTCTGGACATATGTTTGTTGATTTGGGATTTTGAGTCTCTCCTCACATTGCTCATTTGCTGATTCTGGATCTATGTGAGGTCTTTGTATCCTCTCCTGCCTTACTACTATATATGGGTTTGCCAGGATCTGGTATTCGTGATTTGCACGTATTGCAAAATTCTGCTGCAAGGCTGGTCATGCCTGGCCAGCCATGGGATCATGTCCCTGCCCATTTATGCAAATTACAATGGCTACCCCCCCACTACCATATACGATTTTAATTTTTTGGTTCTAATTTTTAAAGCTTTGAAAATGATTGGGCCATTATATTTAAAGAGCTCTTTGGAACTGTTATGTCCCAAGTCGTTCTCTTCATTCACAAGATTTGGTTTAAATGTTCCTTCGATTAAAGAGGCCCATTTGTCAGAGTCTAGAAAGCTGGCTTTTTCTGTTGTTGGTCCAAAAATATGGAATTCATTGCCCAGCGAAATATGTGAATTGTCCAATTTAATAAAATTTTTTCATAAACAGCTAAAGACCCTCTTATTTTTGCAAGCTTATGGGAGTTAAAATTATAATTTAGAGTGCCTTATATTAATCTAAATAATCTGATTTTTTTAAATGTTTGGTTTTAAGATTTTTAGGATTGTTTTATATGTATGTACTTTGAATCGTGTTTTTCTTATGTTTTGTAACCCTCCTAGCACAACTGGATTGATATGGGCGGGATATAAATATTTTGAAATAAATAAATAAATACATGATCAGCTCATCTTTCTTTCACTCTTCTTTAGATTTTACACAAAAGATAGATAAAATGGAGATAGCCCAGAATAGAGGACTAATTGTTTCTTTGATCTCACTGAACAATAAAAAGGCTCATTTTCCATTGCTAGGATAAGCTCTAGCTCCTTCATCTACTCTCATAACTCTTTATTCTGGAAGAACCACTCTTGTAATGTGCCATTTTTCTTCTAAATCAAGGGGAAATCAGGCCGCTGCTCCTTTTCACCTTGACAAACTCTGACCTCCACTCCCTACTGCTCCTTTTCACTCTCTCTCTTTCTCAGAAGAAGAGCATAACCCAAACATCCACTTCCAGGATAGGCTTGACTAGTACTAAACTCTGTCATCTAAGCCTGTCTCTGCTCACTCTACTGACAGAACCAGCTTACCGAACCTCCATAGGGGAAGGTGCAAAACTAGAACATGCTGCATACCAATGAATGTATTTACCCTTTAGAAAGTGTTATGACCAGAAGAGATGTGAACCCTTGGACCAATGGGGAGTTGGTACGACCTGAGGAGATGGCTCCTCGGGTTCCCCTGTCGGGTGGCGAGGCGGAGTCGAAGTAGGAGCTGGCCGGATCTTCACCGCTGGAAGCCCGCGGTCCCGCCAGGAGGTGCCCGTAGGGACATGGGCCGCTGGGACTTAGGTGGACCTTTGAGAGGTCGAAGAGGCGTGAAGTCGGTGCAAGGGCCAGTTGGATCTTCGCCACTGGGAGCCCGTAGGGACCCGGGCCACTGGGACTTAGGTGGACCCTTGAAGATGGACGGTCCATCGAAGAAGTCCGAGGTCGAGTACCAGAGAGTCACCGCTTGCCATTCCGAAGTCACCCACCGAAGAATCACCGCTTGCCAGTCCGAAGTCATACACTGAAGAAGCGTTCAAGAAGAAGGAACCAGGAACCCAAGGCACCAGCAGACTCACCGAAGCAAGCAGACTCGTTGCCAAGTCAGTGAGTGAGTGAGAGAAGTCTCCTTAAATATTTCCCTACATCCGGCCCCTGTGGAACAGCTGCAGTTAATTTGGAGGATGAGGCCCCTTTAAATCCTGTGAGGGGGCGCGGCTTCGCGCCTAAGAGCCGAGCATCTTGGCTACTACTAGGAAGTGCCTGCAAGGCCCAAGGACGTGCCCGGAAGCACAGCAGCGCGGCCCATGCCGCGAAGAGGAGGCCGGGGGGGCGCTCCCCTCGCTGGAGACATTGCCGGGGCACGGCCCAAGACCGGCAGTCAGCACTGCAGAGGTGGCCAGAGGCCTGCACTGGGGAACCCTCTGCACCCGCGTGCCGACGCCGACGGAAGCCCAGGAGAGGTAGGAGCGGCTAGCCATGGCTGGCCGCGGGTAGGAGCCATGACAGTAAGACAATTTTATTCATTTATTTGCTCAGATTTTTTTGTCCACCTATATCAGACTTACTCTGAAGTAAGTCAAAAGGATCTTTATACAATGAAATTACAAATAAGACTAAGAAAGGAAGCAATAAAATTAAGAAACAAGCATATTGACATTTTGAGCAACTGAACTAGTATTAGTGCTTTACAGCATGTTTGAAGTATTTGGAAATTTACTTTATTTATTTTTTTTATTTTATGTTAACTATTTTGTATTATCAGGTGAATACATTTATTTGATTTGTTTGTATTTATTTATTTATTTAGTTATAGCTTCATCTGGAGGAAGGTTCTCCACAAGACTGCAGACATTTCTGGCTCCATGGATAGGTGCTGATCTAACAACACAACCAGACAGCAGAGAGTCTCTTTAAAAGGAATAGTTATCCCTGAATTATGGGTAAGATGTTCCAGATTCCAGTTCTTGAAGTCACTTCTCCTTTTGAATGAATGCTATCTATGCCCATCAATACATTTAAACTCACTGAAGATTCTTTATATGTTCATCAGTTGTAGAGTGCAAGAGAATCAGAAGAATCTTACCTCAGATAGACCCGATTAGTGAAAAATGGCACTAGCCAAAAAAAAGTCACAATATACTAATGAAAATGAGTCACAAAGCAATCTAAAATAAATCCAATGATAGCTTGGAGCAAAATACTACTATATAGCAATGCTACAAAAAATGAATGCTTATTTGGAAGATGCTTTAAAAGCTTATTGATGTGTGAGTAGCCAGTTTTTGTACCTAAAATTAGAAGAGCAAAATTGTTTTTCTTGCTTCTTAGTCTGTTCTATTAAGTATTTTAAACTAGACAGCTACAATAAGGAACGTTTAAATCTGACAACTAGCTTGCCAGGTTTCTTGGCATAGAATCTGCATGCTCTTTCACCATTAGGAAGGCGAGTGGGATTGTTCAAAATCCACTACAGAGTTTAATTTGATTTTATGGTACAGTCTGTCACATAAGCACATTAAAAATGATTACGGACCTTGCTGATTTATAAACCAAAATGGCCTGATCTAAAACACGTATGGGCACCAAAAATACACTGCAGCAAAATATATCCAGCCCTGAGGACTAACAGGATCTTTAAAGAACTGTGGTCTGCTTGGAGTATTTCATGAATGCACTAAAGATCTACAGATTCTAAATAGCAAGCCTACTGCATTGGTTAAGGAGCAGCTGTCATGCATATTTACACACAGTTCATTGTTGCTTTTTTATTTTAATAGCAATTATATCTGTGAAAACAATGCAACCATTATCACATTGTGCACTTACAGAACATTCATTTCAGGGAATCTTTCAATAATGCAAACCACAGTTATAAATTAAAATGAATGCTATCTTTTCCCGTTTTAAAAACTCATAATCCAATAGGATGTTGGAGAGTTTTCTGATATCTTGATTTGTTTGTTTGTTTTTTTTTTTACATTAATTTTTGGTCCAGCAGATTCCTCCTGCTTTCGTAAAGTGGCCTCCATTGGCTATGGCACCGTGAACCTCATTCAGAAACTGGGGTGTTTCCCCTGTTTTACAATTGAACCACCCACCTAGCCCAGCCATTGCAGTGACAGTCCTTGGCCAGGGACCACAGACCTCGCCTCCATCCACGGATACCCTGAGTGCAGCCGATAGGTGTTGCCACCGAGGGATGGCAGAGACCTCCTTGCCCACAGGAGTTTTGATGTCATCGCCACAACATACTCTGATTTTTCAACAGACATTCCTGTCAGCAAGTCATTAAACTATTCAGTTATAATTGCTCAATCCATCTGCTACGTGATTTGGGGTACATTTAAAAAAAAAAAAAAAAAGCGCGAGCGCATACTTTTGTTCATGCACCAGGCGCAAACAAAAGTACGCCGGATTTCAATAGATACGCACGTAGCTGTAATTTTATCCTACTGTTATCAGTATTTCGTACATTTTTCCTTTTAATTTTAACCATTTTATATATTAGTTTGGGAATTTTCATGCCAATAAAGCAATCTGAATCTGCTCTGTCTAATCACCCCTCCTTTACTGTTGCCAATGTGACAGGAAGTGAGGGGGAGGGAAAAGGAGGGAAGTGGCTGGATTAGAGAGCAATGTGGCTCTTCCTTATTCTATAGTGTCCACTCTTGCCTGATCCCTCTTCCCTTCTGACCGCTACGTACTGGCTGGTTGGGGAGTGGAGGGGCAGAGGCAGAAAGCAGATGGAACTGACCAATAGAGTCATCTGGCAGAGCCCTATGTGCTCATTCATAGTAAAACCCTTGGTGTTGCTCCCATAATTGCTGTGCACTAGGCGATTTCCTAAATCGGCCTAATGAAAGAGCCTGCCCTTGTCCACCTGAAGACAGGTAATGAGAACACCAATTTGCAATAATAGCCTTGAATAAGGGGGAAGAGAAGGTGAGATCTTAATGTTTAGGAATGGAATATATTCACAAAGAATGAATGAAGAAACCAAAGTAAACCTAAATAATAACTGGAGTGCTACCTCAGTTCAGATGTCTGAGATAAAGAGACCAAAGGGTTCTGGGTAGTGTTGAGGCAGCCCAGATAGGGCTTGCATTTGCAGCATGGGCTATATGCTGCCACATCAACAACACAGATACTGCTAAGTAGAGACTGAGGCAAAGCTGTTTGTCAATTATTGAACATGTGGAGGGTAATGTCCAAAAGCCATTTTCCTGGACAAGTGACTATTTAGTCAGGTAAACAGACCATGTCCTCTGGTAACAGATTCCATAGCTTGATTGTGCACTAAGTGAAAAAATACTTCCTATAATTTCTTTTCAGTCTGCTTGTTGCTAGCTTCACAGAGTATCCCTTAGCCCTAATGTTGTTTGAAAGGGAAAATAACTGTTCCTATCATTAAAACCATCCGATGTACCTGAAGATTGGAAGATGGCCGATGTAACCCCTATATTTAAAAAGGGATCAGGGGTGATCCAGTAAAGCCCGGTGAGCCTGAATTCAGTGCCAGGAAAATTGTGGAAACTGTAATAACGAATAAAATCACAAAACATTTAGGTAGACTTGGTTTGATGGGACACAGCCAACATGGATTTACCCAAGGGAAGTCTTGCCTCACAAATCTCCTACATTTTTTAAAGGGGTGAATAAACATGTAAACAAAGGTGAACCAATAGATGTGGTGTATTTGGATATTCAGAAGGCATTCAACAAAGTCACGCATGAGAGGCTTCTAAGAAAAGATTGCAAGCTGGTTAAAAGACAGGAAACAGAATAGGATTAAATGGTATGTTTTCACAGAGGAAATGGGTAAACAGTGGAGTGCCTCAGGGATCTGTACTTGGACCGGTGCTTTTTAATATACTCACAAATGATATGGAAAGGGGTATGACGAGTGAGGTGATCAAATTTGTGGATGATACAAAACTATGCAGAGCAGTTAAATCTCAAACAGATTGTAATGAATTGCAGGAGGACCTTGAGAGACTGGAAGATTGGGCTTCAAATAGCAAATGAAATTTAACATGGACCAGGGTAATATTGTCTGTTATATTTTTATATGGTGTAACCATCAATAAAATGTTAATTAAAAAAAAATTTTTAACGTGGACAAGTGCAAAGTGATGCACATAGGGAAAAATAACCCTTGCTGTAGTTACACAATGTTAGATTCTATCTTAAGAGTTACCACCCAGGAAAGAGATTGAGGCATCATAGTGGATACTACATTGAAATCATCGGCTCAGAGTACTGTGGCAATCAAAAAAGCAAACAGAATGTTAGGAATTATTAGGAAGGGAGTGGCAAATAAAATAGAGGATGTCATAATGCCTCTGCATTGCTCCATGCTGGACTAAAAAGTCATGGGATAGAAGGCAATGTCTTTTCGTGGATTACAAACTGGTTAAAAGAAAGGAAACAGAGAGTAGGATTAAATGGTCAATTTTCTCAGTGGAAATGGGTAAACAGTGGAGTGCTTCAGGGATTTGTACTTGGACCGGTGCTTTTCAATATATTTATAAAAGATCTGGAAAGGAATATGATGAGTGAGATCATCAAATTTGCTGAGGATACAAAATTAATCAGAGTAGTTAAATCACAAGTGGATTTTGATACATTGCAGGAGGACCTTGCAAGGCTGGAAGATTGGGCATCTAAATGGCAGATGAAATTTAATGTGAACAAGGTGTTGCATATAGGGAAAAATAACCCGTGCAGTAGGTACATGATGTTAGGTTCCTTATTAGAAGCTACCACCCAGGAAAAAGATCTAGGCAGCATAGTGGATAATATATTGAAATTGTCGACTCAGTGTGCTGCAGCAGTCAAAAAAGCAAACAGAATGTAAGAAATTATTAGGAAGGGAATGGTGAATAAAACAGAAAACGTCATAATGCCTCTGGATCGCTCATGGTGAGACAGCTCCTTGAGTACTGTGTACAATGCTGGTCACTGCATCTCAAAAAAGATATTGTTGCACTATAAAGAAGGTACAGAGAAAGGTGACCAAAATGATAAAGGGGGTGGAACATCTCCCCTATGAGGAAAGGCTAAAGAGGTTAGGGCTGTTCAACTTGGAGAAGAGATGGCTGAGGTGGGATATGAGAGGTCATTAAAATCATGAGAGGTCTTGAATGAGTAGATGTGAATCGGTTATTAACACTTTCGGATAATAGAAGGACTAGGAGGCACTTCATAAAGTTAACATTTAATCTGAGAAAATTCTTTTTCACTCAGGGGTAGATTTTAAAATCAGGAAGGATTTACGCTCGCAGGGCACTCTTGCGCCGGCGCGCCTATTTTGCAAAGGCTGCCAGCGCGCGCGCAAAGCCCCGGGACGCGCGTAAGGGGTGGGAGGGGGCATGTCCGGGGGCAGGGGCGGTCCGGGGGCGTGGTGAGGGTTCGGGGGCGGGCCGGGAGGGCGGTCCCGAGTCCCCCGGCACTGTGGCCTGTGCCGGAGGATGCCGGGGCGGCACGCGCAAGTTACGCCTGCTTCAAGCAGGCGTAACTTGCCCAACAAAGGTAGGAAGGGGGATTTAGTTAGGGCTGGGGGGTGGGGTAGATAGGGTAAGGTGGGGGGACGCAGAAGGAAAGTTCCCTCCGAAGCCGCTCCGATTTCGGAGCGGCCTTGGAGGGAATGGAGGCAGGCTGCGCGGCTTGGCGCGCGCAGGCTGCCAATTTTGCGCAGCCTTGCGCGCGCCGACCCCAGATTTTATAAGATACGCGCAGCTACGCGTATCTTATAAAATCTGGTGTACTTTTGTTCGCGCCGGTGGCTCGAACAAAAATACGTGCGCACGTATTTTTTGAAGATCTACCTCTCAATGCACAATTAAGTTCTGGAATTTGTTACCAAAGGATGTGGTTAGTGCATTTAGTGTAGCTGGGTTTAAAAAAGGTTTGGAAAAGTTCTTGGAGAAGTCCATTAACAGTTATTAATCAAGCTGACTTAGGGAATGGCCTCTGCTATTACTGGCATCAGTAACATGGGATCTTCTTAGTGTTTGGGTACTTGCCAGGTTCTTGTTGCCTGGTTTGGCCTCTGTTGGAAACAGGATGCTGGGCTTGATGGACCGTTGGTCTGACCCAGTATGGCAATTTCTTATGTGAGTCTGCACCTTGAATACTATGTGCAATTCTGGTCATCGCATCTCAAAAAGGATGTAGCTGCACGGAGAAAGTGCAGAGAAGGGTGACCAAAATGATAAGGCACATGGAATGGCTGCCCTATGGGGAAAGGCTAAAGAAGTTAGCTGTTCAGTCTGGAGAAGAGACGACTGAGGGAGGATATAATAGAAGTCTACAGAATCATGAAAGGACTTGAACAAGTGAATATAAATCGGTTATTTACTCTCTCAGATAATAGAAGGACCAGGGGGCACTTCATGAAATTAGCAAAAGTAGCTCATTTAAAAGAAATTGAAGAAAATTCTTTTTCACTCAGCGCATAGTTAAGCTCTGGAATTCATTGCCAGAGGATGTGGTTACAGTAGTTAGTGTAACTGGGTTTAAAAAAGGTTTAGATAAGTTCCTAGAGGAAAAATCCATAAACTGCTATGGGGGTAATTAATAAGCAATAGTAGTTTGAGATTTATCTAATGTTTGGGTTCTTGCCAGGTACTTGTGACTTGGATTGGCCACTGTTGGAAACAGGATGCTGGGCTTGATGAACCCTTGGTCTGACCCATATCTTGTGTTCTTATGTTCCCTATTTACCTTTTCTAGCAAACCCACTGACAGCCACTGGTTCGGAAAACGGATGCCAGCAAAATTGAGCATCCTTTTTCCAACCCGCGGGCAGATTTTTTTTTTTTAGATTTTTTATTTTTTTTTTTAATCTTTGGGGCCTCCAATGATATTAAGTCGGAGGGTGTACAGAAAAGCAGTTTTTTCTGCTTTTCTGTACACTTTCCCTGTGCCGGCCGAAATTAACTTCTGCCGGCATGCGATCCTCCGACACAGTGGCAAATGGCAGCTCTGTTGGAGGCCTCTGGTCCTGTACCCGGCCCCCGCCCCTTTAGTAAAGCCCCGGGACTTACCTGCGTCCCGGGGCTTTATGCGCATTGCTGGTCCTTTTGAAAATAGGCCTGGTGTGCGTAACCTTTTTAAAATATAGCCCATAATTTG